>NC_047662.1:53466600-53788819 GCF_011762505.2 Arvicanthis niloticus
AAGAGTATCATTAAGTGAGGTTAGACCTAAAATGATGTTTCTCAGTGCAGTTGAGTGTTGAAGAATGCAATGGAAAGTTCCTGGGTGAACATCTGGTGAAGACATTCTAAGAACACATCTGAAATGAAGAAAGCACTAAGCCTTCTTTTACTGATCATCTGGATACAAAAGAATAAAAAAAAAAAAAAAACAGAGTTGTGAAAACTTTGTTTTCAAAGTGTGTTTTGGTGTCAGGGGCCATGGGCTTTGTGGGCATAAGACTAACCCAGGGAGCTGAAGCAGAGTCCTGGGTTCTGTGTTAGTCTGGGCCGGAGCAAATCTCCCCCTTTCAATGGCTCTTTCCTCTTCTGTCAAAACACAGAAGATAAATGGTCTTTCTTGGCACAGTGGCTTCAGGATCCCATCGAGGTGGTGAGGTTTACTAAAGAGAGGACTCATTCTTCAGGTGGCCTCTGTGCAGAAGGATGGTGGTAAAAGTGTCAGTTGAGTGGGCCTCAATTCTTAATGTGAAGAGCGAGCTCTGAGTGTGCCCAGCACTTTGAGAGTGCTAGTGGCATGTGGCTCTCTTTTTTGAGAAAGGGGAGAGAAAGACTATCTAGCTCATCCAAAAGGATTTGCAGAGTGGAAAAAATCTCAATGTTTTGTTTACTAATAATCTATATACAGAGTGTACAGAGTCACCTGGATAATTCAGAGCAAGTAACATTTTAGTGGGTAGTAGTCTTGTGCCAGATTGGCTGTTTAGATTGGCCAAATTAATGGGATTAATTACTCCCTGCCTACCATTTCAGAAAACAACTCCAGGCAGAGCAGGGTTGCCTGCAAGGACTGCTGTTGGATGTTTCTCATCTGTGTAGTGAAGGCTGTGGCCAAACCACTTACTAGTGTTGATGTGTGTTTGTTGAGTGATCCCAGACAAATTACTTAGTTTAGTTTTGCCTCAGTTTCCAGCATGCCTATAGGAGGAATTTCTCTGCAACTAATTCATAGAAGCAGTAGGGTTATATCATCAAGTAATTCACAGAGGTGCCATAATCAAATAGTTATCTCATAAAAGTGCTTAGACCACAAGGCAGGTATAAGAAACAAGTACATGAGTGTTAGAGGTTATTATCACACTACTGTACACTACTGTATACACAGAACAAGCAATAGTCAGATAGAATAGATGGATCTTTGCAGGACCCTTGGGTTTCAAATAAGGTACCTAAGCAGTTACTCTATCTTTTTATGATGTCAACATGAAGCAAGGAACTCAGCAGTCTTTATTATTTTTAAGAGTAGGCCAGAACATCCCTCAAAAATTCTAATACCATATGAGCTGGAGAGTTTCCTACTTCACCAGATCAAGGCAAACATTTAGTATTGGCTTTATCTGTATGTCCAAGACATGCTCACTATTCAGATGGGAGGAAGGCACGGTTTTCTTGGGAGAGAACTTTCTAAGGCTCCAATTCCTGCCTTTCCTATTGTGATGCTTTCTTTCCTGTACAACTTGTTACCTTAGGCCCAATCTCTGTCATTGAATTATGAAGCCAAAACAAACCCAAATCCCTGGCGTGCTCCTTGGTGTCATTATTAGTTTAAAGGAAAAGAGGAAAGCCTGAATTTCTCTCTCCTTTTAAGGATCCCCAGAGTGCATCCTTGAACAAGGCTTTGGGAAGGGTCAGAGGAGTGGAATGCTTAAGGGGCCAATTGTGCTTGTGTTTGCAGTTTGGGATTGCAGGCAAGCTGCTTTTAAGCTTTATAGAGGAAGTGCGGATTAGGTGTTTCCAGAACAAGGTAGGCACTGGCAAGCTTAGGTCACCCTTGTTGGAAAGTAATGCCCCACTTTTTTCTGCCTGTGCACTTCATAGCCCCAGGTGCATTAACTACTTTACCAGGGACTGTGGTGTGGTCTGGTAGGCCTGCACTCCCCAAGTGGAATGGAAGACCCTGGGACTTCTATGTTGCTGGGTTTTATGCTCCAGCGTTCAGTTCCCTTTTAGTCAGAAAGGGTCGGAGAGAAAAAAAAAATGACGCCTTCCAACTTGCTAGTGTGAGCCCACAATTCCACTTGGTCGATCTCATTAACAATGTTTCCAAAACAAATGAGTAAAAATACAGAGCAGAGTGTGCCTGCTTGCCTTGCTTCTGGCCCTTTGGCCTGTCATTTTGTTCCAGCAGCCCAGGACTCCCCATCATTATTGCAGAAGCACAACTCTTCCCTTAAAGAGACTGTAAGTTTTAGTAAGGAAATCCAACGTGAGAAACCTATTTTCCTCATTTCTAAGGACCTGACACCTGCCGGTGTGTGGCCTTGCTCAGCTTCAGCCTCTGAGAGTTCTTGGGATTTTGTGAAGCCGCAGGTTTTCCGTTTCCGAGGAGAATTTGAGTATAAATTAAATTCTGCCTCTCACTCTCATCCCTATCCATCTAGATCACGGGGATCTTCCACTTTAGACCCAGAGAAGAGCGAAGTCTGGGGCAAGGAGCTGGAGGCACAGAAGCTGAGGCCAAGGTCATGACTGCTCACTCAGCTGCTGAAGGTGGCAGCTAGGCGCCGCTCTCTGGCTCCGGAGCTGACCTCGAGGATACCTGGGACCGGCTGATGTCTGGAGCAATGCTATGGGAAGGAGAGAGAGCCACCGCTGACCGGCCCTTGATCCTGTGGAAGCTGAAGCCCACTGAGTGCCTTAAGGAAGATCAGCTGTTAAGCACAGCTACACTTCGAAAGGCGAAAGGCGCTCCCTGGCGCTCCTACTTTCCTCTGTTAGAGATTTCTGAGGGGCTTGACTCTTAACGTTTCTGACTCCTCAACTTCCCGGAAACCCGATCTAACTGTCCACTGATTCTCCGTTAGCAGCCTGTCCTCGGTGGCTTAGAATGATGGAGCAAGTTTATCAATCTCCTCACAGAGAAAATGTTGCATGAATTTGAAGTATTGTAAGCAGTTAAAAACTAAAACCAAAACAAACCAGATATAAACCCAAGCCAAAGACCAACCAAAAATAAAATAAATATAAAATTAAAAATGCCCTCTTGACTGCACAAAAAACTTAAGTGAGCTCACTCTTGCTCAGTCACTTTAGTTCTTGAACCTTTCAGGAAAACACAGCTCTTCCAGGGCTTCTGGAGGAAGACTTAATGACACTGCAGTATATCACCACGTTAAAACGTTTTCCAGAGGCAAGGTTTCATAGAAGCATCTTTGCCACTAAGGATGGAATGTCTGGTTACAGAGAGGGCTGCCTGCAGAAATTGGGAAAGGCTGGATCCAACCCAACTAAAAAACCCTGGTTTCCAACTTTGGAAATTTGGGTATTGTGGGCCACGGAGTGTCCACCTCTGGAGCAGACAGGACTGTAGGCTGGGCTATTTCTCACTGTTTGCTGCAACTCTGCAACAAACACTTTCCTCTCCCATTGATCACTGATTGATTGTGATCCTTCCTTCTCCCAAAGTTAAGTTCCCATCTCCCTGGGTTTGGGCCTTTAGTCAGGCCTGTTCCCCACATATTTAAGTGTGATAAGCCCTTGCTCTTTAGCTGGCAGAATATGAACCCAGAATGTAATGTTAGGGTGTGTGTGGGGGAGGGGGCAGAGCAGTCTATCACCTTCATTCATTTATACTCAGCTTTTCATGATTTACAAAATGGACTCAAGAGGGAAATGGCCGAGTTTTTATAATTTCTTAGGCAGGAGAGCTTGTGAAGGTCATAACACTGTTCAGACTTCATGAGTTTAAGATAACACAACTCACTAAACCTCCACCCAAATCCTCTTAGGAAACACAACCTTATCCCAACATTCCTGGTCCTCCCGTGGCTTCCACACTGTTAAGTAGCATCTTCTTAAATTATCTCTTTGAAAGAAGATACCAACTTTCACTAAATCAGTAAATGCTCCCTTGCTCCTGGTAAGTTATATTCATGGAGTGTAGGCTACAAGCTTGCCATTCAACCCTTGCCACAGGTGTCAGCCCTGGAATAGGGAGCGAAGACTCCATGAATGCCTTCAGGGATAAAAGTACTTTTCATCAAGTTTACCGAGGAAGGGTGCTAATGGGCAGGTTTGTAGAAGACACAATCCATCCATCAGCTTTGCTAACCTTGGAAGCAAAATCTCAACATGTCATCCACCATTCTCTGCTTAAATGCCTGGGGTAGGGTACCAGCACACACTGCCTTTGTGGTTTCTCTTTACCCACCAGCTCTGGGAATCACACACCTGCTCATTTGAAAGAGGCCAAATCCAGTTCCTGCCTCCCAGAGTATGAAGACAACTTCTGTTGGAGTTACTGCTCGAAGTAATTGCTTGTAGTTCCCTAAAGGGAAAACACTGCATACCCTTTGTTTTGTCTTAAGACTCACATAGAGACTAGGCCTGGTGATATTTCTGCTAAAGTCAATGCTAGGGAAGAGTGCAGTGCTGGAATCCCAAAACCAGATTGTTTAAATGGGTCTCAGTTTTCTGTTTCCATAACTGTACTTTCTATTTGGTTTATTCTCTTCTTAGGGACCCCACCTCCTGAAGCACAAGAGATACACCCCTACTTTTCTCAGGATGAAAGCTGTCATTAAATGGTGTTGCAACCAAGTGTCACAACGGGGTACATACTCCATTGCCATTGTTTATTTAAATTTACCCCAATGTTTTTTTTTAATGGAATGTAACAGGTTCTAATTGGTAGGGGAAAAATCGGAGTCAGGTGTGGTTTACGTTTTTCCGATCAAATAAAAACTGTGAGTAAAAGAATAAGCTTTTTGCAGTGTGTTTAAAAAAAAAAAAAAAAAAAAAAAAACACTTTTCAGTAGCTGCAGGCTTTCTTCCCCTGACTTCTAAGAGGCATCCAGTTCCGCTTTCACTTTTCCTCCTCACAGCCTCGCTAACCCACTTAACAATTCTCTGGCCTGTCCTAGGCCGTTGGTAGCCAGCAGAGGATCCAACGATTCCCCCTGACCACAAGGCTCTCGACTTCAGAAGCTCCTAGGAGAAAATGTCTTCTTCACGAAGTGCAGTCAGAGAAAATCATTCACCTAGAGTTCCCTCCCCAGCTGCGGTAGGAAGGACTTCGGCCGATCTTCAAGTTGGGACCGCGTCCGGGACGTGTCCGCCGGTGGCCGCAGCCGAACAACCCAGGCCGGAGGTTGGCGCCGCCCTATGCGTCCTCCCGCCCCGCAGGACATCCCGATGACCCGGTCACTCAGCGCCCAGCCACTGTGGGACCCCACTCCTTCCTTCCTTGCTCCGCTTCTCCTCCCGAAGTGCTCCCAGCCCAGCTGCGGTGTGAATACTCCCCCACACCCTGTTCCATCGCGTACTCCCCCACGCCCGTGAGCCGGGGTTCGAATATGGGAACCCAACTTTGCAACGAAAAAGCTCAGGGCCAGAACGGGGCCAGAGGGAAGAAAGACCATGAAGAGACCGCACAAAGCGTCGATACCGGGTCCTGGGGAGGCGGCGGCACGCGGGTCCCTAAGCAGGCCTTGCAGGTGCACCCTGCTTTCTCTTGCAAGTCTTTTGAAGTTTGTCCTTTTAGAGCTTTGTAAAGTTGTCTCTCCCCACCTCTCAATCACACTAGGGAATCGCATTGCCTTCCTCATTCTAGTCCCATTGCTGACTTTGGGGAAAGGGGTAGAAGGATGAGGACGGCCTGGGCCGCGAGAGGATTGGGGTTCAAGCACCGCTTGGGAGCGCCACGCTGGGCAGCGAGCGCTCAGAGGTCGGTCACTAGGCTCTACTTGGGAGTGCAGTTTAACCGCTCCGCTCACCCCAGGGGAGCGGGAGGGAGGTCTAGGGAGAAAAGGACTTTTTTCTCTCTCTCTCTCTTAGTTTTTTTTCCCCCAGAGAAGGCAGCTGGTGACCTGGGTCCTCATCCTTCAAATTCCCCTAAGCGAAGCAGGGCGCCACCTACAGTCGAGTTCTAACAGGCACGTTGGTGAGAACGTTGGTGATCCTTTCCTAAGCAAGGCCGGATTTTGGGCACAGCCTTCTCATCTCTGTAATCAATCCAGACCGACAGGTCTGTTGGCAGGCAGCAGCAGACCACACCACACCGAAAATGTGCGTTGGGGGCGTGCAGAAGTTGGGAGACAGAACAGTCCTAGCTCTGATTGGACTTGTTCGCGCTCTAATGGTTTGGCTGGATTTTGATCCCAGTATCTCCTCCAGGTTTCAGCCAAGGAGAGCAGCAGTCAATTTCATTAGGAAGAATATCTGTGCGACCTTGGACAAGTCATTCACTCTCCTTTTTCTTCCCCTTCAGAACTATAATTGTGACGGCATTTTTTTCTAAATTAATGAGACAAAGAAGGTGAGAAACTGCTCATGTTAAGAGCTCCTACCTATTTCTAAAAGGGGGGAAACGTTCTGAGAAATAAAACTTTAAAGCATTGCCTATGTGTTTTCTGCTCCATGAAAGATTAGGTCTCTAGAAGGAAGAGGTGAGAAAGCCAGCCGAGTGGTCCCAATAGCTGATTTGAGCGCAGGCTATTAGCTATTCTCTCTGGCTAATCTCACAGACAAAGGAACCACAGTAATGGATGGCTGTGACTACTTCATTATCATTTTACTTCATAAGTTGTTAATTACCACATGAATGTCATAACCGTATATACATTATCCCCACTGTAAAGATTCGGACATACAGTCCTGAGATGAAAGCTACAGCTGCAACTTCAGTAGACTCAAGTCCGCTTCTGAACCTGCTTTTGGTGTGTAGTATTAAGTACTGGGGGATCAGGTTAGTAATTTTACATTGGAGGTTACGTGTTGTTTTTCATAGCACCTCTGAAAAGAAGAACCGAGAGTTCCCACAAAGGGGAATGGAGGTCCAGGGAGGTCAAGGAAGTTACTTTTGTGGGAGGTGGAGAGGCAAGGGTTTGCTTCATCATCTTACAGTTCTAGGTTATGTGCATCAGTAAGGGAAGGCAGGGTGAGAACTTGAAGACAGGAACTGAAGCAGAAGCCATAGGGGAAAGTTGTTTACTGATTGGCTCTTTGCTTTCCTGCCTGTTTTTCAAGGAAGTCTTGGGCAGAGCAGGGTCACAGAGAACTCTCCTCGGAGTACATGTAAGTGACTTCTGCTGGTACCTGTGTTGGGACACTTGTAAAAGTTAACAAGACAAGCCGGGCAGGAGAATTGGCTGCTTAGTGGTTGAGCCGTGCTGAAGGGGTGGCAGAGACTGGCTCTCGCAGCCTGAGTAATGGTGATTATTGCACTGTTTCCTCAGGAGCCAGAGATAGACTTGACTTATACTTCTATTAATATAATTAGTCTATGCTTACCTCATGGCCCACACAGCCAAATCTCATCAAACAGCCCAATGAAAAGTTTAGCTTAATATAGAAAATGCTGTCGTGGCATCTGAACCACAGCAGTTGGGCTCTGTTGCTCTTGTTATGAAAATATATACATTAAGTTTGCCCCTAGCTCAACCCTGGGGCTTCACGCATGCTGGGCAAATGCTCTACCATTGAGTTATAGCTCAAGGCCAACACTACACTATTTTTAATATTAAATATGTCACTGACTTTTATCCTTGTAATGGTAGTGACAGTTCTTTCTTCTTTCTTTCTTTCTTTCCTTCCTTCCTTCCTTCTTTCTTTCTTTTTTTTTTTTTTTGTAGTGGCATTTCATAATAAAAGGTTTGGATTACACAGAGAAGCAAATTATACTACTTTCAGCATTTTGGGGTTACCATTGTGGAAAATTATGCATGAGTTCCCCTTCTTATCCATCAAAGCATAAAACCCAAACCACCATTCCTTCCCATAGCACCTCCTTTACACTAGTAGAATAACCAGACTTATCCAAAGACCTCAAAGCTGAGAAAATGGCTCAGCCTATAAAGTTCTTGGTGAACAAGTATGACCTGAGTTCAGTCTCCATAACCTTGTAAAAACTAACTGGGGAGAGAAGACCCCCAGGACTGCTGGTCATCAGTCTAACCAAATTGGCAAGCTCTGGGTTTAGTAAGAGACCCTGTCTCTCTCAAAAACTATGGTGGAGAGAGTTATTGAGGAAGACACTTATCATTGACCTCTGGCTTCCACCTCTCTCCCCACCCCCATACATGTACATGAGTCCCTAAAGATAAGCAACAAAGAGGTTTAGCTGGAGCATTGTCCATAAAGACAGGCATCCTGCCTACACCCTCCTGCCACCTCCAACTATAATCCTTCTACTTGCTAATACATCACTGAGAGCCCAGACCTTGGCAAGTTGTCTTCATTCTCCACACAGTGACAGTGTTTCTAATAGATTTTCATTTTGAAACACATGGCACAAAGAAATCCATTAGCAGAAGAGCCCTACTGGGTACCTAATACTTTAAAGTTATCACATTAAGGTCAGGTGGCCAAGTTGTCAATTTATTTATTTGCTGTTTTGGTGACTGGTTGGTAATTAAGAGGGCTCTGTGGCAAGAAATAGGCGTTGCTAGATTTTTAGAATTTGCTTTATGTGTTCCATATTACTCTAGATTTTAGCAGAACCCCAAAGAAATAAAAGAGTCTTCCTGGAAGTTTAAGATACAAGTTTTAGGGTAGAAACTTCCTCTCGTTTCCCATTCTAGGGTCCAGACCTTCATTTTGCTATAATGAAACAATGCAAAAAATCTCAAAGAGAATGTGTCTCAACTCAGACCTTTCCTTCCTGAAGTTACAGCCTTCATTCTAGAATTTTAATGTTTCTGATTCCATCTTCTTTCAGTATTGCTCCATAAATAAGTGACTGGAGAAAGTATGTTAGGGAAGTTGAGAGTTACAGTGTGTGATCTCATTGTATGCATAGCTACATACAGACAGATTTACAAGGGACAGCACTGTGGAGGGGGCATCTATTCTTTTCTCTACTTCGTTATCATGTGTCTATGTTATGGAAACACATGTCTGTCAGGATAAGTGAGTTTGTCTCCGGTGGTCTTTAGTAAAGAGAATGCAAAGCAATGGCGAACCTCTAAGGCACTCTGAAGCGTCTCAACTTTCTTTGTGTCACCTGTGTTGAACAAGGCCCTCGGTCAATGTCAGGTAAGCCCGGAGAAAGTGGGTAGTTACTAAATCAAAATGGCTTTTTACAACAAACAGGTGTGAGGCTTGTCTGAGACTCTTTACCCCAGCTCCTGATCATGAGGATGGAACCATCTACAAAGTCATTGCTGAGAGCCCAATAAACAGTGTCACACATTACTGGCTTTCGAAGGACCAATTTCATGGGACAGTTGCTGAGAAAGGCAATTGCTATATGCTTGCAGTAAAAACCTCGGTGTTTTCACATTATTTAAATGCTACATTTTGTGTGGACGTAGAGGGACTCCTGAGTATTTGCCACAGCCGAGCTGATGGCATGAACACAAAATGGGCCACACTCAAGAGTTTACTCATGGAGCCTACACCTTTGTGCCCAAGAAGTCTAGAGATCTTGGCAACAACTTTGAAATCATTTAAATGAGAAATGATGGTTGTAATAATTCTAAAAGCACTGGCGGTCAAGGCCATTGCTTGTCAGAATTCATGAGAGGAATATACAGAATTTAGACAGACCAGAGTAGCTCCAAAGCGTACACGCCCCTCCCCCCATTTTGTCTACAGTTTTTCAGCCCCTCCCCTAGCCTTCTCAGTCTGGGCCTGATTTTTCTTTATGCAACTGTCTTCCCACAGAGGCTCGCTTACTTTTCTTGGCACCTCAGACTTCATTTGTATTGCAAGTCTTGTGGGCATAGAGACTTCCTGAGATGACAGCCAATTGCTTGGTCTCATCTTATTTGTACGCATCTGTTTGGATGCTTTATTCATGTCTTCCCTAGTTTTGAGCTTGCCTCTTGGCTTGTGATTTTTAATTCTTAACTGTGATGAGGGGGCCTGGTTCAGTGCAACACATAAGCTCACTTCTTCAAAAAGAATGCCGGTTGCCTATAAGGCATCCAGTCTGGCCCTCCTCAACCCTTCCCCTGAGGTAAAGCTAGTGCAGAAAATGAGAAGAGTCCAGGTTTCTGTCCTTAGTCACTTTTCAGTCAGATTCTGCTCCAAATATAAAAGGTGAAAGACTGGGAGGACAAGAGTGCCCAAGAAAAGCCTCAGGGGGTGACTTTATCAACCCCATAAATTCAACTGCTTGCCTCGAACCTGTTGACCTTTTGAAATGAACTAAACTCTTGGACTGGCACCCAGACTGAGAGAGTGGAAACACGCCTATTTGGGGCTGAGGGAGGGTAAAACTGAGGAGACAGCTATAGTGCTAAGAGTGGGGGCAGGTTCGGAGGAGGACGTTTCCCCGGGAACTCCAGAGCCATGCTTCCCAAGAATGGCAATGCCTATGGTGTAGAGGAAGCTCCAGCTGGTTAGTCAGTGCCATATTACTAAGGCAGCATGGGGGGTTGGGGAGGCAGCCTCAGCTAGGTGCCTTCTTTGAGTCTGTAAGCCTTTTTGAGATGATTTGGCCAGTGAGCTTTCCAAGAGTACCAACCCTCAAAGGCAGTTCTAGCCTGGGGATCTGGGCCTCGCTCTGCACCCCCTCACCTCTCCCTGTACCCCTCCAGGGAAACGTGCGGGGAGGGGTGTTGGGGGTCTGTGTGGCGCCCACTCGGACTCTTGCACTCCCTTTCGTGCTGCAGCCTCCCTCTTCTGCAGGGCAACTTCCAGAGGCTTGGGACCCTAGTCCAGTATGACACCCGGGAGGTGTCACCCGTGCCCCAGACTTTCTGGACAGCCGGGTGGCGCACTCAGCGCACTCGATGGAAAGGTTCATTTTAGAGTTGCAGAGCCTCAGTTTGGTGATCCGGATCGGGTGACAACTTTCATCCCAGAGCCTCTAATGTGACCCGGCGGCCGCGAGCAGACACCAGAGGGCGCCGCTTTAATGTGCTTCAGCCGGGGATCCACGAAGGGGGCGCAGATGTATAGGCCGGGTAAGGATCCAGTTCTCTGTAACCTGACGGCGCGATCGATAATCTGCCGGACCCGTCTGGTAGCATCCTTTTTGTTTTTCCGCCTTGGACGCAAAGAGGGGTGTAGGGTGCCCCGAGGCCGGGTCCCCCTGTTCCCACTTTGCAAGATCAACTACAGGAGCTCATGTACGGTCTTTTCACTACCTGAGGGTTCCTTGCAGAGCTGTCAGGGCAAGAAAGGAGGAGAGGTCCCTGACTGAAGCCTCGCCCCCTCTAACTGCTAAGGAACATGCCTGCAGGCGTTGAATTGAGAGCGACTAATTAATTTCCCAGCACTTGTGCAGAATACTTTAGAATGGAAAAAACTGAAGGTTTTCGATGAAAATGAAGCTTGATGGTGTGCACCTGCCACTAATGCACGATGCACCGTAACTTCCCTCATTAGAGAGATGGCTTGGGTTGAGAACAAGTCATATAGTGAAAATCACTTCAACACGTGCCTGTTCATATGCATAAACTCCTGTGTACCAGATGGCAAAATATAATGACATCTTAAACAGCTAATTGCATAAACCTTGTAATGCAGATAATTGCTGTACCAAAGTAGGAGTTAATAATTTCCCACTGTATTGCCTGGCTTCAGAGTAATCCTTAAGGAAAGTTGTGACAATTCTAACGCACTAAAGTTCACCAAGCGGTAATTAAAACTAGCACTTATATCATTTGACTTTCAAACCCTTAATTAGGTTTTGGAAGAACTGCTCTGTGGAAACCTAGAAGTTCTAGATGATTATAACATCTGATGCCTGTGATTCGACAGGTTTCCTTTGCAGGTCTCCTGTGGTATAATATTATAGAAGTCATTGGGGATACATTATAGTCTCCAAAGTTATTCCCATAGTGGAAGGCCTGCATTTTGGTGCATGATTGGTTAATTCCCATCCCCAGTAGATCTGTGGATTATTGCCAATACATTTATTCAAAGGGTCCCTGCAATGATAAATAACTGTAAGTCTTACCATGTGACATCTTTACCATAGACATCTTTAAAAACACTTTGCAGGTATATCATTTAATCCTTGACACAGCTATCACAAATGTATCCTGACTACTGTCCTTCTTTGATGAGGGAGCCCAGGTAAGAACTGGTAAGTTATTTCCCCAAAGTCACTGATCCGAAGACATCGTAACCACAGAATCTACACTGTTTGCCATTATAGTTAATGGTTCTCTTAGTTATAATAGGACTTGAGTCATTCAACATTTCAGTTTTATTTTCTAATACTATTTAGAAATAAAATTTATATGCAATAATTGAATTATTAATGCAACTTGGCAGGTAAATAACTTTGTTGAATTTAATTTCTCATCTATTTCCATGATGCCTCCCAGTGGAAAATATTTGTGGTTTACACAGGATGGTTGTCCATTAGTAAACAAGCCAAGAAGAGCACACACATAGAACTAGATTTTCATTTCCCCAAATCCTAGTTTAAAAGACAGGTATACCTTAGTATTTTTAAGAATAAAATTAGCTGGTGGCATTTTTAAAGGCACATACAATAACACACCCAGAACACAATGCTCTGTACAAAACACACACAGTGTCATCTTTTTCTCTCTTCATGTTGACATTATAGATTTTTCTCTTTTTGTCATTTTGGGCAGATAAGATGAGAGATGCCAGCTGTCTCCTCAGCATGCGGCCACCCTTGGAGACTCTCTTCTGTGAGTTATGTGCCCATCTCCCCCACAGTTGCTCCTACATTAAGTCCTTAATTTAGAGGGAGGAATTTCAGCTTTGAGGTCAGGAGCTGTGCATGCTCGTTCTTTTTCTACTATGACTTTGCAGAATGACCTTGGATAAGACACTTGATGTCCATGAAATTCAGTTTCTTTACCCAAAACACAAAGGCCCTGGCTCATCACACATGTCCCTCCTAGCTCCATCCTTCTGGGATGTTATGCAGCTGTTTCTTATGTAACTTCTTTTTTTAAATGGGAATAAGGCTACTAGGTTGCATTCTCCTTAACAAAAGGAAAAATCCAAGATGTTTGGCTTTAACCAGAAAAATGTCTATGGGGAAAGTCTTAATTTAGGAAGCATTTCTTCTGGTTTAGTGCTCAAGGTATAAAGAGAAATATGACATAATCCTTGACCTCACCAGTTCCTAAAACAGCTAGTGACTGGCAGAGGAGCATAGCTATGCAAAGGCATGATGGCAGCCACGATATGCAGCATATTATAAAGTAGAAACATGCTATTCCTATGGCAGGGCAGTTTGCTAGCAGAGGTGACACCTGAGCTGCATTTTGAAGCACAAGTCAGAGCTGGTACACTGTGGATCCATGGGATATGGGAAACGAGAAAACGTAGCTGTAGTCTGCAAGTAAGGAGAAAGTCAGGTGGCCATCAATATAAGGTAGCAAAAGAGAGTCCAGGCAGAAAAGACAGGCATAGGGTTGACCTCGCAAGGTTTTGTTTCGGGGTTTGGACTATACTCTGAATTTAATGGGATTAGAACTAAAGATTGACCACCTTAGACTTCATTATTACAGTAATTATGGAGCCATCTGGAATGCAGAAAGTTTTAAACTTGTTCATAGTGTCCGCATTTTACTTGAAAGACTATGACCATCTCTTTTTTTTGATTGTTTTTTTTTTTGTTTGTTTTGTTTGGTTTTTTTGTTTTTGTTTTTTGTTTTTTGTTTGTTTTTCAAGACAGGGTTTCTCTGTGTAGTCCTGGCTGTCCTGGAACTCACTCTGTAGACCAGGCTAGCCTCGAACTCAGAAATCCGCCTGCCTCTGCCTCTGCCTCCCAAGTGCTGGGATTAAAGGCGTGCGCCACCACCGCCCGGCGACTATGACCATCTTATCTAAGAGGAGTCTTACATTGATCACCAGAGGGTTGAAGTCAGTGCTCACCTCTGGCGATGTTCAGGAAACCAAGTTTTATATGAGTTTATTCTTTAATTGCTTGTCCTAAAACCCTATAGCTTTCAAGCTCATGCCCCATCTTTCACACCAAAAGAAAAAGAAATCAAAGCTACAATTATTGCACAAGCCAGGGTGCAAAACTCTTGCTTCATAATTCTATGCTTTAAAAACATTTTAATGAGAAATCTTACTTATTTTTGGTTTGAGATTAAGTGCTCAGAAGTTCCGGTGTTTGGAGGTCAACAGCATTGTTTCTACTGGTAGAAACATGCATTAGAAATACTCTCTGGTGAGCAACTAGGTAATATGTGGATTTTTTTCTATCTTCTGTCCAGAGATTCCAGTTCAGCAAATGTTTAGTTATTGATCTTGGGGATCGAGTGTCAAGCCTTGTCCATGTATGAGTTACATTACTTCTTCATAAAACCATGTGTCTCAGAATTTATCTTGAGGAAATAATCAAAGTGTTTAAGGGCAGTCAACCCTCCACCATTTGCATATTTAACCAAGTGAGAAGTGTACAAACACATGCGGGGTCTTCCCTTGCTACCTTCCCTTCAACAAAGCAATGTAACAGCTAGTTCCTTAGCATTTGACCTCGTATTTCTTAAATGTTTAAATGTAGGAATGTGATGCTTTCATAACCACAACAAAAAGTAAGAGAAAAATGTTACCATTATCTATACCAAAAAAGCAGAAACTATGAAGCAACCTTGTAGACCCATCTTACAGTTGATGATCATATAGTCTGGGCTGTATCCTGCTGAGGACAAGGAAAGCTGATATAAGATTAAATTATCTATATAAGACTTAGGAGAATGAACAAGATTGCAAAAACAAAACAAAAACAAAGCAACAATAACAACAACAACAAAAACCAAAGACCAGGCCAGGGATGAGTATCTGGGCCTCCTTTTCTGTTAAAAGTATCTGACATCTAAAGAATGTGGCTGAGAGGTTGGTGGGAAGACAGAAACTGGAAGCTGCCTCACAGTGTATAAATGCTGACTATACAGGTGAACTAGAAATAGATGCCATGCTGGGAAGTGGTGGTGCACGCCATTAATCTCAGCACTTGGGAGGCAGAGGCAGGTGGATTTCTGAGTTCCAGGCCAGCCTGGTCTACAGAGTAAGTTCCAGGACAGCCAGGGCTACACAGAGAAACCCTGTCTCAAAACAAAACAATACAAAACAAAAAAGAAATAGATGCCACAAAGGCTAAAGTCAGTTTTGAATTATCTTCAAATTGCATTGAAATGCTTATGGCTTGAGGGGAGAGATAAATGTGAAAATCCCCCCAAGGAAGATAACATCATCCTAGATTTCAAATCTATCCTATCAACAAACACTCAAATGTAGCAACTGTTGTTTAATAACAAAAAGAGAAAAAGAACTAGACATACAGGGAAACAAGATTATAGGAATGATGTGACAAACCCTACAGGCAACAGAAACAGACCACGAAGGCTCTGGATATAGAGATAATATGACACAACCTTCCAATTTAATACTCCTCACATATGCAGAAGAGACGCGCCCAGATTACAGAAGTGTAGGGAGGTTGAAAGGAACAAGAAGCACATAAGCAGCCTCAGATACTATTATAGCTACACAAAGTATAAGGCATTATTGAACACTCAAGAAAAGCACGTTTTATTGAAGAAAGAATTAGCTCACAGGAAATTGTATGTGTGTGTGTCTAATAACATGATGCACACACATCAGGAAAATACATAAAGCCAGGACTGAAGAATCTGAAAAGTGAAATAAGCCTATTTATAATCATAATCAGAACAAGAAATTTCAATAATCAATTTAGTATCTAACTGAAACTAAAAATCTCAAATCAGTAAGAGTATAGAGAGTTTGATAAAAGTATATATAGAATAAGTTACCTTATAATGTCAAAATATGTATTTTCTTCTCAAGAATATGGAAACATAACCAAGTTTCTGAAGCAATTCAGACAATTCCCTTTCAGGTATTTAGGCTGGAAGTTATAACTAGTAAGATAGGAAAATCCCGTCCCCTTTGATTTTCCTGTGTTTGTTTCAGACAGACTCTCATTATGTAGCACTGGCTGGCCTGGATCTAACTATATGAACTAGGCTTTCTCAAATTCATGAAGGTCTGCCTGCCTGATCTCCCTAGTGCTAGGAATACAGACATATATCACTATGCCAAGTCCAGATATTTTGAAATTAACAAATGGAGTTCTATAGTCCCATCATTCAGAGAAGTAACAGTAATGGGAATGGCAAATAATCTGAGAGGAAAATAGTGAACAAATGTAATATAATATAGCTAAAGCTATGTGTGGATTAAATCATTGGCATCTTGTACATACACTAGAAGACAATGTACAAGTCACATAGGAAAAAAAGTGAGAAATGAAAAACAAAAACTCGTTTCAGAAGTTTGCAGAAAGATTTATAAATTAAAATAAAATAAATTGGAAAGCATGACACAGAAATATAATAACTGCAACTTATTAAAACAAAACAGCCGGGCAGTGGTGGCACACGCCATTAATCCCAGCACTTGGGAGGCAGAGGTAGGTGGATTTCTGAGTTCAAGGCCAGCCTGGTCTACAGAGTGAGTTCCAGGACAGCCAGGACTATACAAATAAACCCTGTCTTGAAAAACAAACAAATAAACAAATAAACAAACAAAATAAAACAGAGCATAGTGTACCAAAATTCTAGAAGATTACTTTACAAGCTAATAAAATTAATCATACTTCATGGTTAATGTTATTAAAATGATATAATTTTATTGTAATTTATCAAATGATATAATTTATTAAAATTATTAATTTTACAAATTAATAAGATATTTCATATTAGAGATAATATACATAATATACAAATATAAAATAAAATTAGTAATAAATTAAATATAATTATTAAAGTTATTTAAAATTATTCATACTTCAAAAAAGAAGGCAACAAAAGAAATAAAGCAGAAAGCACAAGTAGTCAATATCATAAGTATCAAGAGGGCATTATTATAAAGACTACACATATTAAAATGTTATAACTATGCGAATATATTAAACATGTATACAGTGTGGATAAATCCCCCAAGAAGCACAATTTATTAAGTGGATGGTAAGAGAAAGGGGGCGTACAAATAGATTGATAATTATTACAGAAGATGAACTTTAAATAAGAAAAATACCTATGACTAAATGGCTCTTCCAGGAAATGTTACCTGTTACTTAATAGAATAATTAGCACCAATTTTCTAAGAGTTCTCCCAGAGAACAACAACAACAACAACAAAAATTTGGGGATCCCTTATGCTATGTGAGTCACATGGGCCGACTCTGTTAGGCTATGGCACATCAAAGGTGTAACCTCAATATTAAAACTTCCCTAAGAATTCTGCACCAATCTCTCTTAGGAAGACAGATATAAAAGTCTAAGTAAAATAACCCTGGATGAAATAATAGCAAAGAAGCTTTAGCAATAATATAAAAAGCCAATACATCACTACCCATATGGGTTTATTCCAGGAATTCAAGGTTGGTTTGGCATTAAAAACTTCACCAATGTCTTTTGTTAATTGAATGCAGGAGACAGAATATAATCACTTAACTCTATGCATGAAAACATCAAACAAAATTTAATATCCCTATATGTTATTACAAATCCTAGCAAACTTGCTATGCAAAGGAAGTAAGCTACAGGGGGAAACTCTATAGCAAACACCGTCTATAATAATACGATATACAGAGCTGAGAGTGAGAGGAACACAGGACTGTCAGCTACTACTGCCTCTATTCCTGCTGCACTGATGCTAGCTAATGCACTCAGACTCAAGAAAGCAAATTTCTTTACTCATGATTTCCTTCCCTTCTAGCAGATCTGAAAGTGAAAGTTAAAGGTGAAAGGTCAAGCTGTGTGGACTCTGGAAGGGACCAAGCTAATGTTTCCACAAACTTCTGTTAGGAAAACTAGGTGAAGAAACACACAGCTCTAAGCATAAACATTAATACAGCAAATTACATAAAACTAAGAACTTCTTTGTCTCTGAAGATGTCAGTAGGAAAATGGGACAGAAGCCACAAACAGAAGATATTTATGAAAGATATAACTGATAAAAATCATGTAGCTGGGATGCTAAAAAAAATGATAAAAGGTGGTAAATCTGCTAAATAAGCCAGAGACTTAGACAGAAAGGAGAATATTTGTATCATTAAAAATATAAACCAAACACACCCATTACTCATTAGGAAATAAATTAAATCACAATAAAATAAAATGCAGACAGCAAGATGGTTCAAACAAACAGACTGACAAGACCAACTGTTAGCAAGAGTGTACACCTACTAGTTCATGTTCTCATACTTGCAGAAAATCATGCGGTTACTATGGAAGGCACTTTAGCATTATCAATTAAAGTAAGAACGTTTTATGACCTAGAACTTATGCTCTGGCTCTTTACACCTGTTTGTAGAAAGGCATGCTTTAAGAAATGTGTCATTTCACAGCAACACCAAGGATGTAGGGGTTCAGGCCTGTAATCCCAGCACTTGGAGGCTGAGGCAGCAGGACCATATGTTCATGACTATCCTGGGTTACAAAAAGAGATAATACCTCGAAACAAAAACAAAAACAAAACAAACAAAACCCAACACTGACCAAGCCCACTCAGTCAGATTCAACAAGTTCTCCAGGGCAGGAGCAAGGATTAAAAAGAGACACTTAGACAGCACTGCAGCATGACCCCAGCCAGTTCTGAGGCTGAGGCGAGTTTATTTTTTCCCAATCTGCTTTTATACCATTTTAATTACATGCAAGTATTAAGGTCAGTTCTAGGTTGAGGAACTAGCAATACAATAGATGCAAATAGTCAAGGAACAAGCAAGACAATAAACAAAGTTCTGTGATCACTCCCTTGATCACTATTTCTAAGAGCTTATCAGGATGACCAAGATATCTGAGCTGACTTCCCTGTCCTAGCCCAAGGTCATATTCAGGCATGAAGTCTACTTCTTTGTTCTATCCTAAAATCAGATTCCTGCCTGAGCAGGACTTGTCATGGCCCAAAGTCAAATTCCTGCCTGAAGTTCACTTCCTTGCCCTGGCCCAACTGTCAGATTCCTGCCAAATGGCCCCAAATAGCTCTCCACACAACACCAACAATGAAAGAACATTTATAGCAACAGAATTGAAAGTAGCTGGAAATCGTTAAGCCACACAAGTAACCATCACTAGGTGAAATAAGTAAATAAAATGGCTAGTCAGATATTGAAATACTATACAAGAGTGAAAAAGAAGAATGAGATACTAATCAGACTAATCGACTCATCTTAATCTAACAATCAAAATAAATCAAGCATGAAAAAAATACATAGTATATGATATAATTTATAAAGTAGCAAAGAAGAGAGGGAAAACCCCATAAACTAAACTGAGACTGTGCTGCAGTGCTTAGCAATACTTAGCTAAGGAAAGCTGTAAAGGGAACCTGGTATCTGTGGAAGGTTACACTGAGAAATCAACAGCAGAGAGGCATCCTAAGGCTGGCTGGTCACCGTCTGTTTCTTTACTGGGTGATATCACACTACTAGGACAAGCTGTTGAAGTCAGCCACTGTTGTCCATGTGTCTCACCCTACACACATTCCCGTAGTAGTCTTTGTTACAAATGTTTTGTGTACACAGTCTCTAGAATGGTGGTTCACGTTAGACTGTTCCCCCAAACTTTCAGAAACACTAGAGGTGATGACCATAACCAGTAGCTGATAGATCCACATTGTTTCCAATCAACACATCCTCCATCTGTGACCAGGCATCATCCCGGAACGGTGATACACTCATGCATCCCTGCCAGCCATTCTTCATCGACTTGGCTGCCTTGTGGAAATTCCAATCAGTTTTCCATTTGCCATCTGATCTACTCTGCACTTCTCTTCTACATTCTTTGACTAGTTAGAGAAATCAAATAATCAAGAGTATGTTGTTTCAGCCCAGCTGTAGATATCCTACATAGCACACTTTACCTTGACGTGAACAGAAAAACCATGCATAAAACCAACCCCGCCCTACAGATGCAGGAGCCTAAACAGAATTTTAGAGTCAGAACCTATTCTTGCAGTGGAGCCCACAGGTACAGCTCCTGTTTAGACTCCTCACATGTTGTCTATGTAATCAGAAGACACCTTGGCACTCTGCGAGTCACTTGGGGCAAAGAGGACACAGTACACATATGATCTTGTCACCATGGAGCTTATGAGGCAGTAGTCTCAGTTCTTGGTTTGATTCTATGAAGGTGAGGTATGGAAAAATCCTTGTTAGTGAAATCAAGCTAACTGGGGCGGGAAAACAACTGTAGGATCCTCAAGGCAGGGGAGACAATGAGAATCTAAGTTCACAGAGAAGGCTTTGAGGGCGTGGCTCTTGATTAAACATTTAACTATTTTCACATGTAAAATAAAGTCACTAATGTGGTCACAGTACACAATGACCCCCTTTTACTCCTGTGTGTTAAACTTTGATGACCTTCCTACAGGAAGACACTCTTAGTTTTTTGTCTCATATGTATGTGTGTGTGTGTGTGTGTGTGTGTGTGTGTGTGTGTGTGTGTCTTCTTCATAGTCTCTCACAACACTTTCCACAAATAGCTTTTATTCCATCATGTTTGGATTGTTTGCTCCAATTCTGAAATCCTAGCACACATTCGTGATGCTTTTACTTTTTACAGAATATGCATTGCTTAATCAATGTTGTTGATTATAAGATAATGAGTAAGGATGTTTCTAAAATGGTTTACCAGAAGTAATGCTAACACAAGAATATTGCCTATATGTGGCATCACAGAGGATCCAAGGCAAGGGCAGGCCAGCTACTATTGGGTAGTGCATTAGGGGTCAATCCTAGTGACTGAATTCTCGTTCTCATGCTTGATGTGCCACTGTACTCACAAAACCACTCTTGCTATGTAATATAGAGTTCACTTTCTGCAGTTGAACATTTCCATATACACTTGCAAAAGAAATAGACTTTTTATTGAATAAAATCTATAGATGACACAGAGGAAGGTCCAATAGCTAAAACTGCTGGTAATTGGGTCAAGATTTAAAATAATCTTGGCAACTTAGAACATTGCTCCCAAACTCCACATCATATTCCATGGGCATACATATGGAGGTCTATTTAGATTAAAAATGCCACAACTATAAACCAATC
The DNA here is from genome assembly GCF_011762505.2 of Arvicanthis niloticus. Taxonomy (NCBI): domain Eukaryota; kingdom Metazoa; phylum Chordata; class Mammalia; order Rodentia; family Muridae; genus Arvicanthis; species Arvicanthis niloticus. The sequence goes on from NC_047662.1 coordinate 53,487,601, forward strand.
CTTAGTATGTTGTCATCAGACTGGAAAAGTATCTCAAGGTATTAGTTGATTATTCCAGGAAGCCATAGATGTCAACAAGAAACATCCTCCTGACTTTAAGAATCACTAAATAAGCAGAGTGAATGGTATTAGGTATATTCACAAGTATCTCACAAGAGTGAAACTAGAAATGATCAGAGAGGTTTCATCCAAAAGAAGACATTAGTCTGAAGGAGAGGGGACACTCTCCCTGAAACAGCCAAATAAGCCAGATAGTGCAGGATTTTAGGGTGACTGAGGATAAAAATGTGTATACGGGGTAGTCAGGTGGTAAATTGATGGATAGCATCAGGGTCAGCTAATTGCCTAGTGTTGAAACCGAACTTGAAATGCACAAGTTATATATTTTGGGGGGTAAGTTATTAATGCTCTGTCTTTTGTTGTGGTCTTGAGGAACAAATGCAGGACCACAGACATGCAAGTCAGCACTGAGCCACACTCTTACTCCGAGCTACACTCCTATTCTGGCAGATTTTATCTGCGAGAGGGTGATCACGAGCTCTACTTATTATGTAAAGGAGAGTGTTAAACCAAGATGGTGTGTAATATGCTTGGCCTGAGTCAAAGCTCAAGGCATATTCAGTACTATTGTGATTTCTTCATTGCATATTGGTGGTCTTTTGAATTTCTAGACCAGTCTTCAGTGAGATTCTACTAGTAATTCTTTCTATTACTTGCTTCAGTTCTTGAATGAGCTGAGACAAATTTACTATTATTTGAACCTGAAGGATATTTTTTAAATTTAAAAACTATGTATCTAATATGTGTGGATGCTTTGCTTACATGCATGTCTGTGTACCATGGTATGCCTGGTGCCTGAAGAGGTCAGAAGAGGGTGATTGATCCATTAGAACTAGAGTGACAGATGTTTGTGAGCCACCACATGGATGCTGGAAATTGAACCTGTGTCCTCTAGAAGAGAAGCCTGAGCTCTCAACCACTGAGGATCCATCTCTCCAGCCCCAACAGTAGCTTTAGAAGTAAAACCAGTTATACACAGTTGCCCCATTATATAACTTTGTGGCATGGGGAAAAGTGAAATACAGCTGTGTTCCCGGTGCCTAAGAATTGCTACAGAGTCTGAAATACATAGGGAAATTTATGTTCTCAATTTAATTTTCTCACCTCTGTGTAAGACTCTCACCTCCATGTGGGCCTCCACGTGGCTGCCTTCGGGCACAGGTACTCTCTTCTCCCCAAATGCATACACTATAGGCCCATGCCAGAATGACTATACAGCTCTTGCCATCTCTGTTTGCTAAGTCTGAGTATAGACTAAGAACTTGGCTAGCGATAATAATCTTATAGCTCTATGAAAACCTTACAAAATAAAATTGTTCTAAAATTCAGTTTTAAAGACCCATTATGTAAAATTATATTCTGAGGTCACCTGAGTCACAATCTTTACCCACCTAAAGTGTTTATAAAAATCTGGATACATGAGCTATATTTTTTTAGAGACTCTAATTCATGACTCCTGATCAGGGCCCAAGAGACTACACTGGTCCTAACCCAGGGCTTTGCCACTATTCTACTAAACTGTCTGCTCAAATAACAACATTGTTACTACTATAATAAATTTGTATAACCACGTGCCATTTCAGAGGCTGTTGGATACAATAGCTATAAAGATCATGTAGGTTCCTTCTTGTTGGACCTTATCCCAGAGGAAGCAACACATTCATGAAATAAGCCAAGTCCTAAGAATCCAGGACCACGTCAGATGCTGAGAGTCGGTGCCAATAATTAAGCAGTTTTAAGGAGGCACTTGGGACTAGGGCACCTTGATGTGCTACTGAGAGCTGAATGTTAGGAATGAAACTACTGTGCCCCAGGGCCAGGGCTGTACCCAGTAGTTAGTTGTCCAGTGTTAAGGCCATAGGAGGAGACAAGTGAGATATAGGGCCCGTGGCTGAACTAGTTTAAGTGAAGGAGACAAGGAATTGAGTGAGGTAGATTAACTCCCCACACCATGTACATCTTTGAGAGCCAGGGAAACAATGAAAAAACAGATTTTTTTTTCCTGAGAGGGAATCCATTAGTGGGTTTTAAGGCAAAGAGGTCATAATTCGATTTACATTTTGCAAAGGTATCTCTTGCTGTTTTGTAGATTTTATAGGTGTGTGATGTGTGGTATTTAAATCCATCATCTCTGCCACCAGGGACAATTCACCTTTCATTACAGTTTTGTTACCACTGTCTAGCACTTCCCAATATACAATGTTTGTTTGCTTCTTTGTTCTGGTACCAGAGAATGAGCCGGGGGCTTTCATAAGCTAGGCAAGTGCTCTCCTGACCACACCCATACTTGCTTTCTTTGGTTGGATCTTCTCAAAAACAAAATACAGAATTTGTCTTACTGTGTTCTACATTTTATTGACAAGGAAATGGAAGTTTATAGATTTTTTTAAAATCAGGCTTATGTTCTCAAAAGGCAGACATTAAAAATGTGAAGATACTATATAAAGCTCTGGAGTTTTGCTTTTTACAAAAGTGATCTATTCCACTGAAGCTGCAGCCCTCAAAGGTATAGCAGGCTGGTGCCTCTGGGAACGCTCCTTTAGTCCGATCAGGCTAGTTCTGCTTTGAAATTTTTGTCCACCTGATGCTTGTGTACCTCTGAGTTCCAGACCGATTGTCTTGAGTATCCTGAGTGTGTTTCTTTGTTACTTTGTCACAAGTCATTTTCTTCTCTCACTATTAAACTTGATCTCAGACAGTCAGACAGGGAGCTTGACATCCCCTCATTGCCATGATACAGTAAGTCTCTCCTCATGGGAGTTTAGCCCAGTGCAATCATACATCATAGACATTTTCTTCCTTCAGAAGTGACAAATGAAAATTGTGTATATTAGTGCTTATGGTTTACCACAAGATGTTTTGAAATACATATGTATTGTGAAATGGTTATATCAAGCTTAACTGACATATGTATTATCTTACACTGTTAGTGATTTCCAGATGACTAGCGCTAACTTTAGTTATTACAATGTGTACTAGATCTTTTGAATTTATTCCTTCTAAGTGAAATTTTATATCCTTTGACAGACATTTCCCAAGTGCCCAACACTAGTTCCTGGTGGCTACCATTCTTCTCTCTGCTTAGGAGTTTGACTTTTTAAAATTTTTACATATGAGAGAGATCATAGTGTTTATTGTTATGTGCCTGCAGAGCTCACTTAATGTAACACCCTCTGGGTTTATCCAAAGGGTAAACAAAACAAACAAAACCAAAGGCTATCAGAAAAACGGGGTTTTCCCTATTACACACACACACACACACACACACACACACACACACACACGCCTACATTCTTTACTTATTCATTAGTTAGGGACACTTAGATTGATTCTCTATTTGGGTATTGTTAGCAATGCCACAATGAAGAGCTAGGTGCAAGGATCCACTGGTTTCATTTCCTTTGGCTACAAATGCAGTATTGAGATTGCTGACATGCATGGCAGCTCTGTAGGGAGGGAGTAAAGTCCTGAATAAATGTTTATTGTTGGCATGAACACATCTATGCCAAGGACCCCAGTGCCTCAGACCCACCGGGGTGGCAAAGCTTTCCCTGGGTGAGGCTCAAAGGAATGGCAAAGCCTCCTTCTGGTCCTAGCGTGAATGTTGACAATGTGTGCTGAAAATGTCTACCACACCTGCACTCCATCCCAATCCCCCGGATGTTTATGGTCTGAAGGCTGCTCTCCTACAGGGATGGTTCCTACCAACATTAGCTAAGCCTACCTCTGTGCTCAGCTGTATGCAATAAATCCACCTCCATGTCAACCGAGTATAATAAAACTGCTATGCTTCTAGGGTCCATCAGAGAGTGTGTCTGTGTGTCTGTGTGTCTGTGTGTCTGTGTGTCTGTGTGTGTGTAATTTCTTCATCCCTCACTACTACAGTTAGGACAGTCCTCAGAGCTGTGAGGTGTATGGCATAGTTCCACGTTGAGTTTGCTTAAGAAAACCCATACTGGTTTCTATAGAGGCTGTGCTAACTTATGTTTCCATCAGCTGTCTGTAATGGTTCCATTTCCTCCCATATCCTCATCAACGCTTGTTACCTTCAACATATGTCTTTCTCCGTAGTATAGCTTAGTTTAGAAATGTGTGCAAAAAGTACCATTGTGCTATAACTACTGCAGATACTGATTTGTACTGGGGTGAGGGATTTGCCTAAACTATACTTTGGTCTTACTTTATCTTTTAGATGGCTAGTAAGCCCCTTAAAATTAGACACAAAATTGTGTGCATCACTATATTTTTCTAGGAAAGGGGTCCACAGCCTTATTTAGATGTTCAAAGGATTCATAATCCAAAGTGTTATTTCTACATACAAGCCAAATCCCTGAAGTTTTTTGGGGGGCTGTGACTCCCCAACTATGATCGACTGTAACTTAGAACTGTGAGCTGAAATAAACCTTTTCTTCTTTGTGAGTTGCTTTGGCCAGGGTATGTTGTCATAGCAACTAGAAATGAAACTATGGAAGTCCATGAAAATGCACTGATGATTCAGATTGGCTGTGGCCTAGAAGAGCTCTCACAGGAACTGACCATGCTGGGTTCTGGTCTCAACTCTCAAAGCTGAGCAAATAGACCTTTTCGACTTTCAAATTGGCCCTGTAATATTTTTTTTTAAAAAGGACCTTAGGTGTGCCAGGACAATGCCCTCTGGTCTAGAATAATGTAGTCCAGCCAAAAGGGAGGACAGCTGTCCTTGCTCTTAAAAGGTCTGGGTATCATTGTGCCTATATTGCAGTCACAATGACACAGGGCTTTTAAAATAAGTGACCTGGGTCATACATCCATGCTTCTTAATGCTTGTCCCATCCACTTGAACTTCATCCTAGGCATCAGACTGCTGAAGCAGAAATGCAGTTTAATGTATAGGGGTGTGCATCCTAGAGTCTGGCTACCTCCACACTTACACAAACAACCTTACTTGAAACCCAGAGAGTCAAAGTATGTATGGAAGTCGGAGGAGGTCTAGTTGGAAATTAAAAGGGGTCAGAAAGAGAGGGAAGGTAATAAAATAAGGCAATGGGGTGAATATAATCACCATACATTGTACAAATGTAAGAAATTGCAAGAAGCATATTAAGTTCAATAATGTCATTCCCACAACAATGTGATTGAATATTGTTATCAAAGTTATTAACTGAAAAGAAATAACATTTCAATCGGTGTCAAACGAATGAAGAGGCAGAGGAGCTAGTGGAAGGCGCTTAGGAAGCAGGGCGCGCACTGAAGGAAGTATCTCACTATGGGGATGGCTTCTTCAAAGGTCCTGGGGCAAAAGTACATATTGAACATTAGCTGGTACCCATAAGGCCAATGTATCTAGGGAATAGAGAACAGAAGGAAGCTGGCCATAGACATGATGGAAGAAATTTGGAACTGAACAGAAACACTCACACACACATACACAGACACACAGACACACAGACACACAGACACACAGAGAGAGAGAGAGAGAGAGAGAGAGAGAGAGAGAGAGAGAGAGAAGAGAGAGAGAGAGAGAGAGAGAGAGAGAGAGAGAGAGAGAGAAACAGAAAATTCAGGTGTCAAGTGGAACACAGCCCTCAGAGTCATCCCTCAAACTCTGCTGGAAAGTAGACAATGACTTTCTCTTTGGGGCAAACAGTGACCCAGCTAAAGTAGGTATTAGGGAGTGGTAGAATTCTCAGGCTGGAAGAATGTTTGCTTAACTTTTTTAAGATAGTCACTTAACACACCCAAGGCAGAAAAATCTTGATAGATGTGGATACTTTTATGAGCAGCTGCATATCAATGCACAAGAAGTTAAAGTGAAGAATTTGGTAGAGTTTCCTGGTTCTACGTTGTTTAAACATTATAGTCTAGAACTGCTATCCTAGACCATCACCGCTCAGTAAGAAATAATTGATATTGGGGCAGATAGCCAGCACTGATGGAAGAAAGAAAACGTTTTGGAAGGTGGAGGATATCAGAAAGGCTAGGACCCACCAAAGACTATGTACCTGCCTGAAGCATCTTTTCCTCTCACAGCAAAGAGTGGCTATTCCTTGGGCTGAGTGTCAGTGATATTCTCCTTCATTTCTAGCCACTGAACTCAGAGGAGAAAGGTTTGTGTATTTTAATTAAAACAGATCTTTGTCAAACTGTTTCAATTTGAGTTTTTCTTTTCTTCAACACAGACACCCAGACTATGCCTACCATGTGGTAGGAGTCACGAAGCCGTGTGGCACCATATTACACAAGGTGCTCTGGGCTTGCTTCTGTCAAACAAATTAAACGCCTGCACTTCACACACTTTGCAAGGCCAAATTAAACACTTGTCAAGGAGAGAAGCCTTTGCTGTTCTGGGCCTGTGGTCTCCTAGACACTGCCTAGTTATCTCACAAATCTCCGGCTATCTTGGGTGAATTACAGGAAGATGGCTCTTTATGCCCTAAGTGGTCATTTCCAAGATTTAGTTCTCCTCACAAGGATGCCTCTTGTTCCGTCTATTTTAACACCATAGTGAGTGAGTGGAGAGCTTTACACCCACAGATGGTTCGTCCCTGCAAATAAACACTGCTACGGGTGTCAGTAATCTTTTCTCACAAGCAATTTATAGTAAATTAAAGGTGAATATTATTCCAGCAGCCCTCCTCAGACGAGTCACATATTGAACTATGGTAATTTCCTGTGTGAGTCTGTTTGTTGACTTGGTCATTGTTAATTTTTTGGTTGTTGTAAATCAGTTACCTAACAGTTACCCTGTTTAGATTGGTATCTAGATAAACCTTGATAAAAAAAGTCTAACAGGTTTTACCAGCTGGCTACTGACTACGGTGATTTTATTATTATTATTATTATTATTATTATTATTATTATTATTATTATTATTATTATGTGTATATGTGTGTGGGTGTTTGTGTAGAGAACAAATTTTGGGAATTTGTTCTTTTAATCTACATTGTTAATGCAAAATCTCTGTAGTGCTTCTGCCCTATTGAACACTCCTTGCTAGCACTTTAGCTGGCCCGAGACCTTTCAGGTGTACCTTGTTTCTACCCCCTCCCCCACAGGACAGTAGGAGTGCTGGGATTATTGATAGGTACCACCACATTCAGTTTTTTCATGTAGGATCAAAGTCACACTATCAAGCTTGTGAGGCAAGCGCTTCTGTGAGGCTGGATATGACCCCGGGAGTGGCACTATTAGAGGGTGTGGCCCTGTTGGAGTAGGTGTGGCCTTATTGGAGTAGGTATGTCACTGTGGCTTTAAGACCCTCATTTGTAGCTGCTTAGAAGCCAGCATTCTGTTAGTAGCCTTCAGATGAAGATGTAGAACTCTCAGCTCCTCCTGCACCATGCCTGCCTGGATGCTGCCATGCTCCTGCCTTGGTGATTATGGACTGAACCTTTGAACCTGTAAGCCAGCCCCAATTAAATATTATCCTTATTAGAGTTGCCTTGGTCATGGTGTCTGTTCACAGCAGTAAAGCCCTAAGACAGCTTCCCCCTGGTGAAGTCTCTCTCAAACTCTGGGTAATTTTTGATAAATAGTAACCTGCTCTGAGTTATATATCCTTACATCCCCCAAACCACGTATACATTCTGAAGTCTTACATTACAAAGCTAAAAGACAATGGATGCTTCAGATAACTTCGGATCCTCACTATCACATTTAATACTGCTTTGGTCCTTGCTCTGGTTTCCCTTCAAGGATGATTCATGAACCTTTTTAGTAGATGAACCTTTTAGTAGAAACATGATTATATAATCATGCTCTTACTATCATTTAGGAAGAAAGGCCTCAAGTTTCCAGGATAAACTTCACATTTTCATTCTATTGTCAGAGTTAAACAGGGTATTATATCACAGGGAAGGATAACTCAGCATTTCAACCCAAGGGTTACTGAGACTGGGGATTCCAGATAAACCATAACCCATCTCAGCACTTGGACTGTGGCCGTATCAAACAGTCACTCTACAGAAAGCATGTCCAAGGCCAAATGACCAAGGTTGTGGGGGGAATGATGTCCATGTCGACTAATTATAGTTATACATAATTACAGGGTTTCCTAGGCCACCAACCAGTCTAAGCACATTTCAAATATTCAGTTGTTTAGTCCTCTTTCACACAGGCACCACGATGACACTCATTTAAAGCTGAGCACTCAATAATCCTTTCTTTTCAGCATTTTGACCAGTATGCGTTTCTGCATTAGATACTGCCCAGAGAGAAAACAGCACTGACCTAAGGGTATACACATGCATATTTAGAAGGCAATTCGTTTGTTATCCATGTAACAGAGACAATGATAGCCGGTTGTACTCTATGATCTATGACCTCCATGGCCATGGGCTTTGGACAAGGCTTCTATAGGTGCTTGACTCCAACTCAAGCACAGAAATCTAAGCCAGAGAGCAAGCAATGTTTGTCTTTTGGGGTCTGGGTTACTGCACTCAGCATAACATTTTCTAGTTTTATCTATTTCATTTCATTTTTCTTTAAAGCTGAATAAAATTCCATTGTGTAAATGCACCACATTTACATTGCCTATTCATCAGTTGGTGGGCAACCAGCTATTCCATTCCCTAGCTATTGTGAATAGAGCAGCCATAAACATGGATATGAATATGGAATATGGTCCGTACTGTCATATAACATGGAATGCTCTGGTTATACCCAGGAGTGGTATTGTTGAGTCTCATGATAACTATTTGTAGTTTTTTGGGGGAAACCTCCACACTGACTTTCCTGCTGGCTTCGCCAGCTTACACGTCTACTAACAGTGAATAAGGACTCCCCTTTTTTCACATCCTAGCCAGCATTTGTTGTCATTTTGACTGGGGTAAGATAGAATCTCAAAGTAGTTTTAATTTGCATTTCCCTGATGTCTAATGATGTTGAAAACTTTGGGCTCTTTTTAAAAGCAGTTTATCTACCATTTGTATTTCTCCTTTGAGAACTCTCTGTTCAATATATGCCTATCACACAGATAAATACAAACAATTCCTTCAAGCAGAGGAGTTTAGGTTATAAAACAGTAAGTAAAATACACAGTGCAGCAGAAGGGAATTGGTACATGAAACTAGGGATGGACAAATACAAGAAAAGATTCTTGTAATCTTATTTTATTTTAGAGACAGAGACTCTACAATAGGGATAAAATTATTCTAGGTAGCCCAGGTTGACCCCCATCTGTCTGGATTCAAATGTTTTGCTTGCCTTAATCTAACAATTTTGTTATAGTTTTATTACAAAATTTCCTCCAGAGCCTCATGTACTTGAACAGCTAGTTCCAGATGATAGGGATGTTCTGGGAGGTTGTGGGGCACTTGGGATGTATGGCCAACCTAGCAGAAGTGAGTTTATTAGGGCATGAGCCTTGACTGAGATAGACCATCCCTGGTTCTGGTTTATCTCTCTCTGCTTCTGTTTCCCCACAGTGTGAGAAGCTACTGTCTCATGCTCTTCCATGTTATACATGAAGCTGTCCCAGCTGCCATACTTCTCCCCCAGAATGGACCATATATCCTGAAATTGCTAGTCAAACCCTTTGTGCTGATTGGATAGGTTCTTTTTTTCAAGTGGATATAAGTTAGAGTCATCTGCAAAAAGAGAACAACATTTGAGGAACTGCCTCCACCAGACTGATCTGCAGGCCAGTCTGTGGGTTATTTTCTTGACTAATGGTTGATGTTGGAAGAGCTAGCCTTCCGTGGGCATTGCCATCCCTGGCAGGTGGTCCTGGGTTCTACAAGAAAGCAAGGTGAGCAAGGATGAGGAACAAGCCAGTGAGCAGTGTTTTCCCACCGTATTTGTTTCAGTTCCTGCTTCCAGGTTCATGCTTTGTGGTCCTCCCCTGAATTCCCTCGGCAATGGACTCTCAAGCATAACCTGAAACAAACCCTTTCCTAGTCAGTTTTGGTCACAGCAATAGAAAGCAAATGAAGACTTCCTGTAAGTTTCTTCTGCTAAGTGTTTTGTCACAGACATGAGGAAAAGAACTAAAATAAAGTACTACAAATAGTGATAGAAAGGTCTTTACTGGGCTGCAGAGATGGCTCAGTGGTTAAGAGCACTGACTGCTCTTCCAGAGGTCCTGAGTTCAATTCCCAGCAACCGCATGGCAGCTCACAGCCATCTGTAATGGGATCTGTTGCCCTTTTCTGGTGTGTCTGAAGACCATGACAGTGTCCTCATGTACATAAAATAAATAAATAAATCTTAAAATAGAAAAAGAAAAGAAAGGTCTTTACTGCCAGGATGGTATTTATATTAATTTTCAGTTCTCCTTAGAGTGCAGCTCAAATTCATTTCCTTGGTGCTATTTTCCAGACTGTCTCTCAGCTGCTGTTAGGATTTCTGTGACAGGCTCTCCCAGGCACTGAGGTGCCTCTCTTCTATAGCTTTTAACACCATTTCCATTTCTCTGTCCATGCTCACTTGCTCACTTACTAACGAATGCCATATTTACCATATTGTAGCCCCAGGAAGGCAAGTGGAATGCCCATTTTGATTACTTATCTATCTTCAAAACAAACTCAGGGAAAGAGCTCTACATGTATTTGTTGAATGAATGAGAGAATTTGCACAGTATGATTAAAACTATATTCCCAGGATATGTTATCAGACTCAACCGAGATACGAATGTGTAAGATTTTTATAAATTCTAAGCTCTGTGTACATGTTAATTGTCATTGTTTCTATGGATAAAAGATTCTCTCTTTTCATTCATGTACATATTTTGATTGCAAATGTTCCTATTAGAACAATAAAGTAAAATTTGAAGACAATGTACTTTTTCAGTTTAGATGATGTCAGTATACAAAAGTGGGGGGGGGGCTGGAAATGAAGATTCCAGGACTTCAGTGGAAGAAGCCGTTCCACATAACACCATTTCCACTATGTTTTCAGTCTCCATGATTTCCTGTAATGTCCCCCACCCCTAAGAAGAATTCCACGTTGTCTCAAACTACTATGGTATCTTCACGTCCTGGGAGAAGAGCATTATGTCCAATGTTCAAGCTAACTTTTCCCTTTTAGATCACCTCAAGACTGTTACTGTTGCTTGCAATATGTTTCCTTGAGATAGCTATGAAAATATAGTGTCACCTTTGGTTATAGTTTCAGAAGTACTCCTGTGCTGTTTTTTGGTGGTGGTGGTGTTTTTTTTTTTTTTTTTTTTTTTTTTTTTTGAAACTACAAGCTAGGATTATTTGAGATGGAGGAAGTTCAGTTGAGGAAATGCTTCTGTCAGGACAGCCTAGCCTATACACAACTCCAAGGGGCATTATGTTTGCTGTGCATTGCTATCATGGGCAGATAGATGGTCCTGAGTTGTACAAGAGAGCAGGCAGAACAAACCTGTTAGCAGGGGAGTGAACCAGTTAGCAACATTCTTCAGTGGTCTCTGCTTCAGCTCCTGCCTCTAGGTTCCTGCCCTTGACTCCCCTTCATAATGGACTGTGATTGAGACATATCAGTCAAATAAACCCTTTCCTCCCCACGGTGCTTTGGGATGACTTCATACCAAACTAGAACAACTTCTACCAGCCAAATACACAGTCAAACAGCAGAAAACCTTCCCAAATAAGAGTCCCATCATGTCTCGTCTGAAAGACACTCGTAACCCAGTGCAGTTCTACATTTACTGACATTTAATGAGTCCAAATCTCCATGATGGTGATAGTGTGATTCTGCGAAGAGTCATAGTTCTGCCACTTACTGTGTGCCCTCACTGTGTCCTTGGTTCTTCATCTACGACATGGACATGTGAGGACAACAGCAACCTCACAGGCTGTGAGGATAAATGTACTTAGAGCACATATTGTCATGGGTGTGGTTGCAATAATTATCTGACAAGCTTTCAGCTGCAGTCTGGGTGTTCATTTACCGGCCGAATTCTCTGTTGGTTTCTTTTTAGAGGTGAAAAGTGATTAATTTCTGCTTTGATGGTGTTTCCTTTAACACAGGTCGCCTAATTAGCAAGACTGTTTCAGGACCCTTTGTGGACTTCAGCAGTCTGCTGCAGCAGAGACTGATCTTGGTTGTACTTTTTCAGTGTCTAGCATCAGGCGATGGCTGAGAAAGCTAGCTTCAGATTCTGATTCTGCCACTTGAGGGACAAAGACTTGTTGGAGAGAAATTCAACTTTTTGTAGTTCATTTGTAAAGGTCCCATAGTTGCTCTCGGGGTCTCCTATGAAGATTGAATGAAATAATACCCACAAGGAACCAGCACATAGAGTTCTATAGATACTCTCTCCGACTCCCTTGTCTTTTGCTCACAACCAAATGTACACTTCAAAGGGTACTTTCTAGAGACATAGTACCACTGTGTCGTGTGATTGAGTTTCTCATGGATATTCTAAGTTAGGAACCCCGAACTCATTTTGTGGGCAGAGACTTGTGAAAGAAGCATTATTTTCCTATAATCTGGAGAAGCACTTAATTTTAAAAATATCATTTTTAGAGTTTTAACAGAGGTACCCTGGGTAGGTGGATAACTCTACTCTCAGTGGTTATTAAGTAGAAATCTCAAGACCCGATGTGGGAAACCTCCCTATAAGTGGTTGTTCATGGAGATCCCAGAGACCCCCCAGGCAATGCAGGGCATAGCTATTGCTCTTGGTTGCCCATGAGAACTAGTAATAGGAAACTTTGGTTGTTGGGCATAGAGAAATCCAGTGGGAACTGTTCGGAAGCTGCCTCCCCAGTAGTTAGAGTTCCTAGAGCTAGAAGGTGCTAAGCAGGTTGCTGCAGGAAAAGGTCAGCAAGAGTCTTTACTTATTTGTGAACCTGACAGCTACCATATCAATCGGCCAGGCAAGATATGTCCGCTAGTGCAATAGTGGCACGATTCTAAGAAGCGTAACCAACTACTTTCTGACTGGACTGGAGGCTTGCTCCACTGGGGGGGTAATTCACACCTGTAAACCTGGTCAAAAACCCATGGCCGACGATGTCATTAGTCTCAGGTTTAAGTATACTCTATTGTTTTGCTGAATGTATATGGTATCCACCTGCCTTCTAAATATTTATCTTTATATCCACAAATTAGTGCTGTTCTCAGCTTTGGTCAGGGAAGCTTCTTTTTGCAGTGGGTAGCAGTTGATGCAGAGACTCATAGTTATCAAAATTCTGAGAGTAAGTAACTGCTGAGTGAGTGCTCAGCCTTAGACAGGGCATCTGTATCCTTCCTTTCCAAGGCTCAGGCTGCAATGGGGGACGAGGTAGTGGAGAGAATGTGAGCTCTGGAAAGTGGGGATGAGTTTTTCAAAGCGCTCTTCTGCACAGGATAGGACCATTGCGTAGATGCACCCACCGATGCAGTTATCTGCACTGGATCTATAACAAGATCGAGATCCACATCCTGAACCGGAGGGGGGCTCACGAGCCCATCCTTCCTGAGAGACTCTTGGCACCTAGTGATTGCTGGAGAGTTAACTTTCTACAGTGTTGTAGTCATCTGTGCTCCAATAGGCGACCCTCTGCTCTTGCTTGTCCGAGTAATTAAATTCAGTAGGTGACAAAAGAAACACACAAATAAAGAAAAGTCATGAAAATTGGAGGGGTGCTTGTTGAAGGAGGAGGAGGGGGTTCAGCAGGAGCAGGAAGAGAAGGAAACAAAAGTGGCCAGAATATTTTATACATGTGTGAAATTTTCAAAGGAAAATTGTTTTAAAAAATGAAGGAAAAACCATTCTTTTCATTATAACAATACATCAGTTTACATACGAATAACTGGCCAGCAGGGGGATTTACAAAAATAACATCTCGATCTTGTTAAGAATTAATTAGGAATGCTTGATGGCATTGTCCCTGGAGGCACCACAGGTCTCTTACAGCGCTCAGGGAGATTGCTTGATAATTCCAAGTAGAAAGTGCCCTGCTCTGCATGTGTGTGCTCATGCATGTACGCTCATGTGTGTGCTTGTGTGTGTGTACGTGTGTGTTTGATCCTGAGAAAACGAACATAAACCCAAAGCGCCTCCTTTATGCACAAACACTTTAGACCCCCTGCCCCCTCCCCAGCATGTCTTGCTAACCTTAGCTGATGATTCTCACCAACTGTTCATTCGCTAAATACACTCTTCAGTATGTCACAGCTAAACTCTTCAAATTCCGCTTCACTTCAAAAGAACTGGTGTTACTCTCCAAATCCTCCTTTTCTTATGCTTGGGGTTTTTGATAACAAATGTTTACTGAGGCCCCACTGTGTAAGTGGCAAGTTCCCAGGATGGCTTTTCCAATGCCCTTACTGTTCCAGATGTTGGTAAATTGAAAAATCCATGAATCTCGAGTTAAGGGAGAATTAAAATTATGTGTGAACATGAACCAAGTGCTTAGCGGGCACCATGCTGTTCACCACTGGCAGCAACAGAATTGAAGGATTTATTTTCATCTTGTTGACTTAAAATGTGAAGTCTAGTTGCGAGGGGGCCTGGCCTACCTGTCTCTCGGGAATCTGCAAGCCAAAGCTACTCATTTAAATGCGCCCAGCATTCTTCAATGCTTGGAAAATGCTCAAGTCACTCACTTATTCCAGCTTGTGCTTTTGATAGCATTTCATGGCCTATGAAATAAGAGTTGGCATATCTAAAGCTTTTCACGGCATGAATTCTATTTACCTTTCTGTCCATGTTTCCTTTCATTCCTCCCCTGGCTCCCACTGGTCCAACAAGATAACTTCTTGCTCTCTTTCTTTCATCAAGTACCTGTTTTTGGCCAGGCTTCATTAATTAAAAAACCAAACTCGCAAATAAATAAAATATCCAATAAAAAAACCATTTAGCTCCCACATTTTTTTTTTCCTGGGAGGAAGAGGAACATGGTGAAGTTCAGAGATGTTACATGGCTAGTTCAAACTCAAAAGCAAGTGCTAGGTCAAACTCACAAACTAGTACATGCATGAGTGTTACTAGACTCAGGACTACAGCTCCAAAGCACTGTGGGTAGAGCTCATCCCATGATGCCTCCATCTTCACTCTGTACCCTCCATCTGGCTATGACATAATTATGCTCTCCTCAAAGAGGCCCATACCACAGTTCTAGGGCCTGTGATAGCTTATATTATATGGCAAAGAGAAAGAATCAGTGATATAAGAAGAATTCTTAGAGGAAAAAAGAGGAAGGGAGAAAAATAGAGTTGGATTAGAAGATGGTAAAGCAGTGTTGTTGCCTTTGAGATGGAAAAGGAATCAGGAGGCAGGGGGCATTCCTCCAGTGGCTTCTGGAAAAATCATGGGCACAGGTTCTGTTCTGGGAATCTTGGGAAGGAATGCCAACACATTGGTATATATTCTCTGACACCTATGCTAGACTTCTAAGCTATAGAACTATAAGACAGATTTGCATTAGTAATAAGCTATCAAATTCTTGATGATTTGTTTTAACAGGCATAGACAACTAATAGGTTTGAGGATATGGCTCAACAGTGTAGTCCTCGTATTTTTGAGGCTCTGCTTTGATCAATAACAATCAGTCACGATGATTATATTTTTCAAGTAGCACACCTTCTCTACACACCTTCTGTACCTGCATGCCGTGGCCACCCCTTTGGCCATTCCTCCATTAAAGCCTGCTCTTAGGCAAAGTCTGAAGTTGGAACTGATAGAGACTATCTGAGCCAATCTCTTCACCTCAGGGAGACTGAGTGACTCAAAGGGCAGGAGCCCAAGCCCTACCCTCCTGATGTCAAGGAAAAAATTCCTCAGGAGCACCAGCATTTTCCAGGGAGAATTGTATAATTGTTAATGGAAGTATAATTGTTAATGGTCTATATCAAAACTTTCAGAACCAGAAAACAGGTTGTGAATGGCTTGTTGGAAATTTCATTAAGTAGGTCTTTAGACATGCCATGACTGGTTGTAACCAGTCCAATGAAAACTGTCTCCATTTATTCAACCAGCAACACTTGATATACCAGGTAGTATATCAAGACCTGGGAATTAAAAATATGAGGACAGTATAGTCCACACCCATCAAAAAACAAACAAACAAGATTTAGTGGGCCTGTGGCAGGGAAGAAACAGATATAGGAAAGAGAAATTGCAGTGATGTTGCTAAGTATAGAAAGGAGAGTCACCAAAAATCCAGAGTAAGGGGATTCAACCAGGTTCTAGTCTTCTGGAGGGGCAACATCTTGGCTGAGTATGATTGCAGGGGTCAGAGTTGACTTATGGAGAAGCAGGGTGTATTTTGGCAATGAGTTACAATGGTTTGGACTGGTTAAATCAATGAAATAAATGATAGAATCTAAAAGCCCACCTCCAGTGATATGTGGTAATTCACTAAATTCATGAAGAGTCTGACTTCATTTGTGAATGGGGGCCCAGCCTGAGATGATAGTTATGCAGCTTGGAGGTTTAGAAGGATATCCTAGACACAAGTATCAATCTTGGCTATGCCTCTATCAGGCTGAGCTGACTTGAGCACACGCTGTATGCCTCGATGTCTCATCCTTGAAGAAGGAAAGGGATTCGTTCCTCACAGGGCTGATGGGAAGGCTCAGCTGATGCACGTCAGAGCAGGTGGCGTGGACTTCTTAGATGGTAGTTGTTACAACCAGTGCAGAGGGCTCATGTGCTGGGTCCTCCTTCTGATGTGTCCTGCCTCCCTGTAAATACTGTGTTGCTCAGTTCTATGAATTCTGCAGATAGTTCTCATCTTGGTCTGGGAGTTTTCACGGGTCGGTGGCAGGTTCAGAAGGAGGTGCCAGTAAAGTTTGTCTTCATCTGGAAGGATAGAGCCTATCTGTCTCCTCTCCTACATACTGGCTCTTAACGGAAAGGTGATCATGCTGGCAATATGGAGAAGATATTTCTTAGTAGTCCCTGGCTGCATATCTGGTGAGATCTGCTCCTCAATCCTGCACCTCAGACACTCAGTGCTTTCAGTAATCCTTGCTGCCTCTTGACAGCACATTTGCAATATAACACCATGGTTATATTTCCTAGAATGCTCTTATCTAACTATGCAGGTCTGGACAACTCCTGCTGCATCTAAAGTTCATCTCAAAAGCCTGTCCCAATTCTTCTCCATGAGACAACTACATCTTCTGGACTAGCACATTTGCACGTACACTCTGCAAGCATAACATTCATCTTTATACGTCTAGTAAACAACTGGGACCCAATAATGTTTGTTGAGTAACTGATGAGTGAAATGAAGAAAAGAGAATTTTCAAGGTGCTAACACTTAGATACAGTACGGTAGTATGGGAGTCCTATAAGTAATTACACCATCACATTTTGTAACGGATTGATACTAGCCAGGGAATGACAGTATGTCCAAGAGGTAATGAATTAAAATCCAACTGTAGCATATCCTCTTTCAGAAATGGGAGCAGCCTTCAAGCTGGTTGAAAAATAGGCCTCAGTAAAAGTGTAAGAAAATATGTGCAATTAGATGCAATCAATAAAGTTGTCCTTGACTAATGTCTATATTTAAGAGAGTTTAATTAAATTATGAAAAAGGCCTCTCTGATTTAACTGTCAGTCTGGTTTATCATGTAGGCTTGTGAGCTTTATGTAGGACTTTTCTTTCAACATTTCTGGATGCCATGATCCAGAGAAGTATCAAGTAATTGCTTCAGAGGAGGGATTCTAGCATGACAGTCTGAGAAAGCAATAGAGTCAAACACTTTGTGGGACATAGTGACAACAATAAAAATCTTGAAAATTCTGTTTTCCCTTCATTTCTTTTATCAGGTAGAAAGTACTTATTCATCACATAATATATGTTAGGCTCTGTGCTAAATGCTAGCAGTATACTAGGGAAGAAAAAAATAGATAGCCTCAGGTAGTGCTGTGTCCAGTTTTCTGAGGAACTGCCAGACTGATTTCCAGAGTGGTTGCGCCATCTTGAAATCCCACCAACAATGGAGAAGTGTTCTTCACATCCTTGCCAGAATCTACCGTCACCTAAGTTTTTTATTTTAGCCATTCTGACTGGTGTGAGGTGGAATCTCAGGGTTGTTTTGATTTGCATTTCCCTGATGATTAAGGATGCTGAACATTTCTTTAGGTGCTTCTTGGCCATTCGAGTTTCCTCAGTTGAGAATTCTTTGTTTAGCTCTGCATGCCATTTTTAATAGGGTTATTTGGTTGTCTGGAGTATAATTTCTTAAGTTTTTTGTGTATATTGGATATTAGCCCTCTATCAGAAGTGAGATTGGTAAAGATCTTTTCCCAATCTGTTGGTTGCCGTTTCATCCTATTGACAGTGTCCTTTGCCTTACAGAAATTTTGCAATTTTATGAGGTTCTATTTGTCAATTCTTGATCTTAGAGTATAAGCCATTGGTGTTCTGTTCAGGAACCACTCCTGGGCATATACCCAGAAGATGCTTCAACATATAACAAGGATATATGCTCCCCTATGTTCATAGCAGCCTTATTTATAATAGCCAGAAGCTGGAAAGAACCCAGATGCCCTTCAACAGAGGAATAGATACAAAAATTGTGGTACATTTACACAACGGAGTATTACTGAGCTATTAAAAACAATGAATTCGAAAAATTCTTAGGTAAATGGATGGAACTAGAAAATAACATCCTTAGTGAGGTAACCCAATCACAAAAGAACACACATGGTATTCACTCACTGATAATTGGATATTAGCCCAGAAACTTGCAATACCAAAGATTCAATTCACAGACCACATGAAGCTCATGAAGAAGAAAGACCAAGTGTGGGTGCTTCAGTCCTTCTTAGAAGGAGTAACAAAATACTCAAGGGAGCAAATAGGGAGACAAAGTGTGGGACAGAAACTGAAGGAGGGGCTGTCTGCAGACCATCCCACCTGGATATTCATTTCATGTGCAGTCACCAAAGGTAGACACTGATGTGGATGTCAGGAAGTGCATGCTGACAGAAGCCTGATATAGCTGTCTCCTTAGAGGTCTGTCAGAGTCTGACATATTCAGAGGTAGATGCTCACAGATAACCACTGAACTGATCAAGGGGTTCCCAATGGAGCAGTTAGAGAGAAGGAGCTGAAGGAGCTGAAGGAGCTGAAGGAGCTGAAGGAGCTGAAGGAGCTGAAGGAGCTGAAGGAGCTGAAAGTGTTTGCAGCCCCACGAGGAGAACAACAATACTAACCAACCAGAGCCCCCAGGGTCTAAACCACCAGCCTGGGAGCACATAGGGAGGGACCCATGGTTCTTGCTCTATATATTGTAGGGGAGGATGGCCTTGTTGGACATAGGTGGGAGAGGAGATCCCTGGTCCCACGAAGGATGGATGCTGATTGTGGGGGAATTTGAGGTGGGGAGGTGGGAGCAGGGGTGGGTGAGTGGGGGCATATCCTCATAGAAGCAGGAGGAGGGGAATAGGATAGGGGAATTTCTGGGCAGGGGGAAAATAGGGTAAGGGGATAATATCTGAAATGTAAATAAAAAATCCAATAAAAATAAAAGAAAAAATAGACATCAAGCAGACACGTATTTAAATGTAAAATTACAATTTATCATTGTTTATGCTCCAGCATCCCAAGTACCCCATTGTCACAATTCTGCTTACATTAACATCATATACTCAAAATAAGTGTAAAATAGGAACAAAGGCATTTACCATAAAACTATTAAGTCACTATGTTAGGTATTTTGATAGGTCTTAGGGACATAAAATATCTTCAAGGAACTTATCATGAGAGTAGAAGAAATAGTGAAATTAAACAGAATTATACTGTAGTATGGGAAATGTACTGCTGGAAGTAGGCACATTGGTTGCTGAAGGGACAAAGTGGCCTTCAATCCCTTCTATCGTTTTCAAGCCCACCTCTCCCTCCACTGAACTCTTTCCCCCAGTCACAAAGAGTGGACTTCAGAATGGAAGAAACTGAATATCATTACTAACTCTGTTCCTTAGGGCAGCTCGGTCCAGGTTACTGCACATTTGCTTTCTTCCAACCTTATGCACACAGAGAAAGGGCACAACTCCACAGAATCACCATTCTGGGAGGGTGGAGGGATGAAAAAACGGCTGTGGTGGTAAATATGTGTGCAAAGGCTTAAAAAAAAAAAAGGGACAGGAGTTTGAACAAAGGTACCTTGGATGGATGAATAAAGCCACTTGCAGAAACCATAGTTTTTAAATGAAAATATAGGTTCTGGGTAGTACTCGATTTCCTTGTGAGTTGTTGACTCCTGAAACAATTACAGGCTACCACCATGACTGTGGGTTGTTCATTAGAACTTGCTCAGTAGACTTGGGTGCTGGAGACATCGCATACTTTGGCTGTAGGCCATAGAGAGATCAATCTGAAACTAAGCCGGATGTTTCCTCCCTTACTTTCCTAGTGTTAGAAGCTGCTATGTGGGCTGATAGTGGAGAATTGTCTGTAACAGTCCTACTCAGCCATTGACTCTGCTTGCCACACTACAAAGCAGCCAGGTAAGATGTGCCAAATGATGTAATACTGGCATGCTGGTCATGGCTGTAACTAATTTTGTCTGATTAGATCTGAGGCCTGACTTACAGGAAAGACTGGTTATTAAAGCTTGCTCTAAAGGCTGTTGCTGGGGAGGGGGTAGGCTCTAATGAAAAAGAAATCGCTGTTGTATTGCTAAACTGGCATGATTTACCTGCCAAATTGCTTTCTAAATACTTATATTTATACCATAGATCAGTGCTGCTCTTAACTTTGGCCAGAGACATTTCTTTTTGCAGTGGATAGTGGCCATGGTCTGGCCCTAAGTACTCCAGGAAGCCAAATCCATCACCCTGGGGAAAAGGTGAGCTGGGAAGTAACATTCCCTCAACTGTGCCCTACCCCTGGGTCCCTCAGGTCACACAGCCACCCCATTCTTTCCGCTGTCTCACTCATTGCTATTGTCCAGGAGTGGGGCCGGGGGTGGGGCACTCAATTCTATGCAGAGGTTTTGTGAGTCACTCAGCTTTCCTCCTGTCGCTGGGTCTAATGCATAGCCATTGAGTAGAAGGCCTGGTGTCTGTGATCAGAATCTCCAACATGTGCTGGCAGCTCGTGTCCCAAATTTCCTGTTCTAGTTCCCTGATGTGAGGCTGGAGATCAATATTCTGTCCTGTGATCTGCTGCTTTCTGGGAAAAGTGGCCCAAAAGCATTTTCTTTAAATTAGCAAAGGTGTTGGTGAGTCTGAAGAGTAAAGCTCTCTTGTTTTACGCTGCGGTATTCTGAAGAAGAAGAAACCGTGATTTACAAGCCTGGATCATAAAGGGCACAGAGGTGTGCCTCCTACACTGACTGGCTTTTGCAAAGAATTCTGAGATTTACATGGTGGTTGCCAATTACATATTCAGCACCGAGCTAAGGAAACACGGATAGGAAGTTCTCTTCACCCACAAAGAACTTAAAATTTAACTGCCAAAAAACAAACAAACAAAAAAAAAAAAAACAAAAACCAAAAAACCCTGCAAATGTTAATTTCTCTATAATCAGAACTGTTCATGGTTTTGACATTCTGATATGGCATTGTCATCTACATGTGTTGGGATTCATTTGTAGATGTCCTGGGACTTAGAAGCTAGTCAGTGGGTCACCAGTTGGTTTACCTGCTTACAAAACAAAGCACATCTAGTGAATAGAATTGCATGAAACACGTTTGTGAAGGATTTTTCCTGACATTATCTGTGTGCCTTGGGATCTTTTGACTCATAATCATTGGTTTCACATCCTGAGGTGCTTGTTTCCCTGCAGAATTGTGTTGGATCAAGTCACACATGTCCTGTCTCCTATACCTGGATAACCTGCCCCTTAGCAGGGGTTGGATTCAGTTGGGCTCAGTTTGGCTCTGTTTATTACTTCAAGTGGTCACTCAGCCATTGGGTTTATTCATGATGATCCCACTCAATGTTGGCAAAGTTTCTTGGATACATTTTGGAGCTTATTTGCAAAATGTGGTCCACCTGGTGTCTGTTTCCAGGTTCTGAATGTAGGCCAGGGAATGACAGCATCATGAGCTTGCCATGGGTGACAAGTCCTCTGTTATGATGGGGAGGGTTTGCAGTGCTATAAATAACTCTGTCAATATTGTGGTAATGGCACTTTAAAGAGGTTATTTCACAAGTGCTGCCGTAAGAGAGACCACAGCTGCACTCATTAATTCTGAAGTGTACCTCCGTCGATGCACAACTTGCAGGTGTCACAATAGGACAGCGTAAGTCTAGATAATATTTAGATTAAGAAAGAGGTTAGAGTAACATTGTTAGTTTTTCCATTGTGTCTGGCATAATGAAAACAAATTATAATCACTTAATTGGAAATGGGGAAAAAGAGCAAAACATAACTTTGCCACAGACTTCCCATGCTCACACATGGCTCCTCCCCCACTCAAGAGCGTGTATCATAATTGACAGCAGTAGGTTTTTTTGATAATTAATTGCGGTAAATTATCACTTGGCACAAAAAAGGCATAATTGCAATTAATTTGCAACCTTCCCAGCCTAACACTGAATTAGAAATGGAACTGCCACGATTTGAATGAGGAAGTAGAGGATAGAAACAGTGTAACTTTTGACACAGAGAGTTGGGACAAGCTTTGCTGTAATTTTTTTTCTAGCATAAATGCACCAACTTTGGACTGTCTTGGATTAGGGGTGTTTAACTTAGATTGCTACTGCTGGATCTGTGCTATGATAGTTGCCAAGAGGGGGTACCCTGCCGAGCTCTGCCCATGTCCTCTGTCATGCTAGGCTTCAGTTGTTGTTAACTTGTGTCTTTGTGTGCCTGCTCTCTAAGTCTCTGGGGTGCTTGAGGACTTAATTCAGATAACAAGCATTGTATCAGGGAGGAATATTAAATTCTTACTTTAAATTTTATTTTTTTTATTAGAATTATTTAGTTTATGTGCATGTGTGATTTGGCTAATGTATATATCGCACCACATGCATGCATGGTACTCACAGAGGTCAGATGAGGGCACTGGGTTTACTGGAACTGGAGTTATGGACAGTTGTGACCTGCCATGTGAGTGCTGGCAACTAAACCCAGGTCCTCTGCAATAGCAGCAAGTGCTCTTAAGCACTGAGCCATCTCTTCAACCCTTTAAATCTTTATCTTTACAGCTTTATCAAGATGTTATTGGTGTACTAAAAGTGGTATGTGTTTAGAGTGTGCAACTTAATGTTCGGATGTGCATGCACAAGAGCTGGGGTCATTCTAGTCAAACAATTAACATATATACTTATTCTGTGTAGTTACTATTTGTGTGCACTGAGACTGAACTTAAGATCCCTCCTCCTGGCAAATGGTCAGTATAAACAGTCTTTAACTCCCCTGCTCCACTGCGGTAGACCTCTGGAAATCACTAGTCTCGCAGAATAATAACTCTCCACTTTCCTCCTCTGTATTTTTGCCACATGAGATATTAAAGACCGTCTCTTAAGATGCCCACCTATCTTGGTGCTTCCCATTTCTAGGGGTCAAGTGGCGCACTGGTAAGATCTTTGATACTGTACAGTTTTGTAGTGAGTGACATCAAGTTTAGTCTAATTGCTCAATAAGTAATTTGAAATAGAAATTTTCACTGGATTCAAGGGGCTTCTTTCTCTTTCATCAGAAAGCCCAGGTAAGCAAATCAAGAGGTTTCAAAAGATTACATCTGGAGCAGAATTAAAAATCAAGTGGATTCACTAACCCAAATGGTGATCTAAAGATTATGGTGATGATGTTGCATTGCAGGTCTGACCAAAAGCTCAGGGGCCTGTGAATCTTTCCTCCTCGGTGCTTATTTGCTGGGGAGAAAGGATCTGTAAAATCAGAGCAAGAAACTGGGTCCCCAAGTTCTGTAGTGTTTGGTTATTTAAAAAGAGAGATAAGGATCGTATTCCAGGAAAGACTTATAACAAAAAGTCAAGCCTTAGTAAATCATTTTTGACACTCTTTGAATTCTTCTTAGCCTTATTGTTATAAACTCTAAACTAAGATGACTTTACAGCTAGAGCCCTTCACCACTGCTGCCCTGCCAGGGAACTCTGGCTTGCCCTGTGTGTAACACCTTCTCTGGGGGTTAATAAATCATTCCGTCATCATGCAAGACTCCTTCCTCACAACCCAGTGCTCTCAGTCACCCCTGCCACCAGCATCCCCCAAATAACTTCCTGTAGTTGCATTGAATTAGTCATGATGGTTTTACTGTGCAAGCTAATATTCACACGTGTCAGAGTTCAAACCACTCCACATATTTCAGGAGACTTCAAACTCAACTCAAGCCTTAACCCTATTTGGGGCTGATTTTTTTCTTTTTACTGAGCTCCCTAGCAATGGCTCAGTGGTTAAGGGCACACTGACTGCTCTTCCAGAGGACTGGGATTCAATTCCCAGCACCTACGTGGCATCTAACGACTGTCTATAACTCTAAGATCTGACACCCTCACACTGTACACAAGTCATACATACATGCAGGCAAAACTTCAATGCACATAAAAATAAAAGTAAATAAATAATTTTTAAAAAAGGACTTACATCATAGAACAAGAGATGTACATTCCATCAATGGGGGTCCATGCAGAGTGACCATGAACCTGAGGCTCACCTCTTCACGGGAAACAGAGTTCCAATTTTACATTCTTAAACCCAAATGTGGTTGGAGACCTGCACTCTGGTCCTCAGGCTTATGTAGTAAGTACTTTGCCCATTGAGCCATCTCCATAATCCCACACTGATATTTTTGCTTGCTAATTTGTTTTGTGGTTCTGGACATCCAGGCCAGGGCTTCATGATGCTAGGTAAACATTATGCCATTGAGCTACACCCTGATTTCTTTGGTCCATTTGTGTTTGGGCTTTTTTTTTTTTTTTTTTTTTTTTTTTTTAACTTGGAGAAAAAATTTTGTTATGGAAGAAACCCAACCAAAGTCTTCTGAGGGTCTTTGTTTCTGACTATAGCAGGAGATGGTTGAATAGCTGGAATACTGACGATGCTGGGGATAGAGAGGGGTGTCGCACACCTGGCCTGCTGCCGTCTGCCTAGTGATCCCACTTTCTACCTCTGACTGGTTGACAAATCATGGAGCTGATGTGGATAGAAGCAAAACTGAGCCGAGTGTTAGAGAAACACTGGATGCTCCATATTGCCAGTCCTGATTCACTGCAGTTTTTGGTAGATTCTTCACCACTGTCTATATCCCAGCCCTCACTCCCAGCTTCCTGTCTTACCTTTCCCTAGAGAAGCCTTCTTATTTCTTGAGTCTTTTATTTTTCTGCTTCTTATAGTGGCTGATATGCAACTTTCTCAAACACTGAAGTACTTTCTGCTTTGGACCTGATTTTAGTCCAGGAGGTACCCATCTCTGTTTCTAGGACTTTGTAATACCTCTAAGATCTTTTCTAAAGACTGACAGTGTTGGCTACTGCTGTTGTTCTGGCTCTTGCCTTGGCCTTGAGATGTATCTGACCATATTTGTCTCTGTGAGAACCTGGACATTGAGATTTTAGAATGATTTCCACTAGCTCTCATATCTGGGCGAACACACATGCACTGAAGGGAAGATGGAAGTTATTGCCAGTGAATCAGAACTCTGATCACCTTGAAGTTGTGATTGTGCCACCTGTGATTCTACAGACTCTCTTGCTAGTGCTGACAAACTCCATAATTCCATAGTGCTACATGCTGTATCAAGGGGTCTATTAAGTTAACCTTAAATGTCATGTCTATCCACTTAAAATGGAGACAAGACAGACAGGCACAGACTTCACGTCAAGGAGGATAAAGTACCATACCCTCCCAAGAAGAGGACTTGGGCCCACTCTTGAGTTGGGCTCCAATTTTAACTTAACCATCTTCCTGTATGCATTTTCCTTGCTCTGTCATGTGCCTCATTCCCTCTAATTCCACCTGAAGTAGGAGACAGCCCATTGTAGTTCCTGCCAGGAAAACCACCGAATTAAGATACTTGGGCTTGCACAAGGCAGAATTTGAAAACCTCATGTAGTTTGCTTGTTTGTTCCTGTTTGGTGTTTCCTGTAAAATTCTCTAGCCAAGGGACAAATAGGATTACAGACTCATGAACTGGGGAATCATTTCTGCCCTATCTCTTCTATAATCTGTAGTAAAGCAAATGCTGTCAATCAATCCCCTCATGAAGTGAATATGAACTTCTTAAGCCTGCATTCTCCAAACTGAGACCTACACCCATTAAGGTGTGCAGAAGCACAAACATCCTTTCCCATAACAAGAGCACAAAACTGAACCAAAACTCTTTGTTTCATTTGGGGTCCATGTGACTTGTAGAAACTTGTAAAAACCTTGTGGTAGTCAGTAGTTGGCATAGAAGATAACTCTCCCAGGGGAAAGGCTGAGCTTCTACCCAGGATGACAGGGACAGAGGGGGTGGGGTGGGTCTCTGCAGGGTCTCTGCAGGCCTTTGCAGGCAGAGTGGCTGCTGTTTTGCTGACTCTGCATTTCACACACTGTCACCACTTGCTCTTTGGAAAAGGGACTGCAGAAAAACGTGCCTTGCTTAGAAATGACATGCTTAGCCAGCCTTGCTGGGGCAGGGATGGCTATTGAGGGTATAGGTATATTTTAGGAGTCTTTGCCCAGAATCTGTGCCCTAGCTCACACACAGTATGTCCACCATAATGTGTGAGGGCTGTGTTATGCTGTGCTCCTGGGCAGGATTGCATCACTGCTGACAGATGGGAGTCTGAATGATGGATTTATGAGGAGGTCAAACCAAGTACAAAAACAGTCAGAGCTGATAGGATGCAGACAGAGTAATCACGAGGTACTGTTCTAGGCTGAATTAGCCTTGCACTCACTGAGGCACCCTGGGTACATCGATCCTCACCCTTTGGCTTTAACATGTGCTACTCAGGGGCTCTCGGAGACTCTGCACAAGCGTGAAAAGCTGCAAAGAGATGCCTGTTTTGTTGCTAAAGCACAAAGATTTACTTTGCGTAGTCTGAAAGCTCACACTGTGAAGGGAGGCTGTGTGCAGTGCTCTCCAGCTCCGATGTTGCACGAATCTCGATGTGGGCACGAGAAAAGAATGGATGCTGGGAAAGGAACAGCACAAGAAACAGAAATTCCTGCAACAAATAAATCCCCGTCCAATCTATCTTAATCTCTGAAACTTTAAAGATTTAAAATCTGCTTAAAAAAAAAAACCTGCAGTTCTCAGCAAATAGAGACTACTTTAAATTATTTAGGTTTGTTATACCCACAAATCACCCATCCAGAACATTTTAAATAAAAAGCCAATAACTCCCTCTTCAAGAAATGTCCTTCCAGGGACCATGTATAAGACATTAACCTGAACTGGAAAAAAACACCACTAGTGATTCCCAAATTACAGTCACTTTTATGAGTAAACACATGAATTAAATGTAGATGGCTTATTTCCCCTGCATTGAAATACAAGGAGGATTTTTTTTTTTTTCTTTTTGTCAGCAACTATTGGCAACAAAATCACTTAGGACCCTAAATACACAAAGTAACATTTTGGAGTATTTCACACAATTAGTACATTTCTTAAGCCTTTTCCTTTTAATAGTGCTTAGAAAGGAGGCAGAGGGGATAGGGAGAAAAGGGAGGGAGAAAAATACAGGCTCGGGGTTCTAGATTCAGAGAGCTTATCAGCCCAGTTCCTATTTGTCTGTCGTCTTGCTGCCTTCAGTATTCTTGCCAGATATCTGCTCCTGTGGCTGATAGATGCAGCTGTTGGGAAGAGAGTGGTACAGAGCAAACCTCAATGGGTGCGAGTTAATACAAACATTCTGCCCTCTGTTTTTACCTGTGAGTCGTAGATTACACTCTGAGGGAGGAGGTGCTTGGGGCAGCAGGTATTCAAGGGTAACCACCTTGTTATCTCTTAGGGATGCTGGAGGCATCATGTTTGTGAGATGTTGGAATCTCTTCTTCCTCTGTCTAGGATGCCACTGAATGGCAAGATTAAATCCAGAGTTGGAAAATCCATTCCAGTGGGGGGTTCAACGTAAAATCAGACAAGGAAAGAAGGAAACAGGGCTGGGCGTAGCATTGTAGTTAGACTCCTGTTATAATCTTAGTTTGTGACCGTCCCAAAGAATGTGTTCATTGTGTTGGAGCTTTTATCTCCTACACAAGTCATCAAGAACACTGTTTACTGTGTAGGATACTGGTGAGAATTCAAGTCCAAGAGCAGTTATTGGATTTCTGCTGTGTTACCTGGAATCATAGTTCAGGCTTCCTGCTTGTAAAGAGTTAATTTAAAGGCCCAGCACGTGGAGCACAGTGAGCTAGTAAGAAAAAGGCTGCAGAAGGGCTAGCAGAGGCAAGCAGAGCATAATAGATCGATAGTAAAGAGGAGCCTTCATCTATCCTGGGGTAGGAGGTGGGTCACAGAAAACGTCTCCCAGGATAGAAAGATGAAGTGAGGGTCACGATCTGTATTTGTAGGAGTCAAATGCAAGACCTTTGTGTATCACGCTAAGAACCCGAGTTTCGTTCCTGGTGATGGGAAGCCAACATCTGGGTTTAATACAGTGGTGAGTTCTGTTGATATATTGAAAAGCATCACTGGCAGAGTAAGCCCAAGGCAATGTGCATTTAGGCATTTTGAGCTGAGATATTTTTCTAGGCTATTAGTCACATTTCTTAACACCGCACATATGAAGACATTCTCTCTGTGTATATCCTGGTGTGTGTGAGTACATATGTGCTGTAGCACATGTGTGGAGGTCAGTGCCAGGCTAGCTGGCCCACAAACTTCCAGGGATTTTCATGTTTCCACCTCCTACTAGACATGAGCTCCCATGCTTGGTTATACATAGATTCTGGGAGATTTGAGTTTAGTCCCTCACATTTGTGTGGCAAGAACTTTACCCACTAAGCCATCCCCTCACCCCATCCCACACATATGAAACTTCTTGATAAGGGCTGACTTAATGTCATAAGAAGAACTCTGAGTTGGGAGCTGTAAGACACAGTCTAATCTGTACTCTGCCTCTCACACTGTGTGGTCCTGAGAAATTCAGTTCGTATCTTTGATATTTAGTTTCATGAACTCTAAACAGATTAAGGCTATCTACTCCATCTGATCACAGAGGAGTGTGATGTCAGCATCAGGTGTTCCTCTGGTGTTTTTGAAGCTCTCTAGAGGATGCTGGGAACCTGAGGTCATGGGACAGGGAAGGGGTTGCACAGTCCAGGCAGGGTCATGAGAACAGTATGTCGAAGAGATAAGTATGTCTCTTATTCTTTCTCATTCTGTGCCTCCCAGGCACGCGCGTCTCCAGCCAGCCCAACAGAGTGCCTAAAGCTGAGAACAGCTCTGCTGATTTATAGGCAGGAGACAGATTTGCTTTAATATCGCAACACAGAAAGTCAGTTCTCTTAAATAATCGGCTTGCAGATTTACGGCTGTGCTGCGTGCTCGGCGCGGTGCTGTCTCTGACCATGGCTGGTGCTTCACTCTGGAATGGCTGAAGTCAGCAACTTCCCAGACACCGGAAAATAGATCCCAGGGCAGTAGCCAGCCCACTGGGTCAGCCCTTTTCTGCTGGTTTTCCTCCCTCTCACTACTTTGTTACATACTGCCAAGCCTCTGGGGACCTTCTCAGAAAGCTGGGGGTTGCTTGGTTCCTGTGATGCCAGAAAGGCTAGCAGAAAGGGCCGGGGCTTGTCAGTCACTAACTAAGAAACACCAGGGAGCTCCAATGTTCTTTTTGCCTGTGTCAGTTACTATTAAAGTTTGGGGGCTGCAAATCAGGAAGGGGAACTATTAGGCTCCTGGTTCCTAATAAAAACAAGAATGCATGTGTTCAGCAAATATTTAGATAACACTGTAATCCAGTAACTGCATGATTTACCACGATTCAGTATGTTATTTTTCTTAATAACCCTCTAAGACTATTACTATCTCTGAAGTAGAGAAGAGGAAAGGGAGATAAAACCAATGTCTTGAAGGTCACAAAGCTTTTGAGAAATGGAGAACTTGAACCCGTGCTCCATTGTAAATAACACACCTTGCAATTCACATGCAAATCACAGCATGCAGTCACTGACTACCGTACATTTTGTATGTCTTGCTTCATCATCGATGTTACCGTGTAACATAGGCACTCTTTTGACCAACCCCATTGCGTAGGTGAGAAAATCTGCAGCAAGTGGGTGACAAATGGCACAGGTAGAATTTAAGGTCTGCCTGACATGAGAATTGCATCTTGCCTATTTCATTTGCTGTGGTTCAGTTAGGCTGTGACCAGGGGCCTCCTCTCAGTTTGGCAGGACAAAGACTGACTATGGAAACTGTAGGGTATAATGTGTGGCCCAGCTTCTTGAATCCCTTGTTCTTTTTAATGGGGACAGTTGGCCTCCTTTCCAGCTGCTACATTCTCTCCAAGCTCAATAGCTCCATCAGTTAGCAGGAGTCCACCCTGCTCTGGGGTCTACCATGCTGCTTGTCACTTCCTTGTTTCTTACACCTCACCTCACCTCACCTCCCTGGACTCAACTGCACATTTAAATGACCCACCCATGGCTCACTGCCTGTAATCCTGGCTCTCTCCAGGCTGTGGAGCTTTCGTGAATGGATGGGACACCTGCTGTCATTCCTTCAGCCTCTTGTTCATTATGTATGGGGTTGAGAGAAACCTGACATAGCTGGGTCACACTGAAGCACAAGCACTGGTCCACAACAAAAGAACTAAGAATTTAGTAGGTGCAGACAGCAGAAGGTAATGGTTCTAGTATAAGTCAAGGGGTTTGGTCATTAAATATACAGAATTATAGCAAAAAAAAAAAAGGGTAGAAATATCACACAGAGTTAGTTGAGTGTGTGTGCATGTGTTCATGTGTTTGTGCATGTGTGTTTATGTGTGTGTGTGTGTGTGTGTGCATCTGTGTGTGTGTTCTGTATGCAGGTATATAGGTGATAAGAAAGGCATTGGGAAACAGAGAAAGCTCAGTTTGATGCAATTTTCTAACGTCAAGAGACCGGGTAAAAGGATTAATGTTTTGTTCAGAAGGAACAGCAGTTTGAAGGTGCGCAAGACCAGGACTGCATGGTCAATCAAGCTAGCTCTTAGAAATTCATTATGGCCATAGTAAGGGGGCCTAAAAGGAGACACAGGAGTATGCAGCTACCAGGATTTGGGGAGTCATGAGATGAGGCCAATGTTGGGCATGGAGCTAAGGAATTAGGTTTATTTTGAAGCTGACAACTTTAAACAGTGGCAGATGAAAATCACCCTTGGATACTGTGTACTTAGACTTTCCCTGATTTTCTGAGAATTGCAATTTGTGTTCATCTTCTGTGCAAATATCCTGTTTAGTGTTCCCCATCTACTACAGATACGCTGTGTCCCATCCACTAGACTGGTCACTCTTGCAGTAGGTGACAAAGACTGCACTTTTTCCGGCTCTTCCCACAATCTGGTAGCTCTGCTGGCCTCTGCACTGTGGGACATATCAATCAGCACTTAGATTATCTGGAGCATAGCAAGGAATCCAGGGAAGCTGCTGTAGAGATGGAGAGGGAGTTAAGATAGATGGTAAGGAAGGAGACAAGAGGCATATTAGAGAGAGAGAGAGAGAGAGAGAGAGAGAGAGAGAGAGAGAGAGAGAGAGAGAGAGAATAAGAACACATGCATGCACAGGGGTGTCATGGCTCACTGTGGAGGTCAGAAGACAATCTGACAATCTGTAGGGGCTGGGTTTTCTCGTTTCACCATGTGGATCTTAAAGACTGACCTTATACAGTCAAGTATGGCATCAAGTGCCTTCATCTGCTGAACTCATGCTTTCATTGAAGTGGTGAATCATTGGAGGTTCATGTATAGACATAACACGATTTGATTGACAAATGTGTAGTGTCTTGTTCTGTTTTCTGTTGCTGTTATAGAATAGCTGAGTGAGTAATATGTTATGAAGACACATTCATTTATCTGTCCCTCCTGGAAGTGCTTAAGTCCAGGAGCAAGGTCATGGCTCTGACAAGGACCTTCAAGTTGTGTCAGCCCATGAGAAAAGGGAAAGGCCAAGAGTAAAAAAGCATGAAGAGACCAAGCTGGAATTTATGATACCTCACTCCATGATCACAACCTTACTCCCTTGATAACTATACTAATCCACATGGAGCAGACTCCTTTTTGGGCACCACCTCCCAACTGTCGCACTGGGGATGGTGTTTTTATCAAAACATTTTTGAGGATACATTCAAACCATAGAAGTGTTTAGAACAAAGTAGGAGACTAGTGAGGAGACTTCTGTGTAATCTGGATGAAAGATGCTGGCAGCTGGGACAGGATGAAGCAGTGAGACAGCTGGATTCTGGCTATCTTCCAGATTATAGCATATTAACACCAACTAGGTACAGACTGTATAAAAGAGGTACTTGAGGTGGCTCCCGGGTCCATGACCTGTTCCTGTAACCCAGTAGAATTGTCACTGCATGAGATGAGCAAAAACCTAGAACTTAGGCTTTCTCCCTATTGTGTCATCACAGATTGATTATTGTATAAATGGAGTATGGTCCGGAGTCTAGTACAGGAATCTAGGAGGATGCTAGAAGGCTCTCCAGTAGCAGTGTCAATAAACTTACAGCTCCCACCAGAGTCCAAAACTTGGAATCTCATTACTGAAACATTACTTCCTGGAAGATATGAGTAACTTAGTCACTCCACCCTTTTATATCTCAGTGTTTCTAGGCACCCAGATACTCCATCGGCAGCCTCATTATACCTCCAGAAAGTACTCTCTTTTTTGGCCTATTGCTAAGTGACAGGATTTACTACAGCCTCTCATGTTGGGCCTAAATCAGGCTCTGTGAAGCTGACATGTTGCTAGGCAGAAACGCTGGCACAGGATCTTAGTAATGAAAGGATCTTTCCACGTTTAATAACGGCTAGGTTATCCCCAAGTGATTTCCAGGGGAGTGGACCAAAAATTGCCTCTCAGTCCAAATGAAGGATGCCACAATTTCCTCTGTTTTCCAGTTGCTTTTTAATTTCCACACCACCTGCTCCTAGTTTTACCAGGGCACACTCTGCCAACATTACCATTCAGGAGCCTGTCTTTCTGTGATGTATTACTCATCATGTCGTGGGGCCCATCCCTGCTCAGTGGCTAAAAGAAGTATTTGCCAGTGCAGCAGACTATCTGGCCTGAAAGATATATACTGTGCTGCCTTTTTCATATTCAGAAGAGTCTTTGAACTTGTTGGCAAAAGGTACCACACCATCCTTGTGGGCGTGTGTGTGTATACTTGGCATCAGGGTAGATCTTAACTAGGTCTAGGAGACGGAGACGGAGACAGAGATGGAAAGAGCAGAGATTTTGATGTGTAGTCTTATTATTATACTTACTAAACTGGTGATCCCAAGTAAGTTAGTTAGGTTGTGTATATGCCTTCAAATTTCCCCGTAGTAGAATACTCTCAGTGACCATCACATGAGTCAGAGGACATAAGAGGAATATGAATACTGACTTGATGGATAGTGGTCTCAGAATGTATGCTAATTCCTCCCGATGCCTCACGTTTGTGACCCTGTGAGTTTCACCATCTGTGACATGAGAGTTGGATGAACATGACAAGAGGTTAAGTGCTTTGATGTGAGGAAGCGGAGTTCAAGCTTCCAGCCGTGCATCAGGAAATCATCTCATTGTTCTTTGCTCTCATTTGGAAAGACAATCGCACTGCCTTTTAAAGACTGTCATGTGGGCTAGCTAACTAATTCACTTCCCGAGAGAGGTTAGAACTGTGCAGAGTGTAGAGTAAGCACTCTGCAGCTCTTGGGAACCTCTGTTGTTCACTGTCCATTTTCTACTAAGGAGATGATTTTTAGTAGTTTGTAGTTAATAAGCTCTGTTTACAACTTTACAAAGTCCATTCGGATAGTTGCTTTCTATTTGAGTCTGATAATCCTGAGATTACATGTGATTTTTTATACTTGAGATATTGAGGTATAAAGAAGGAGGGAAACAGCAAGGATTACATACTAAATTAAAGCCAAAATCAAGTCAGAATGTGTCTCCCTGGCCCTTGATATATGAATTTGACTCTCATTACCACCTAGGTAGAGGATATGGGCCACGTCCTTGAAGCAGTGAGGAACCTGGTGAACCCCTGATACTATCCCCACATGGAATGGCAGCATCTCTGTCAACTCTGAGTGTTTTTCCTGTGTGTTACATAGCCTCATATCCTTCCAGGCATAATTCAATGATCATCTGTGCATGCACGTTTATATGAATATTGTTTTAAGTTCCCATGAGTATACATTGAGTTAGATTTCATGGCCATGTGGTAACTCAGTGTTAACTTCTGAGGAACTGCAAAACAGTTTTCTAAAGTGGCTGAGCAACATTCGCTAGCAACATATTAGGTCCCAACTTCACTGCCTTCTAGCCAAGGTGTGTTCGTTTGTAAGGCCATGGTGTCCTAAGGCCAGATCTTTATTCTGCAAACTTACTCACTTTAGATACCACTGAAAGCCCACACTGCTCAGACAGAGAGATAAGAAAGAACTTTCCAAGTTTGTGAATGCAGGAGAAATAAGACACTTAGCTATTTCTTTCATATTTGCCATGATTCTTCACATTTAGGGACTTATTTATCCTTAAGATCTTTGCTATACCCTTGCTACTCAGAAATGTTTTTCAGGAGATTATCTTGGAATGGGAAGTTCTTTCATTTTTACTTCAGAATCACAAGCTGTCATCAAAGCAAATCAGAGCAGGAACTCAGAACAGGAGTCAGGAACTGAGGTAGAAGCCGTGAAGGACTTCTGCTTACTGGCTTTTTCCCTTAGCTTGCTCTTCTTGCTTTCTTGTAGCACTCAGAACCATTAGCCTAGAGGTGGTATCTCTCACAATGGACTGGGCCTTCTCATATCAATCACTAATTAAGGAAATGCATCATAGACTTGCCTACAGGCAATCTCATGGAGACATTTTCTCAATTGAGAAAACCTCTTTCCATATGACTATATATAGCTTGAGTCAAGTTGAGATAAAGCTAGCCAGCACATAGGGAGAGTCTTTTCTAATCATATATTTCTATGAAAAACTTCCTCTCCCCTTTAGAAGGGGTGAAAGACATACTGATATTTGAATAGCCCCTCAAGTTTTCATGTGAAACCTGAGACTCATGGCAATAGCTGAGTATGTAAAACTTTGAGAAAGAAGGAGTAGGCTGCTAGACCCTCATGAGTGGGATTTAGAGGAAGGTTTTAACCATTTCCCTCATATGAAGCCACAAGGATAAGGCGTCTATAACTAGGAAGCCCAGACACCAGGTCTACAAATCACCTTGGTTTTGACTTTCTCTGCCTCAAAGACCTTGAGAAAGAAACTTCAGTTATACATAAATCACCTGGACTGTGGGATTTGCCACAGGAACTCCAGTGGTATAAGACAGTGAGGGATTCCATTTCTGACTCTTCTTTCCAAATAATGTCATAGAGACCCCATAGAAGAAAGGGAATAATAAGTCTCAGCTTCTCCTCTCCCCACACAGCATGATTCTCCAGAATAGGGTACTTCCCTCAGGCATGGACATTCATTACGGTTCATAGGTGCTAGGCTACATTCACTTACAGTTGA
Source organism: Arvicanthis niloticus (assembly GCF_011762505.2). Taxonomy (NCBI): domain Eukaryota; kingdom Metazoa; phylum Chordata; class Mammalia; order Rodentia; family Muridae; genus Arvicanthis; species Arvicanthis niloticus. The sequence continues at coordinate 53,523,127 of NC_047662.1, forward strand.
AAGAAGGTATAGATAAACTTCTGCCAAGGACCCACTATGTTCTGTCTTTTTGTCTATATTGTACTGAAATAATAAGGGATGGAACGTGTATTTGGAACAACCCTGTACAGTGCTGTAACTATGTTAGATTTGCATTAACTTAAAATGCTTGGTGTTAAAAACAAAATGCTTGCTATTTTCCACCCCAAATCCCTTGATCCCATGCAGGGATGTAAACAGCTTCATGTAGAATGGCATTAGAGTCTCGTGGGTACAAGCCAGGGTGGCTGAGGACATAGTGGTGCAAACATTTCTTCTCATCAATACACTGTTGCCCTGTAGTTTGCTCAGATACCCAGACAGCTGGACCAGATATATCTCTTAGCAGAGACAAATGTTCATGTCTTTCTATAAGCACCTACCAAACTGGGTAGAGCTAATAGGTAACAAAACTGAGACCAGATATGGTGCCTTTCAGAGTAAGTACATGTTTGGGCACAAAAAACTTTCCCAAATGATGAATGTGGATGTCACTAGTTCAGCATGGCAATACGTGTGTCTCAGTGCTGACTCTGATCAGCACCGAGTCTTTCTCTGGCAAACATAGACTCTCTAGTTATCAGAACTAGCACACGACAAAGAGGGCTGACAAGAATCTGTGCTCACATCAAGCTTGTTTTCCACATGGTGGTGGTGGTGGTGGTGGTGGGGTTGGTGTCACACAGAAAGTAGATCTAGCTGGTAAGAAAGGTATCTGGGCTACAGTTTTCAATGGAGCAGTCAGGGAAAGTGAAGCCTGAGCGAGGAGCTGGAGAGAAGCCAGTCCTACTAAGGGAAAGGCACAGAGCAAACGTCCAGTGGGGGTGAGGGACAGCAGGAACTTGGGACTAGAGAAGCTGAGGGAGAGAATGTGAAGGGGCAGGGAATGTGCACCAGAATTTGCAACATTTGACAGGCATTTCTGAGACTTGATTTTGACCAATAGTCAGTGGGGAAGCAATAGGGCATTTCCCTCAGAAGCCTTGTGTGACATGCTTAAAGGACTATGCTTAGTGAGTATACATAGGCTGTCAAGTAGAAGAGGAGCTCTTGGGAAGAAAAAGCTTCATCCCAGTCACCCGGGTGGTCCATGTTGTGGGGTTGGTCCCAGATGGGGGGCTAGAGGCACACAGTTTTAGCATAAGTGGAAGACCCAGGCAGAATGATTTGTTCAAAAATGATCACTGCTTAATGGAACAATGTTGACTCCCTTAACCATAGTGTCTCTCTTTATGACTTAGCATCACACTTATTTATTATGTATGTGTGTGTGGGAGGGATGGCGGTGAATGTGGTGTGTGTATGTGTGAGCATGCCAGAGGACAACAGTGATCTTCTTGCAGGCGCAGATGTGGGGAGAGATCTGCTTTCAATTATATTTAACCCCACCCCACCCCCCAAGTGTGGGAGTGGCTTCTCTCCATGTACTACATGTTCTAGAGATGGAGCCCAGGTTGCCAGACATGGTGGCAAGCACTTCAGCTGGCTGAGTCATCTCACTAGCCCACTTACAATGACTTTTATAAGTTTAGTGGCTTCCTTCCCAGGACCCTCACTTGTTTTGTATGAAACACTGGCAGCCCTGATCCCAAACTAGGACCATACAACAGAGTCATTGGCTGAGCTGGGATACACCACACCCCAGTCCCTCCATGCTTTTTTTCAGTTTTTCTTTTCTACTGAGCTTGGGATCCGAGCTCTCATTGAACTATTACCATCTTGAATGGCATCACTTATTTTCATCTAAAATTCCATTCAACAAGATGAGGGTTCTTAGCACAAGGGGATCTCCTGTCTCCCCTTAAGGTCCCCCAGCTTCACCTTCTCCAGGTCTCCTCTCTCTCTAACACTGTGATTCTGGACTGAATTCAGTCATTTCTCACACTCTTATTACCGTCTGACCAAGATTTATGAGTTGGTAATTGTCTGTAGTAAGACCATAGAGTATCATTCGTGTTAGGGGCTAACTTTCCTGGTGACATTTAGGATTAAAGGGGAAGTGGAAAAAGTGTAATTTCTGCAGTACCAAACCAGGTAATACGATCCAGCTTGGCTAACAATCCAGAGCCTTGGATTTCCCCACTGAGGACACTGGAAGCTTGGCACAAAGGACAAGTAGTCTCAAAGGTTTGTTTCACAAATTAATTTTTTAAGGCGTCACATCCCCCCTGTTGCCTCTGGGTGCCTTCTGAGTGACGTTTTCCAAACAGAAGTATGACAACAGCTCACACCTCTGAGGCCTTTATTGAATTATTTTTACACACCATTTAAAAACACTTTTTTCCCCCTTGGAGTAAATCTAATTGAAAGCAGACCTCTCCCCTCATCCGAGCGTGCAAGCAGGAGATCACTGTGGGTGAGAGAATGAAATCATGGAAACTTTCCCAGCTTAGTGGTGAGAAGCCCAGAGCACATGCTCACAGCCCTTCCTCACATGCACAGAATAGGCAGAGACAATGCAAAGAAAGCATTGCTCAAACCTCACCATGTAGCTTCTAGGCTGCCTGAGGCATCCATGAGGCGCTTGTAGCTCCCTATTGGGGACACCTAACACTGTGTCACTGAATCATCAGGCCACTTCCTAAAGGAACAGGGCTGCTGGCACAGGTCCTGTGAAGTGAATCATAAAATAAGAAGGTCTAATAAATGTGAAACCATGCCTTCCCTCAACATAGGCAGCCTTGGCTTAGAAGTCAACACAGATTTATTGTACCAGACACTGTACTTGGTCCTCTAAAGAAGTCTGTAAAATGCTAAGGACTTCACAGACTGGGATGTCCCTCTCCAGAAAAGCCAGAGCTGAGTTCAATTCAGAGAGCTGGCTTGGGTTTGGGGTTGGGTGTTGATGAGGCTGGCTTTGTAGCAAGGGAAACCAAAGACATTGTGTTTAGAGGCAGACATTCAAGATCAATGACAGCCCTGGAAACTGGAAGCTTTGGGTGTTAGAATAAGGGTGTAGAAACTAGAGCCTTATGAGCTTAGGGCTCTATTTCCATTTTCTATTGGTATATTCAGAATGTCCTGGTCACCATGAGATGTCTCACTGTTGTTTATAACCCCACCTGAAAAGCAATGTAACATCTCAGGAAATATATATATATATATATATATATATATATATATATATATATATATATCTTGCACCAACTATTTGAAGGCTGCCTTGGAAACATGTGTTTATTCCACTTTGAACAGTTTCCCCTGGTCTTCTCGGCCCTTTCTCTACAATTTTAAAATGGCCCAGTGCAGGCACACACTTATATTGCACAGCAGGGATAACTGTGGGTTTCTCTTGAGTTATCACTGTGTTACATTTCTAAAGTGAAGCTGACTATAGTGAGAGAAAGTGGTGTAAGAGTGTGCATCTTAAATGCCCATCAGTGGTTCATTTATTAAAGGCTTGTTCCTCTAGTGTGGCACTGCTTTGAGGTGGTATAACTTTAAGAGGTGGGGCTTAGGGGGAGATTCATGGGTCACTGGAAATGTTCCTTTAGATGGGATTACAGAACTTCATCTCCTCCTGTATCTTTACTTCTTGGCCATGAGGTGGGCAGCTCCCACTGTGCTGTGCTGTTCTTTCGTAAACCCAAACAACGAGAACAGTTATATATAGAAACCTCCAAAGCTATGATCTAAAGCATACCTCTTGTGTTTCTAAGTTGGTTACCTCCAGTATTTTGTTACAGTGATGGAACATGACAGCACAGTATGTGGAGCCTTTAAGAGCAATTATCACTATATTCATTAGTAAATATAAGTGGCATACTTCTCACAGATACACATCGAACAGTTCAAACCATCTCCACATGTTCCTGACCTCACCTCTTTTTGATCAAGATTTGGTTGGCTTCCCCCTCAGTTCTGCTGTGCTTCGTCTTGCCCTTTGGTCCAGTGTCAAGATGCTATTTCTTAGGTGTCTGGCTTTTAGTGCATTGAAAATGTTGGCTTGGCCCTACTTTACCACTCCAGATGGCTTTAAGCAAGCTCTCAGCTCACATCTGGCTTCTTGAATCACCACCTGGAGCTTCTCCTGTGGCTTGTTGGTGTCCATGTGACCCTGTGTCCCAGCAATTCTCACCCAGTCACACGCTGGAGTGTGCTGCAACCTTTTGCACTCAGCTGCTTAAAAGGAACAAGAACTTTGTGAGGCTGGAATTAAAATCTGAGTTCTATCACTTGCAATTCAACAAAGTGCCTCAGCACCAGGGTTAGTATCAGCTCAGAACTCTTTGCCTCCTAATACCCTTGGCAGTAGTTTCTCTAGAGTGGTGTTACTAGACATCACTTTCTAGTCTATTTTGTGACATCACACAGCCACTTGAAAGCAAACAAGCAGGGTCACTTACAGCACAGAGCATGGGGGAGCTACAAACTTAGGCTTTTGGTCTAGGATCATTAAGTGCGTAGCAGCACGCTACCAAGGACAACACTTGCACTGTTCACAGCATGGCTGCTCAGACTTCTGACAAACACATCATTTGCAGTTGCTCCCTCAGTTTGGTTCCTTGTGGAACCATCATGAGTTACAGGTGAAGAATCACTATTTTTTTTTTTTTTTTGGTGCCAATTCTTCCTTTCTCAACACTGCTTCATCCCTAGACTATTTGGAGAATGGAGATGAGGACATAAGTTTACAAAAAGATGGCTCAATTTGGTAATATCTGTGATCTCTGTGTCAGCAAGGCACTGATTCCAAGTAGGGGTGGATTCCTTAGGATGCAGAGATGTGGCTTGTACAGTGTGACTTGTGCTATGCAGAACTTGTCAGCAATGGCAGTCTTTTCCAAATGGAGGAGGTCTCCATGTGAGCATGAGCTCCAGCACATAGATCACTCGGGATTATAGATCAAAGGCTCACATTTCAGAGTGGTAGAAGGGAGAAGACCACAGAGTAGAGACTAGCTGCTTACAAATCTCTTAACGACATTAAACAGGCCTAACGGTTAGATGCTTGGTAGGCAGACTTCTCATGCCAATGCTTACATCTAAAGCTTTTGCCTGGTGCCAGCACTGGTATCTAATGATCACTATCAACTGGTATCACTGGGAACTATTGAGGAGCCTGGGAAATAATAAATAGCCCTGGGCTTGGCACATTCATAAAGTTCATATAATGATAACTAGTTAACGCTCTCCAAAGGCTCCAAGGAAATAGCCAGTGTGACCCTTCACATTTACAACCCAGCTTCACACATTTTATAATTAAACTGCCTTCAAATGACTTATAACCCGGGATTTTTGCTTTTCCTAATAGACTGTCTTGGCACCTTTTAGGACTTGGCTGTTAACCTGGCTGCCTGTATTTCAGGAACACTTGAGTTCTGGAGAATAAAGAGCCATTGCTCTACTTCCAAAAAAAAAAAAAAAAAAAAAAAGCTTATTTCAAACAGCACACTGGGGCTACCGCTATCCTGCTATCCCTGATGACTAAGCCACACAGCCCAATACATCTCTGTCAGGACTGTCACAGCCTGAAGTTTGTGACTCTGAACACATCAAAATACATTCAGAGATGAGAATTGCTCTTCAGTTGAAAAGTCATTTTCTTGCATGAAATCTTGGACAACTGGAATCTGTAGGGCCATGGATCTGAATTTGTTTAAAATAATTGCCTCTAGCATACTGGTAGCTTCATTTCTAAAACAGTCATTTTAACTGTGTAGCTACAGATTGTGGGCACATGTCTTCTGTCCATGGATTTCCTCACTAAATCAGAGCTAACAGTTAATGACCTTAGTGAAAACTGAGGCTAGCCCACTATTCTTCCTCTTCAACACATTGCGAACACTGACAAACAAACATTTCTTAACATGTCTGTAAACAGGACACTCTATGAAGTTTATGTGTGAGATAATCACCCAGTGTTGTCTGAGCTGGCTGCTACCAGGAAAGATAATTGACGCAGACTGATGTTAAGTAACGTGCCTGTGGTCACATGCCTCCTAGGTGGATGTGTAAGGCCAACTTTTAACACCATTCAGGACAGGGACAAGAGAGGAAGAGTATGGATCTGGAGAGGCAAATGAGAAACTCAACCCAGGGTCCTACAAGGAGGGAAGCTTTGGGTTGCCATGTGTGCGTGTGCATGCAGAACACTTTGGGAGATGTTTCATCGGGGAAGTGACAGGTTTCTCGCTCAAACTTACCACTTAGGGTGATTGACTGGATGCTTTCTTTGTATTGGTGGTGGCTTGGGAGAGTTTGCAGTGGAAATGGGGCCAAGTGGGTAAGTTACATGTGGCTACTACTCTCTTCAGTGATGTAAGAGGGTCCAGTGCAGTTTCGAAATTACATCTGTTTTCGTTGACTGCGGTAGGATGGTTTGGGAAGGTGAGTTCAAAGTCTGGGAGTGTAGTTAGGGATAGAGGTCCTGGGCAAGCATGTGTACTTTGACGATGGAGTCTGGATATATAAGTCCTTACACCAGAGCTTAGAACACGCCGCTTAATGTGACCTGGGCACTGACAGGGATATGGCTACATGACAAATGTAGATTTATCTGCCGTTTGGCAACTAAGAAGCTGTTTACCGAATGCCCGTTGTGTGCCTGGAACTTTGCCAGTCTTAGAGACACAACCCCTGGGGGTAGACAAAGGGTGATGCCCCAGAAATGGTAAAAATGCATTTGATCTTAGCCAAGAGGCCAAGAAGCGATAGAAGCTGCACAGATGACGCAGTTCTAAAGGCCTCTCACACTTGTTTAGGATGAAGCCCCACTAGACTGTGAGCTCCAGGAAGACATAGACTTTGTGGCTGCTGTCTGTGTTTGCTCTGGCAACGGTAGCAACTAGAGCCGTGTGTGGCACATGGTGCATACTTATTGTAAGGCAAACATACTAGCTACCATTCCAAACAGATATATATGCAGCAGGTCACCTCACTTCACAACTGCCCCCATGAAGTACACAGAACGTTCATATACCCAGCCCCAACGTACTGCATTGAGTAGAGGTAACTTGCAGAGCTCATGTCTAGGGATCTAGTTGCAACCACTTCCCTATGCAAAAGAGACAGATTATTAATATGTGCTCCTGGCATTTATTTGGAGTACAGCAGCTGATACTAGGGACGGTTGTCATGCCTGGTGAGGTAGGACAGCAGTATCACTATGTTTGGATTGGAGCTGCAGGGCTGGGGTAGCATCCTGTACTGGTTCTTCTCTCAAAGGGTGGTTGTCTGTGTGACAGAGAAGACATCTTCAGACCAGGCACACACCTCACCATTGCACTCACTTCATAGGCATTTACCCTGTGTGGGGAAGCTTGTACCAGGAGCTGTGAGAAAATGGAGGCAGAGGTTGCACTTTCAGACTCTGAAGGAGGCTTCACACACAGGGACAGTATAGAGGTCTGAGGCCTGCGAGGATCTGAGGGGAGAAGGATGCTTCTGCTTTCTTCGTGATAGACAAATCACAAATATCCCGAGGGGATACAAGATACATAAACCTCCACTGTGCTGCTGGAGGGTTCCCTTCCATCTGAAGTTTGCTGTTGTTTGGTAGGATTTTGGATCCCAAGGAGACTCAGATTTGATGAAGTGTCTGGAAGTCCTCAGGAAAAAGGCAGCTGAAGGGGCAGCAGTCTAAGAGTACATGGCAGTGGATGCTACGTAAGTCCTGTGCCTGGGAGACGCAGTGATGGAACTTGTCTCGCCCTATTCACACACCGATTTCCCCACTAAAATGGTCTCCGTCCTCTGGGACTACTTCTGTTGCAAGTTCAGCTGGAGTTTGCCCTGAGAGGGGAAGCTGTCTCCTCTGACTCCTGTGCTCCCTCGAACAAAGGAACTCCACGCATAGTCTGTTGTAATCAGAAAAAGCCACAGCTCCATACAGTGCTGGCTGAGCACACACTGAGGTGTCTTCTTGCTGGCTTGGGAACCCTGGGAAGCCCCAGCTGTGTAGAAAACAAGCTGTTGAGTAGCTTGCTTCGCTTCACAGTGCTGACCTACCAGTCAGCGGGGCCTGTGATTGATGGAGGTTTGTGCTCTGGGTTATGTGAACTTGGGATGTTTTCAAGGGAAAAATCTGGTCATGAGGCAAAGGCTAGCCAGTTTGAGATAAGTGTGAAAAACACATTACAAAAGGAAACAAACCCCAAGTTTCCTGATGAGGGAAACAGCCCTATTTAAGGTGTCTCTTTGTGCATGGGTTCCTGCATGCAGGGCTGAAGGCTGAGTGTGTGACAGTGTGTGAGCATGAGGTATGGGTGTGTACAAGTGTTAGAGACCAGTGGAGAGAAGAGACAGAACATGGATGTGGCAGGGGAAGGCAGGATATTAATCATGCTAAAAGCAATCTGGCCCCACGGGATTTATAAGGATCCAACTAAAATCAATGGGAAATTTTATGAGACAATTTTCTTCTTGCTGGCTCTGGGGATTGTTTGAACTCTCATGGAGCTTTGGGCGGGGTTGGCTCAGAACTCCTCCAGTTCTCACACCTGGGTATGAGACTATGTCTTTTTCATGTGGGCAGTTTGGAGGTGAGTCATCTTGGTGGACCATAGCCCTGACCTCCTGACTTCTTGGTTCCTTGGCTCATAACTCTGGCTTTTTGAAAACATTAAGAAGGTGTAGGAGGAAGAGGAAAGGGGTCAGAGGGCCATGGCCAATGTGCTTTGTGGTGTTCAGATAGATGGTAGAGGACAGCAGATCCACACAGGCACTAGTGGCTGCCCATTTGTTTCATATCCTATCTAGATGTTAGATACAGTGGGTTTTTAAAATCAATCTCTCATTCTTTCCAACCAGACAGCCAACAGCTCACACTACTACATGCTGTTGCAAAAGTCAGCTATCTTTGATGGGTTCTGTCTTTATGTTGATGTTCTCCATCAGCCAAACTTCCGGGGAACAATTTTCATACTGTGATGGGTCTTGTTGCATAAACAGGGTTAACTGTGTACATTCAGAAAAGTACAGAAAGCATTGGCCAGGACTCCAGTAGCCACCACTGAGCTCTGGAAGATAACGTGTGTTAAGCAAACGTCTTCCTCAATCCTGGAAGTAAGTAAAGTACCAGGTAAAGCCAGCATAGAATAACTCCAAAGGTGCCTTTACTGTGTGTGTGTTTCTGTGATTGCCCCATATTTATCCATACATAGTCTTTGGGGGACCATTTGGCAAGGGACATGTGCCAGTAATTCCACTTGTGACTGTTCGTGCTGAGAAAGAGCTCACATAAGCATGAAACATGTAGAAGGATGGTCAGTCTAATGGAACAGAAGTAGTGACTACTCATTTGTGCCCAGTTGCAACAAAAATTAAAAAAAAAAAAGCTATGGTAAATAACATGAACTATCACATAGTAGTTAAACAAGAGCTACATGCAGTATGGGCATAATGTTATATAAAAAGAAGCTGAAAAATGGTTCATTTTTCATGGCCAAGTTAAAGACACAATCCTTCTCTTTAATGAAGCATTCTGTGAAAAATCTCATCCAAATGATATCAGTTGCCTTTTCTCTCCCATAAAGCTTTATAACTTTGCAACTTATATCCAGTAATACTCTTATTGGATAGAAGAATACTGTGGGTTTTCTGGCAGTCTTTAGCTGCGTCCCAGTGCCTGCTTCCCCAAATCTGATTTAACACTCATATGGCTGGTATAGTCTCTGAGGATATGGCTTGACTGTAAAGAGCTTGCCTGACATGTGTGAGGTCTTAGGACGAATCCTGGCACCATAAAGTAAGTGAGTAAAATTAAATAAATAAATAAATAAATAAATAAATAAATAAATAAATAAATAGTGTAATTTCCTATGGGAAGGCAGAGGCAGAAGAATTGTGCCAAGCTCAAGACAAGCCTTGAATACACAGTGAACTCTAGCAGAACCAAGGCTCCATAACAAGATCCTTCCCCCAAAGAAACAAGCCAACAAAAAGGATTTCATAAGCTCGTTTTTTTAGGAGTGAGTTTCTACCCTTTACCCTCCATCCCAGGGTCAGGAGCTACTTGACTGCACGACCTACATTGTTGGCATTGTTGCGCCTCGAAGCTTGACGGCAATAGATAATAATTACTTGTGTAGGAAGAAGAAAAAAAAATCACATCTATGTATCTCTAAACATCTTCAGCTATTTTTTCCCAGCGAGCTTTATTACCCCCCTGTTTCCTTCCAATGAGGAATTGACAGCAGTGCATTCCACCAATGCCTCTCCCTCTACTATCCAGTCTTGTCTCATGGCCACTGAGAGCAGGGGAGCTAAGAACGGAAACTGGAGCTGGACCACCAATCAAAGAGCATACACAGGCTGGACCTAGGCCTCCCTGCACATATGTAGCAGATGTGCAGCTCAGTCTTCATGTGGGTCTTGAACAACCGGAGCAGGGGTTATCCCAAAAGCTGTTGCCTGTCTGTGGGATGTCTTCTTCTGGCTGGGCTGCCTTGTTTGGCCTTAGTAAGAAAGGATGCCCAAAGCCAGGGTTGGGAGATACCCAGTGGGGGCCTCACTTGCTCAGAGGAGAAGGGGGATGGCAGATGGGGGAAGGATTGTGGGAGGGGGTGACTGGGAGGGGCCAGCAAGCAGGATGTAAAGTGAATTAAAAAAAAAAAAGAAAATACTGGGACAGAAATGATTTGCAATAAATGCCAGCTCTTTTCCTTGCATCAGAAATGGCAGGGCCAGGACCAGAGTCAGGCTTCCAGAAGCCCATTCAGCCTCTTCTCAGCCTGGCAAGGTCAGTGTAGAGATGACGCGATCTGTCAAGAGATCATGCCTGCATACTTTTACTGCATAGGAGAATACTAGGTTTTTTTTTTTTTTTTTTTTTTTTTTTTTTTTTTTTTTTTTTTTTTTTTTTTGACAGTCTTTTGCTGTGTCACAACAGCCCCATCTGATTTTATGCTCACATGGCCATTACTCTCTATTAGCATACTAATAAATGTTTATGGGATTCTGCTGTATAAACGATAACTTTTACATATTATTAATTAACCTCATACATTACATGGGGAGCTCCTGAGCATTTACTGACTTGTAAAACAGAATAGTGCTGCACAGGGAGCTGTGTCGGCAAAATGGCTCTCTGCTCTATCTGGAGGAAGGGATTGCCTTTTCAAGTGCGTGACCATTCAAAGCCACAGAGACATTGACTTTAAAAGAGACTTGGTCCCGCCTCTTCTCAGTTCTGACCTTGGGTCAATATTTCAATCTCTTTGCATGCAGGCTGAGAACAGCAGGAGAAGGTATCAGTGTGATCCTCAGCCCATGACAGGTACTCAGCAGACACAGGGTGAATGGGGTTGTCCTGACACTGCAGGTTGGTGAGTGGAGATGACAAGGAGCAGTGCAAGATGCCTGCTTACAAAGGGTATTCTCCAGTTGTCATTACAAAGATTCCAAAGCTCTGAGATTTTTTTAGGGGCAGAAAGGAAGCAGAGGGATGAGTGGTAAGCTTTAGGTTAGTTGGTGGCTAGCTTTGCAACTTAGTCTAAATTGACATTCAGCTGTTCTCTTTCCTCATCCGTACGTAGCTACATAAATTTGGGTGGTGATAAGATGAGAGATTGAAGAGAACTTTCCATGATAGAAGATTGATCGTTAGAAAAACACTGGTTAGCAGTTACATCCAGTCGCCTGTCATTGGTGTCTATAGTTGAATGCAAAAATGTCTATGTTGGATGCAAAGATGCCATGCAAAAGCCCAGACCTGGGAGACAGAAGACATGTCCAATTTCTGTCACTAATGTACTATGTCATTTTAGTTGACTGTCACTGTTCTTAGCATCCAAATTACTTGATCTCACATCTATACAATGAAACATGTCATCTATGCTAGATCACTATCCCTGAGCTCAAATAACATTATGGATATAATTTAGTTCTTTGCAAATATAAATGGACTGCCTATGTATAGGCACAATCAGAACATTTCACCTTATTTCAAATGAGCTATGTTTTCACCTTGAACCCCACATGGCTATAAGATCTTTTAGTATAAACCAATACTTTAGATCATTTTATTTACTAGGCATAAGAGGTCTCTCCCAATTAGTATTGGTTTTCTAATAGATGAGGGGGCTCTAGATGTATTCAGAACATAATAGTGGAAATCAAGACTGAGATTTAGTGTTCAAGGTGATTTCCTGTGTATGACCACTCTCTTGACTGCAACAGGGCACCCAGGACACATCTGCATTGTGCTCTCCTGTGTCAAAGAAGGGACGCTGTTGATGGTCATCTCTTTTGATGTCCACACAACTGCTGGTTTTGTGTGTTTATCTCTTTGTGGACACATTTGGATAGGGCACACATTGGTAACTAAATCCAGGGTTTCACTGCTGACATGGTTTGATAGAAAAGATGAATGAAATGATTTAAATCCTATAGACATGAGGAGGGCCCTGGGGACAAGATGGTGCTTTCCAAAGAGGAAGAGGATTCCTCTCACAATACAATTGCTATTGATTACTGTCAGATCCATTTATCTGATTCCTGCCCATTGAACCTCTTCATTGAGCTAGAGGCTCTCCCTTGCTGTCTGCCTCATAACATCTCAAATGCTTCTCAAATGTATCCTGTAGAATATGTTGAATTTTCAGGAATACCTGAAGCCTCGATAAGAAATGAGCATTTCATGATTATGATATAAGTAGAAAGAAAGGCCATGTGTCTTCAGTACACAAAATGGTGGTGGCAACAGCAAGGTCAGGAATCTCTACCAAGCTCCTTAGCAGCTAAAGGTTTTGAGTGGTGCTTTGCCTGCAGCTATGTAAATAAGGCCTGTGGCTTATGCACTTAGCATGTGTCTCTGCTTTTTATAAAGGACCCACATTCCAAGTCTGAATAACCATACCTCCTTAATTCTCAGTTCTACTTGAGTGTGTGTGTGCGCACACACACAGTGCATGCATGTGCACATGCACAGGTGCACATATGTTTGAGTACCTGTACATGTGTGCGCATAGGTATGTAAAAACCTTGGGTATTATTCCACAGACATTGTTTAATTTATGTATGTATTTATTTCTTTATCTGTATCTGTGTATCTATGTATCTATTTATCTATCTATCTATCCATCTATCTATCATCTATCAATTTATTTTTGAGACAGGGTATGTTACTGTCTTGGAGCTTGCCAAGTATGTTAGGCAAAGACCTAGAGATTTGCTTGTCTCTATCTTCTCAGTGCTGTGATAACAGGCATGCATTACCACAAGCATGGAGAATTCCAGAAGTTCTCAGGATTAGACTCATGTCCTGAATTCTGTTTTTCCAAATGTCCTAAATATAGAGTACTTGAAATAGATTTAAATCAAAATATGAATTCTATTCTGGTCATAGCTATAGTCACATATCCCAGTTTAGGTCACTGAAGCCAATGAGAGAGTGTGTGCTTCTATGCTTATTGGAAGAACATACTGAACCACACACTGTTACCTGATATAATGTCACCTGAAGCTAGTAGGGGAAGGAGAGTACAGTAAGAGTCTTGGGAAGAGTGTGGCATCTTGCTGATGTCATTTGAATGCAGGTCAAATTATGTCTACAGCTTGGTCTATTCATGTATTTCTAAGACATCCTTTACCTTTCTCTGGCTTGAGATAGTTTTAGACTGGTTTTCTGTCTTTGCATCTAACAAATTACTTATATGATACAGTGGGTAATAACTGATACATGTTTGAGAACATCAGACTAAGCAATTATATTATAACTATTCAAAATTAGCAGGTAAGCTTTGTGATTTAATTTAAAAGCAAGAGTGACAAGAACCAGAGGAAACAGGTCACTCAGCTGAAGGAGCACAGCTTTATTATTATTGTGCTCCTTCATTTATTATGAATGGAATAGTATGATAACACAGGCTTCTGAACATACTGATTGCTATAGACACGGCTTATCCAAACCAGATAGGTATGGAAAGGAAATACAAAGGAAGTCACCAGTAGCACCTACTGCTACATTTGTTGTCTGATGGAATGCTACATCTGCAAGTTGTGCTTCTATCCTAAAGTTGACAGACTCTCAACTATGTGCTACAGGTGTTGTCTTGGTCCATCAGGCCTTGGTCATCTTTCATGAAGGTTAATGTTAGTATTTATTTAGGTGGTCTTTCTGCCTCCAGCCTCATTTACCATGGATCTTCTATGCTGCAAAAGAGTAAGTTTTCTAAACACACTTGATTATGGCATTGCTTGTCTATGGCCTCTTACTGACTTGAAGCTTTTATGACAAATAACACTCACTTTGTATCTAAAGTATTTTATGATCTGACTTTTGAATACATCTCTGTAGCCTCATCATCTCCATTCTCTAAGTTACAACGAATGATCTGTTGCTCTGCAAATGTTTCTTCATCTATCTGACTTTGTGCATGCCATTGTAGCAAGGGGGGCGGGGCTCTGATTTCCTGTATATCACTGTCACTCATTAGATATTTCCCCTGGGAAACCTGTGACCCATCCTTTTGTTTGGATATTTTAGTCCACCCCCATGTCTGTGATGCATTCTGGTCATAGCTCTTACTGAATTTTTCATCCTGCACCCTAACTGTGTATTATATTCCAGTGTTTCCTCTGGATATGGGAAACAATTGTGCTCCAGGAATTGCACATCAACGGGCCCAGCAGACTGCCTGATATATGACAATCAGTAAATGTGTTTCATGTGGATGAATAAGAAAGAACAATGGGAGGGGCATAAACAAGAAGAGAGCTTTACCTTTTTTTGTTTGGCACTTTAAACTATGATACAGAGTGTGTAATATTTCTTTTATCAAAGTCAGGCACTACGGAAAGACACTTTGTTTTGTTCTTGTTGCATGAGTGCTTTTGAAAGAGAGATTTAGAGACTAGTTGGCTGAGTGGCTAAGGCAATGTGCTGCTAAAAGAAAGATTTAATGGTGCTCCAAAATTAAATTAAATTTATTTTTCTGTGATCTCAAAAACACTTAAGAAATGTTGCCTGATGAATTACTGGTGTCGTGAGGGGTGGTGAAGGCTTTATGGATGATGAGAGCAAAAGGAGATATTTGGAAGCTGAGAAGTAGGGTCTCTAGGTCCCATTGCTGCTGAGGCCTTGAAAGATAAAGGTGATTTATGTTAAGGATCTAAAAATATCATTCATGTTTCCATGCCCAGAAATCTTTCCTCACAAATGTGGCAAGATTTGGAACCTCATGGTATCTGACACTTAGTGAGGAGCCTCATTTCCAAGGACCCTGTCTTAAATTTGAAATTGAAATTCCTAAGAGGGCCCTTTTTGCTGGACCTTGTTTCTCTCTCCAATTATGGTATTTATGTATTGATTCTGATGAGTAATGGCAGATTATGCTGAGCATAAATGTTCTATGCTGTGGTCATAATGGAAACTAAGTGCGAATTATCATCTCCTACACATTAATAGAAAATGTGGCTAGTATCTCTGATTTAAGAAATCTGTTTCACAGGAGGAACTTTATAGAACCCAAACTGAGCTTTTGGTGTATTTGCTTATTGATTGGGATTTCCTGATGGAACATATTCCATCCATCCATCTATCCATCCATCCATCCATCCATCCATCCATCCATCCATCCATATATCCATCCATTCACCTATTCATTCATCTACCTATTCATCCATCCCACTCACCCATCGATCCAATCCATCCATCCATCCATCCATCCATCCACCTACTTATCCATCTTTCAATCCAGAATCAGTTTTTTTTTTTAATTTTACGTTCTTTATGTAATTCTCAGAGGTAATGAGGATTGATTACTAAAACTGGGATGGGAGACCATGGAAGGAAAGTCTTGCTGGAGGAATAGAAGGTGAATAAAAGAAAGGAATGAGGATTAGTAGGTAAGTTAGAAGTTCAAAGGAAGAAGAGAGGGCTAGCCTAGTTAAAAAAAATAGGGATGGTCACTGTCCAGGTACCACACAGATGCAGTGTACAGTCATGAGGACATATGGTGAGCTTGAACCAGGTACAGCTGAGTGCTTTTCTTATGACAGGCAACTAAAAGAGTTCTTATGAAGTGAGCTTTGATGCATGACTATCACAGTGAAAGTCTAGAAACCTGGAAATTATCAGAAATTAGGTAGAATGGACACTTAATAAATAACTGATGTTGATGGCAAGGGACAGGGACTGCACTGATTACCATATATGTGCCAGAGGCATGATATTAAAGTCCAGTGTGGCATTCTATGTTCTGTGGAGGGAGATAACAATTCAGGAATGGAATCCATGAGCAGAAAATCAAATGAATACAAGCTGCTTTGGGGACTGAAAACACCTGTGGTCTTTCCACTGGACCATAGCACAAGGGAGGCTTTACATTTTATGGATGGCTTCAGAGATTAGGGTCCCCTGCTTCTCCCTAGACTATGTTGGAAACTGAACTTCATCATGTAGTCTATGCCTGTTCTGAAGCAAAGATACCCAGAATGGAGGCTGGGTACAAAGTGGCTAGCAAGGGCTCATTCACTATTGTGTTTTAGAGCAATTTTGACCAACTTTGCAGATCCACCTAAAACCTTTTATTCTTTGATCAGCCTGCCCATACTGCAGCTTTGCTCTGAATTAGAATTTACTGTAAACAGAATATATTCACTTATTAACTGTATATGCCCCTGTGAAAGCTATTCTGTTGTCAGATAGCTCACCAAGTCTTAGGACTGTCTCTGTACCTGTATACTTCCCTGCTTCACTGATAAGCACCTTTAGGGCAGAGAAGTTGCCATTCTATACTGTGAACTCTTTCTTTTACTCTAGTACCTAGTACTGAGTGGACACACAGTAAAAGTTCATCACATTGTTTTCTTTCATTATATGTAAGAAGTCTTGCAAAAATTTCTGAACTGGAAAACTTGATAGAAACTTAAGTTAGTTTGAAGAGGTGCTTTTATTTATCACATATGGCAGAATACAAAAATATTATTATGCAACCAACAATTCAAAATGAATCAAGAGGCAGAATCCATTTTCCTCGAATCTGTGCTTGCTCTGTGATTTTTTTGGATCATGCTCTGTGATTTTTTTTGGATCATTTGAATATGAAATGATTGATGTTGTATGAGATACACAATCAGGTCTGAAGAGTTCAGCAAAAGAAATGCTTAGCTGAGACCAGGCCAACTGTGAGACCATAGAATTTTGAACCTAAAGAATGGGTATTATACAGTGATCACAGGAGTGTTCACGTAATTGTATTTAATGCCTTGCTTGTTCTTTGACTATTTTTGTTTATTGTCTTGCTTGTTTCTTGACTATTTGCATCTATTGTATTGCTAGACCCTCAACCTAGAACTGACCTTAATACATGCATGTAATTAAAATGGTATAAAAGCAAAAAGGAGGAGGGGAATGTGATAGGGGGTTCTAAGGAGGGGAAATAAGGAAGGGGGACGACATCTTAAATGTAAATAAAATATCTAATAAAAAATTAAGGCAGAAAGAATGATTATTATAAATAACAAAGTTTTGGGATAACTTGTTAAGTAACAAATACTAATAAATACAGGGATATGCCATGCCGTAGTTATCACACAAGCCCATGGGATTCTATTTTATGAACAGGAAATGAGAGGTCAGAGGAAAAGTGATGAGGAATTGCACTTTAAGCCTATGAGCTGTCACAGTAAGCATCTTTCAGCAAATGCCACATTAGGAGGTGCACATCTTAGCAGGCCTGGGGTGTCAGATAGAGGACAAAGAGGTGTGTGCCGGAAGATGTCAGGAAAAGTTTAGAAGGTGAGTTCCCTACAGCAGGCTCTGGGTTCCCTGTATTCAGGATGAAATGAGAAACAATGGACATTTGCAAAGAAGGGAAGATCACAGTAATGCACATGAGCTTCACTGGGCACTTCTTATGTGCCTGAAGCTGGTTTGGGTCTCTAACCCTCATAAAAGTCCCGGGTCATTCTCGAAGAAGTTAAGTAGAGTACAAAGTATGTAAGTGGTATGTCTGACCACAAGAGGAGTAACAGCTACATAAATGTCTCATCCATTATAGTGTCTGACCCCTTCACAGACTGACTGGGCATGTTATTGTCACTGTAGGTGGCATTTGGTGGCAGCTTTGCGACAGTCATCTGTGGTCACTAGATGATGTATGTATGAACTCCAGCACAGGGCAGTGGATCCTCCAGCTTGATAGGATCAGGAGGGTGTCTATGTTACCTGCTTTGTGAGAAAATTATTTGGCTTATCAAGAATTCTACAAACAGCTTTTGACAGTGGTTTCCAGAGCCCCTCGTGAGATATTGTCATCCAGGGTAATAAACTCAGGATGGTCCTTTCAGTTTTCCTAGTCTTGTGTGTACTGCCTCCACTGCACTGATGGAGTAGGATTTTCAGGAGAGCATGTGGGGTTCCCAGTTTATAAACCAAGAAGGCCAAGACTAAGAAGTTAATGGTCATGCTTTTTTGTTATGAAGTTGTTCAGTGCTGAAATGGACTGAGCCATCTATTTTACTGCTACTTCCACATTCTTGAAGTAGTCATGGAAATCAACTGTGTGGACACAAGAGCACTTCCTGTGGTTGAAGCCCAAGGCATAAAGAAGAGG
Source organism: Arvicanthis niloticus (assembly GCF_011762505.2). NCBI lineage: Eukaryota > Metazoa > Chordata > Mammalia > Rodentia > Muridae > Arvicanthis > Arvicanthis niloticus. The sequence continues at coordinate 53,541,645 of NC_047662.1, forward strand.
TAGACAGGTCTCTTGTTCGCAGAAGCAAGGTACATGTATGTACACAGTACTTATGGGAGCTGCCCTGAATGCTTAGAGTGGTCCAATTAGTTCTCATAACACCCCAGTGAGGAGGCATGCACTTAGCATTCTCATGTTCTGCATGAGAAGGTGGAGGGATACAATACTTATATAGAGCTGGAGTTTGAATATATTCAGGCTCTGAGCATAATAGTGTGCAATGTATGTGCTCTGGGCAGTGCCACCTCTGTGCTGGGGAGAGAAATGAGGTGATAAATGACAAGGGAAGCTTTTGCTGCCTTAGGCACTTAAAGTGGTTTGACCTTGAGCGTGCTAATTAATTTGTCTGCATCAGTTTTTTATCTGTTAAATGGGAGTGTCGGTGCCACCTGCTTCATAGTTAAAGGGATGTTGTTGTGAGAGTTAATTGGCTGTGTGTGTGCAGGTGTGTTGCTTCAAACACTCTCTCCTACATTTAGTGTGATTTGAGTGTTTGTTATTATCCTATTATAAGGGGCCAGCATGGGCAAATCTGCAGGTGTGTAGCATACGCAAGTGCTAAGGGTCCTCAGAAGAGAGAGGATTTATTTTCAGTAGGAATGATTAGGCTGGCGTCAAGAGAGGCCACAAGAAGATGTAAACTGAGACTCAGGACAGTGGTGTCATAGAATGGAGGCAGAAGGGACTTCAGCATCGGTGTGATTTTGTGGCTTTGTCTCCAAGAGGAAATCTCAGCTTGTAGGCACGAGCAGGCTCTTCATGTTCAACTACTTGGGTAAAGGCTTTAACTCTAAGCCAGGCCTCCTCATTTTTCTGCCTGCTCTCTTCATGTCTTGCTTCTCCGCAGTGCCTGCTTGACATCATTCAAAGCTAGCTACATCAGAGACTATTCTTCCTTAACCCACTGGTGGTCTGCTTATGTGGCACTCCCTCCAGCCACAGTGGCTCTTCCCTGCCATCCCTTTGGAAGTGATGCAACTGAGCAACACACACTTCACATTGATGGCAGTCTCTATAGAAATTAGGGTCTTCCCAATCTATAGACTGTCTCCTGTTGACATGTTGGGGGTTCACAAAACATTAATCCACACAGAAAGCCTATGAAGTCAGTTTTGTGATTATCCTCTGCATGTCAATGGCTGGAATCTGTGTTAGAACTATCTTAGATCCAATAGGTTTGTAAGATGCCATGGTAAAGACAGAATCTCAACAATGTTTACGAGTTTGAAAAGCCTAGCAACAGAGGTTGGTCATTTGATGTCTGGCAATATCTGTCTGGACCATACGCAGAAAAACTAAGAGAAGCTCTACTGGGTCTGTGGCAGGTGTCCTGACTGGATAGTGATGCTCATCTTAGAGGGGACTTCTGTCCCTGACTTCCTTTCTCTGGAGAGCTAGGTACTATCAGGGGAGAACTCAGTTCCTATAGAAAGAAGCAAGATCATTTTGGTGTGCTTTATTCTTTCAGGCACCCATCTGTTTATTTATCTGTCATCTGTCTGTCCCTCAATTTTCTGTCCAGCTCTCACACCACCCATAAACCTTTACAGGGATGTGTTCTTTGTAATGGAACCTGAGAAGACGATTCATAAGTTGCTTGACCCCAAAGATTTGAGTGGAGTCTTCCTGAGGAACACTGAGGTAGTAGTACTGGAGTAAGGATGGATGCTGAAATGGTTACCACAGAGACGGGGACTAAGGGAGATAGTTCAGAGAGACTTAGGTAGGCTGCTCTCACTCCTGCTTCTGTGCTTGCAGAGGAGTGTCTGGCTAGCCAGCTGGCCACTGGCACTGTCTGTCTCTCTGTGTTAATCAGTGAACCCATATACGTGCCTCTTCTGCATGCAGTCTCTTCATTGGCAGCTTCCAACCTAGAGGTTCTGTCGTGGTGTCACCTGCCAATGGAGGCCACTTGGCCTGCTGAGATGCCCTGAACTTGGGCACAGAACCTCTTCTGCATGGGGAAGGTCAAATGAGATTGAGCCCACCTCTCTCTGTCTCTCTGTTTCTCTATGTCTCTGTGTCTGTCTCTCTCTGTGTCTGTCTCTCTCTGTCTCTGTCTCACTCTCTCTTTTTTTTTCTCTCTGTAAAGCTCTTTTTGCTCTGCACAGGGACTGTTTCCTAGGGCGAGGAACAGAGCAGCTTTGTGTGTTCCTTTGAGTGCTCACTGTAGGGAAATCCCAGCCACAAGCTACAAAGTCATCCAAGTTCAACCCCCAGACACAGTGTGCTGCGCTCAGAAATCACAAGGGATGGGGGAAGGCCCAGAAGAAAATGGAGTCAGGAAAACTTCAGGAGATGGGAGGGCAGTGAGCTCATTTTTCATGTCAGATTTTAAAGATCTTGTCAGAGTCTTCCTGTTCTTATGTAAGGTCCATGTTTCACTCCTGAATTTTCTTTGAAATTTATTGTTGCTTCCCATTTAGCATGTATGTCAGGAAGAGGGGCAAGGGGGCGGGTGGGTGTCAGTGCTGTTCTCTCCTGAGGTTCATCTGCTTCTGAGAGCTGCTTGCTCTTTGCTGGCCACAGAAGAGTACCTGACATTCAGGCTAGTGTCTTCAATATAATTGAATTGCTGGGATGTGCTAAACATTGCAGGGCTTTAAGCTGAAGGTAATTTAATGATGTGGCCTTTAGGATTGTTAATTAGTACTGTCTGTATGAGCATGTAACAATAACACCACCTACTGTAAAGCGAATGTTCTACACTCAGAACACTCATTTCTTTAGGGCTTCCTGCAGAGACGTGCTCATTAACTCCTTTGATGACAAAGGCTTTTCCCCTTTTTGAGGAATTCTGGGAGAGCTCCTGATTCTCACTCTCTCTAATCTCACGATCTTCTGTGTGAAGCCATGATGCAGCTGGGGGCAGGGACATAGAGAACTGACACTCAGGCCTATGCTAATGGTGACTTGATTGATCTTTCTCTGTTAAGCTGCAGGGACACTGTCACTCTAGAGAGCAGAGAGGCAGAGAGGCTCAGGAGAGAATGCAGAGAGAGTTAAGAGAGAATGTGGAGAAACTGGAGTCCTGTGCAGTGTTGGTATGAATGCAAACAGTGTGGCTGTACTTCGAAAGTTCGAAGTAGAAATTCCATAGGATCCAACACTTTGTCTATTTATCCCAAAGGTTAAAAATCAGGATATCAGAGAGATACTAAATCTTAGATTACTATAGCCATATTCAAAGTGAGAAGGGTGCAGAAATATGTTCCCTGAAGGATAAGTGAAAAAGAAGAGATTAATATTCATGCAATGGAATCCTGTTTAGCCCTTAAAAGGAGGCAGTTATGCACCGACATGGGTGAATCCTGAAAGTATTATGTTATACAGTGATATAACTATTGCACAGTTCTACTCTTAAAATTATCTTAACATCAAATTCTTGTAATAAAACAGATTATTGTTAGATTGGTAGTTGCCACAAACAGTTGAGGGACAAAGCAAATGGCAAGTTGACAGTTCAGTAGCATTGGTGTTCAGCTGATCAAGATGAGGGAGTTCTAGATGTCAGCTATTTAACTCTGTACCTATGCTCACTGTATTTTATACTCCAAATGTGCTTAGGGTAGGTCCGATATCAAATATTCTCATGGAAGGTGAGGGGGATCGCTCAGTGGTAGAGCACTAGCTCAGCCTGTAGGAGGCACCAGGCTCTATGCACAGAAACATTCACATGCATACATTTATGTATGAATGAACATACAATCATATGTACAAACATACACAGAATGAGCACATCCATGTACACACACACACACACACACACACACAGAGAGAGAGAGAGAGAGAGAGAGAGAGAGAGAGAGAGAGAGGATATGACCACTTAAAAACAAGGTGTTATTTCCACTTTCTTACTCCGTTGTTGGAAATGGTGCTCGGCTGGCTGCTCAGTGAGGTCAGAGGTTCAGGCGAATTGTCAGTTTAAAGGAAGCCTGCATGTGTTGTATGATGTTAGTTTTGGGGAAGCAGAAGCTGTAGGTGGGAAGGAGGTGCTCATTCTGTTTTCCCGTTTGTATAATGGGAAGGGCTTTCCCAACCCTCTACCCTTCCCTTCACTAACTAGTATATATTTTCAGAGCTGCTTATATTCCAGCTGTATTTGAATAATTGGATATTAGACTATGTCTTGTTCTGTGTTCAGCCAAATCTTCCCGTGACCATGCTATAGGCCATGGTATGGCCCTGAAGATTCTACTGTGGACACCTCAGCTTCCCCCATCTTCCTCTCGGGGCTTGCTTCTGTTTCAGCCTTACAATTTCATCTGGCCTCTAGACTGGAGACAGTATACCAGTTGTAGTTTTAGACTTATGGAGAACATTACTGGCTGACCATGACCATCCTCTGTCAAAACTAGAGGAGGCCTTGAAATATTTCTCAGTGCAGAGCCTGTTGATTGAGCTGGAGCTGAGAGTCACTCACTATTCCTGTGCTAGCTTCTTGGCCCATTTTGTTCTAACCTGCCAAGCTAAGCTTTGCCATGGCCCTGCCCTGCCACCTCCCCGTGCTTGCACAGCTGTGTCTGTCTGGTGCTGTCTGCTGTCCCCACTTATGCCCTGACACACTACGTCGTCATCTGCATGTCTTGCTTGTGCACCCTTGCTGCAGCCTGCCTCTTGCTCCTTCTTAATTAGTGTCATTTTCTCTTCCCCAGAACAGCCCTCCCGAGCTTCCCGCCTTTACAGCCCCTCCCCCACAAACACTTCCTGTTCTTCTCCAGGGACTGTAGCTCCCCCTCCTTTTCCCCTTTGGTCTCTGCCTCCTGTTCCACAGGTCCTGAGCGCCCCCATAGCTATCTTTGACTTCTGTCCTTTACATTATTTTTCTCAACTGTTGCATTCCCTCTGTTCTCTCCTTCAATGGTCACTCCTTGAGAGTCAACAAACGTCATTTCCTTGGCAATGGCTTCCGGGATGAACTCAACACAAGCAGAGTTGGATATGTTTGCGTTCTCAGGGTATCTTCTACAAGCCACTTATCCTGTTAACTGCCATTGATCTAATCTGATTTTCATCCCAGATAATAGCAGTATCTAGACTAAACAAAGAGTTAGTTTTTTTTTCTTTTTTTTTATTGTACGAAAGAACAGAAGAATTGGGAAGTTGAGGTAGGAACTAGATTTTGTTCATCTTCCAGAAGCCAGACATTCACTGTCTTCCTGTTAAAGGTCTGGATATGCCTTCTTTTTATCTGTAATTATCATTTTTCTATCATCAGTTTTACTTATCTTGATGTGTCTTGCCATTCTTATCATACTGCTGCTTCCTCTAGACAGCTGTCCGCATCCACATCAACTGTCTCTTCAAACACCAACCATCACAAGTCTCACATGTTGGCTTACTAAGATGTGGTCATATTGAAAAATTCTAAGCTGTCTCTAAACCACTTTGTTCAGGATAAGCTGTTTACATTAGTAAACAAAACCGAACTTAATCTTTTGTCGCAGACATGCCTGGATATCTATTGACTTGCATGAAAATTCGCTGCGTTGTAAAATTCATAAAGCAAGGATAGTGCCAGTCTTGCCTTGTATTATTTCCAGCAAGATGACGGACAAGGATGGGCGTAGACACAGACATGCTGATGGGATAAATACAACCTTTATTCTGCCTTTAGGAAACAGGTGAACCCAACTGCCTAAGAAAGATTCTCATATCACTCTCATTTTTTTTTAAGTTTCTCAAAATGGAAAAAAACATACTTTCTCTGTAACTGTTTAATCAACTACAAAGTGTGTAGCATCATAAAGACAGGCGCAGGGCCTTCCCTATGTCATTCAGTGAATAAAGTTCTGTCCAATTTTGTTCAAAGCTAGACTTAAGATGACTATGATGATGATGATGACAATAATGACAACAATAATAATAATGGTCTTTGACACAGTGTCTTAGGTTTCCAAATCCCTAGCTCAGACCTTGTACTTCTCCTGCAAACACACTTTTAACTAGGTGGCATCTGGTGCCTTTCAATAGAAATGTGTTCCTGCATGGGAGAGTGGTCCTTCTATGGTGACTGAATGGGCACTTTCTGTCAGATCAATTATGTACAAGACTTGTCTTCTCTAAGGTTCTCTCACATTTTTTTTTTTCTCTCCTGAGAATCCTTCTTGTACTCAATCTTCCATCTCTAGGAGTCAGGCCTGAAGACAGTTGCCTGCCCTAAGCTATTTCCCTCTGGAGGGCATGGCCAAAGGGACACCTCCCTGATGGGTTTATATTACCCATCTGATGGGTCTTCTGTTTCCAGACTGGACATTTAAACATGGTGGTAGTGGGAAGACCTTTCTCCTTTTTTACTTTTACATCCCTTTAGTATGCCTAGCTTCTTAGCTGCTTTGACATATGAGCAATGGAGCCTACTGTGGGTCAGCATATTCCAAGTCTGCCTCAGTTTGGGCTCCTCCCCCTCGCCCCCACCTTCCAGGCCACTGCTTATTTGACCATAGAGAACAGGGCAATGATCATAAAGTCTGAAAACAAGGAGTTTTCTGTAGGTGGAGCTTCCTGTGAACGCTGACCAGGTTGCTGCATAGCGTCCTAGAAACCACTATTGGTAAACCATCATAAAATCCTCTCTTTGGACTCTGTCACTGGGCTCAAGTTCTCACGGTCTAACTGGCAGAGCCAGAGTATAATGAGAGTGGCTGGCAGGGGCGCCATCTGGGGTACCCAGGAAGCATAGCTCTTGTTCATTTGCAAAAGTGCAAGGTGATAAGAGGCCAGTCTGCTCTCAAAACACATTCAGGAGATGGCGTCTCCTTCCATCTCTCCATCACAACAAAGGCAGCCAGCAGTGTTGTTGCAGCCTGGCTTCTCTGTGGCCATTCCCACCAACCATGCACCTTCTCTTGTCCCACTAAACAGCAGCCATAACTACATTTTAGAAATACAACTCATGGAAAATGCTTAAAGCTCCTAGACAGCCAGGCTTGTCTGGCCTCAGTGGGAGTGGATGCACTTAGTCTTGCTTCGATTTGATGTACCAGCGTGGCTTGGTACCCATGGGGCGCTTCCCCGTCACTGAGAAGAAGAGGAGGGGATAGGATGGGGAGGGGTATGTGAGGGTGGGACTGAGAGAAGAGAATGGGGGAGAAATCAGGATGTAACGTCAATAAATAAAAAAAAATGAGATAATAAAAATGCAAAAAAAAGAGGTTTGTGTTCTCATTTCTTATTTTCTGCTGCCTCTGCAAGCATGGTAGTTCTAGGTAACAGCCCTTCTTGCTCAGCATTGTGTCCCTCTGGCTTAGAAATGCTTGAGTTGAATGAAGCAGGGGCTTAGCAGTTATGCACTAAGAATCAGAAGGTCTGGAAACAGTTCTAGACAAGCCCCCACCTACCTACCCCTCTCTCTCTCTCTCTCTCTCTCTCTCTCTCTCTCTCTCTCTCTCTCTCTCTCTCTCTGTGTGTGTGTGTGTGTGTGTGTGTGTGTTGATGATGATGATACCATGGCCATGGCCATATTTTCTTTAAGAGGTAGTTGTAGTTGTGGAGTTGATTAGAGTTTAGAATCTGGAATCTGATGATAACAGGCTCAACGTCCACTTTTGCCCACATGCAAGTGGAATAAACCTTGGGATGTGTCCAATCTCTAAGCCTCCATTGAGTCATCTCTACAATGGATACAATGACAGAAGGGTCAACTCCTAAACTGGGTCCAAGTGACATCATATATGGTTGGCACAGGTACACAGCAATTGCTTAAGAAAACCAATGCTGCCAGCTTATGCAGGGGAGAGTGGATTCATACCAAAGTATCCAGAGGTAAACACGTGCTCACAAATCCTGCTTCTAAGAGAAACATCTTTAAAATCCAGGTCTTGTGCTGGTGGGTTAAGAGTCCTATGAGAAGTCCCTTTCTTTGAGATGTAGAGACAATTGTACACTCCTTGTCAGCTTGAGCTGAAGATGAGAAGCAAGTCCCTAGAGAAAAACCCAAGAAGGCACAGTACCTGGGCTCAGTAAATGTAGCTGTCTAGTCTTTGGCCTCAGTATGTTCAGCTGTCTGGCTTGGCCCCTGGCTTCTAGGATGGGTGGTGGGGTTTAAAGAGCAGAAAGGAAGAGGCCAAGGAAACAATCTGGCAATCAGTAGAAATGCACTTCTGAGGCTTTGGTAAGCACAGGCCCAGGGCTATCTCTGTTAACTTTTAACACTTTCCCGCTCCAGGCTGAGACCATGCTATGGCCCCTTGGTGGTGGGTCAGGGTGCTTTATTTCACCTCTAATGAAAAGCATTTGTGTCTAGTAAATCTTTCCTTTGCTCTTATTAAAACACTGATGCTGGTTATTGAGGTCTGTTCCGAGCTAGGTGAGAATCAATAAGGCGGTCCACTTAATCATTTCAGCAACCAACAAGCTAATTTCTTAGTTTCCACTGTAGCCAAGGCCCACAGAAATCCAAGGGCATATCAGGTCTCCATAACCCACAGAAACCCATGGAAACCTCTTCTTCATTTCCCCTCTTCCTCTGCACCTCAGGGAGCCCCAAGTCCTCTGAAAAGCCCCACTGTCTGCTTGGCCTTAGGGGCTGTGCTTGGCAAAATGGTGAACGACCCTAGGTTTCTGGAAAGTTTTTTACACAAGGAAAGGATATTTTTTTTTTCATGGCTGTGGGCAGTCAATACTTGATTATAAATGCTTTTGTCTCAGCTATTGAGTCTGCACATTCTATGCACCTGCTTGGGATAGAATTACCCTGACCCTACAGGTTTAAGGCTCTGCAACATCAAAATTCAAATTCTAACTAGTGTGGTTTGTTCAGAGTAAGTTATATAACAAGTTAGAAGAGAAGAATTAAAAGGTTCCCAGCACAATGAAATGAAAAATAGGTAATGAGATGGAAGAACTAATTGTTCTGCTTTGGTCATCCCATATTATGTATGTGTTAGGATATCTCACTGTACTCCAGAAATATGTGCTACTGTTAAGGTTAAAAACACGTATTGTCTAAAGCTCAAGAACAAAAAGCCACTCAGATCTATCTTTGCCAGGAAGCCTTCTGCAGCACCCAGAGGGGCCAGGGGTCCTTGTGCTGGGTTGAATACAGGCACCGTAGTTCTGTTATTCTTATTTTCCAGTTGATTACCCCCTTAAGGTCTGGGTCTGTGGCTTAGTCATTTCTGCATTATCAGGACCACCCTGCAGCCTAGCACACAGAAATGGCCCCTTGTACTTACTGAAGGGAGGGAGGGGAAGGGAGGAAGGAAGGACAGAAGAAAGAGAGAAGAAAAGAAAGAAGGAAGAAGGGAAGGAAATAATTATTTTATTTACTTCTGGACATCAGTGTGAATTCAAGTCTTGACATGGCCTGCAATTTCTGGGTGTCTTTAACCTGTTCTGGCCTTAGTTTTCTTTTATATCCATGACGTATTTTAATCCTTCTAATTCTTCCTGGCTCACACATTTCATATTCTCATGCCTCTTAGTCTATGGTTCCCAATTGTTTTATATCCATAGACACTGTAGGTAAAGTGTACTTTGAAATTGCCCATTGTTAACATGAAGTGAATGCCTTAATACTAGAAATGACTTCATCCAATTAGAAAAACATGTCTTACTGTAATAAAAAGATGAAACGAAAGGAAAATAATCTTAAGTATTCATTTCACAAAAGTGAGGCAAATACCCAGCTAGAAGATACAGTGGAGGAATCAGATACTTGCGAACTTCACCTAGTCCCTTTGAACTACACCACAGCTGCAAATGCAGACTGAAAGCAGGTGGTTCTCTCGGTGTCTCATACAGTGTGGGAAGCACCACTGCAATTGACATAGCTGTACTCTATACAGGTTTTGTTGCATATATAACTGGTTTCATATTACTTGTTACAATGTCAAAGTAGCAGCACACAGCGGTTCAAAGCCAAGGCAGCTGTCACATTGCTGGGATGTTTAGGGTGTATAAAACAAGAGAGTATTTAAGCACAGATAATAACAATAGACATTCCACCTGAGGAACTATCTTGTGGACATTCAAAAGTCCTCTGGGAAGCAGGATGGCCGATTCTTTGTAGTTCAGTACTATCTCTGACACCGAGGATTTGGTTAATCCACAGCCTCTACCAACCGTGCACCATTAGGGTATCCAATCATCAAACCAACAGACACCTTCCCACCTAGCACACGTCCAAAATGCCATCTACAGGATGAAGCCATTTCTGCCAAGAGCCAGTGCCTCTGCCATGTCAAATGTTAAAATGCCGTATGCAGTTCTAGCCCAAAGGCACGTATGCAGTGTCTCAAAGCCCCCCAACGCACAGGGTGACCCTGTCCTTCCAAGCTCCATGCTACTGGCTTGAATTCCTTAATTATGTTTTCATTTTCACTTTACTCCAGATGTAAATTCTGTTGTCTGTCTTGGCTATGTGTTGCAATACAGATGCTGTATTTTTAGGCATCTAAGAGATGCATTTTCCCTAAATGGTTACAGAGCTTTGCATACCAATATTTTCTTTCATTAGCTAGTTTACTACCCACTATTTTGTTTATGGATAGAGAAATTTGTGTATTTGTTAATTACTCTATATTAATTCTTTTAAACTCTGGACTCAGAAGGTCTGGAGTCAAGGCCAGAAAGAGCTCACCAACTTTTGTGCTCTCTCACTTTATCATATATTATTAATATTATTTTGCCGCTGGCCATAACCTTTGAATTTGTACAAAATAACCGAATTTAAAGAGATACACTACATCTGGCAGTAACAATACACTATAATTGAGCATTCCTGGGATGAAGTGTTCTCTTTATTTCCCCTCTGCTATTCACCTAGAATATGAAGCTCTTAAAGAGATGGGAATTTCCCTATCCAAGGTTTCTATCAACAATGCATCAAAACAACTGAAAAAATGTACATGTATTGAATGTGTATAGGTCTTTTCCTGGTTGTTATTCCTCATATAGTCTACTAAGTACTCATACATCATTTACCATTGAGGTTGTCCTAGTCATTGTGAATAATCTAGAGATTTTTAAAGTACACAGGAGTATGTGGGACGTTTACATACAAGTATACATCACTTCATAGAAGAAACTTAAGTATCTATGGAATTTTGGGAATTTGGTGGTGGAGTTCTGGGGTTCTGATTTATCACCTCCACACACGAAGGGTAACTATTAGCTTTCCTGTCAAAATAAGGAAAAAAAGTAATTGGATTCAGAAAAAAATCTTATAATTATTTAGTAATTATAATTGTAATTATTTACTCACAAAGGAGTTGTACCAAATTAAGAGAAAGATGTAAAACTGAATTAAAATCATAGGAGTTTGAGGGCACAGATTGATTTTTAAAATTATTCAGGGCTTAAAGCTGCTTCAGTGGGATTATTGAGTATTAACAGGGACACCTTTGAATAATTCTTCTGATATACATATAAGAGAAATTTGTGTATCCTAAGCTAAAAGCATTAAAAAGAAGCATTTTAGCAACATGTATATGCTAATTGTAAGCAATTCTTACCCGACCATTAAAGCAGGGCAAGAGAATATATCTTCTAACATGTAATTTAGTTGTATTTTGTAGAGATTTTTTTTCTGAGAAGATACAATTTGCTATTCACAGTTTTCACCAATTCAGTGCAATCATAAGCAACATTCAAACTAAAACCCATAGGGACTAAGTTTTAAAAGTACTATAAATGGAACCCACTGTGATATAGTTAATTGGCTCAGACATTATTGTGCTTGGAAGGGAGACAAAAGCTGACTTTAATTGATTAATTTATGGTGGAGCCACACTGCAATCCAGGCATGGGGTCATGTCAAGGGTGGACCTAAGCCTGCCTTCTATGGGAAGAAGAAGGGCCATTGTACTGTGAGTCTAGTGTTCTTCACTTTGTGGTAACCTTATGAAATGCAATCGTGAAGACTCAGATTCTTCTGTGAAATGCTAGCTATTTATGGTTTATACCCAAGAACTTGAAAATTAGTACTTTTTAATAACACCAAGAAGATGACAGATTTTATTTGCCTAACCCTCACATGCAAACTGACTTCTATGCACCTCTCTCTCTCTCTCTCTCTCTCTCTCTCTCTCTCTCTCTCTCTCTGTGTGTGTGTGTGTGTGTGTGTGTGATACAAGAATGAAGATACTGCATAGGGTAGGCTATTGCATGGCTTGTTGTTGAAGTTCTAAAGCACCTTGAAAGTAGAATGTGACTTTTCTACCCATAGGGTAGGAACCCTGTTCCCAGGCTTGATGCTCCCAGACAGTATAGGCAACACAGCTTGGAGGTCTGTGGGCCAGGTGGAGAACAAGAGTTATCACAAAACCACTATGGCATTTTTCAGAGCATGTTGGTAAGACTTAGTCTTCTCTAGAAATAGTTCCTTATGATCTAACGTTTAAAGACTGACCTCTGTCTAAGAATGTGTCCTCAATGACTAATGCTTTGAAAGTCAAGGCTTACTAGAAGCAAGAGATGAGCATTCTTTTGCAGAGAGCTTTGAACAACAGCTTTGAGGGCCCCATGAAAGAGTATTTCATGTCTCAGTTGCAGGATTCTCCTAAGTGTGGGGTGCCAGCCACTTGCATTAGACTGACTGTGACTTGGTAGGAATGCTAAGTCTTTAGGCTTATGTCTGAGATGTGCTCTTAATTCAGAAATGTGAAATCTTCAACAACCTTCCTCTGGGATTCTCAGCTACTTCAGGATAAATGGATAATTGAATGATTATACCTATCTCCTCATTAGGACTGTAACACATCATGCTCTACAATGTATCTCTGGCACCTACTTTTGGTTCATTGATTATAAAAGTCACTTCATAATAGTTTTTAAATCAATGGCTACCTGACTGTATAAGAAACGCCATGCAGTTATAACATAACTGACTAAATTGTTTACAGTTCTTTGTACTTCAGTAGTGCCGCCTTAGAGCGTACTTTGCACTTCAGAACAGGACAAAATATTTTCAATAAAATCTACCAAATATTCAAAATAAACCCACCCTTTCAAAACTGTAACGCCTTACAGAATATAGGTATCTGGAGTAGGTGTGTTCCTCCTGACTGGCACACTGCTCCTGGCACTGAGAATGGAGTGGGGATTACCAGGCATGTGTAAAACTTCCTTAGGGTTCTTAATTATGTCTGCTTCTGTCCTTGCTTCATATTCCACAGAGACAGGTATTTCAAGGGAACGTGCGTGAACTTGTGCTTAAAAGCTGGAGGAGAGATTTCAAAGACAGACACATCATATTTTGGTGGTTTGAACATCTTTCAGCTCCTCCCTACTTGGGAAGGGAGGATTCACTGGAGCTGCAACCTAACCCCGAGCCCAGCTTTCCCAGACAGAGGTTTTCTTCATAAAAGCCAGTCAGGCCCTTCTTCTCAAGTTCTTCATACACTTTTCACAAGAAAAAGGAATCATTCATATCTAACAAAGGGGCCTGGATGCTTTAGATAGTTTCCATTGTAAGTTTTTGGGCACTGTCATTGCCCCAGCTCAAGTTACCTTCTGATCCTTCTTTCATCTGCTGAAAACGCATTATCCCCTTATTAGCTTGAAACCGTTACTGTTTGCTGTGGGCAGGCCTGTGTAGGAACAATTCTACCTCTGGAATATTTCTGGTTGCTGAAAACACTGACCCTTAGGGCCTGCTTTCCTGTGAACGGGATGTAGGCATGTTCTGGGAAAGAGTTGTTATCATAGTAGGAAAACAGTCCAGAATTTTGAAGGCTGAGCCCTGCCAGCAAGTGTTGGGAAATCACAGCCAAGTATTTTCTAGGGAGGACTAATCTCAGGGGCAGCACCATCAGCAGTTCCTGGACCTAAGGGACACCAGGAGGAGAGCCAGTGAATGAGCCCCCGAGTCTGCATAATCTATGAACGTTGTTGAAATTTGTTCTTAATTCGTCAAGAAAATCCACAGCTCCATCCCCACTCCCGAATATCTTAGAAATTCTTACCAATCACCTTGGGTTTGAAACATCTCCCAGGTTTCTGAGATCTGAATAATATCTGCAGACCTGTGAATCTAGAAAAATTCCTTCTCTTCTTTCATGTTCACTGGTCTGCCACTAAAAATGTATCCTTCTGATACGCTTTGTATAATGTGTGGTCAGAGGTAAGTCACAGGAGGAACACAAAACCCATGGGTCTGTCACACTGGAAGCCTCTTGTTTTCATAATCCACTGCAGTTGTTGAAGGTGTCCTGAAACATTACTAGCCACTGTTCAAGCTTTGGGCCATTGCTCGTCTGTGTGGTGGAGTTCGCGCTCCTTGATGCATAAACAAGGAAGCATCTAGATGCTCCTAACAGCCTATTTAAAATTTTTCTGAAACTATATTTGTTAATTATGTATTTTGATAATTTATATATGTTTTATATATATATAAGTACCTCTAATAGTTCAATGCATGCTGTTCTATGAATAATAATAATAAAAAAAAGAAAACAAAAAAATTCCAAGGAGAGGCTCATGATTCATCAGACTGTTAAACAGGTCCATGGGACCCCAGAAATCAGATTTGCATCTGCATTAAATAATTATATCTGTTAATGAATTATGGTGAGAAATGAAAAATCAGTCTGGACTTGAAATCAAAAGTCATCTGTTTGAGTTTCAGCTTGGTCCCATGGCAGCTGGAGATCTGCAGTTCCTATACTGTCCTGGATGAGCAAGCGATCCCACCTCACTGAGGTCGCTGATGGCATTAGGTTATCGGTGGTCCTCTTCCCTGGCATTCAAAACTCACTTGCTTATCATGCACACACTTACATTTCTTTCTAAAATAAATTGTTCACACTGTCCTGCCTATAGGCTTGATCCAGGTTTCTCTGTGACATAAAAGGACTGACCTTCTTTGTCACTGCTCCTCACTTAAGTCACTTTAGTCAGAGGGACTTTGTTCTCTCGTTTCCTGTGCCAGCCTCTTTTCCTTTTCTTTCAGCTCTTTTCTATGTCATGGCAGGTGCCTGGAATACCTGGCTCATCATTGCCATCAGAAAAAGTCCACTGTCCTCTGTGACTCTGTAGCTTCCCCTATGCAGCAGAATCCCACTCACAGCCTTGTTACCCCACAGGATGTGCTCTGGCCCCACGTTGTCAACACTCAGTGCCTGTTCTGCTTTCTACCTTCCCATCATTCTCCTTCCTTGGTATTACAGTCATTTTTAAGCTTGGAAGAGCTAGTTGCATCAGAGGGAAAAAAATTGAATTTGAAAGAGTATGTTGCTATCATTGCATTAATTTGCCATTAACCACTATATTGTATTTATTTTAAAACTTCAGGTACCATGAAAACATCTCAGAGTTTCCCCTCCCTTTATACTGTTTGAGAATTTAAGACATGAATATAATGTACTTTGCTATAATCTATGCCCCAGGCCCCGTCCCCACAATTCCTCCCCTATGCCCTGCCATCTTCCTCTCACATTCATGTACTTTGGTTTCTCCTCCTCATCTTTCTCTTCCTTCTCTTCCAACTCTAACTCTTCCTTCCTCGCTTTCAGAGCCAAAATCCACTCAGTGTTGCTTGCATTTGCATGAGTTTAGGACCATCTACTGGAAGCTTCAGAATTTTCATGTGAATCTAGACAACATTTGCAAAAATTTTGGACAGGGTGTTAATTAAAAGAAATGTTGGTAAAAGATATACAGGCATGCTCTGCAAGGCCAAGAGGAGGGAACTTGCCTGGCATGGACATGCTCCATGAGCTCGTCAATATATTTTCTCTTTCTGGAAAAAACACTATAATAAAGTCTTCCCTTACTACTGTTCTCCAGGAAAGACTAAGTCTGCCAGGCCAGAGGAGAATGAAACAGTGAGTGTCCTCTCCAGCTGGTTCTTACCCTGGCTAGAGAAACTGCTGACTGGAAGTGAGAGGGCGTGGCTGAAAGCTGTTGGAGGCTGGGCCAGCCATACTCTGGTAGGAAGAAGAGAAGAAGGGAGCAGCCTTTCTTGTGAAACCTAGGCACAGTCCTATGTCCAGCCTCTGCAGCCTTGAGAAATAAGTGAAAGGCAAGGTTCCTTATGTCTTAAGGAAGAAGAAGGACCTAGAGCTTAGAAAAGCTGTATAATTTGGTTAAATTTTATGTGTAGGACTGGGATTATATTCTTGTCCAATATGATCCCGCAGTTCCCTATCTATATACATTCTACTGTATTTTCATTTACCTTTTGAGTCCTCACTGGGCGAAAAGAACTGGGTTTCTCAGAAGAATGGTTTGCTCACCATTAGCTTACATTTTAAAATAAACTTTCCAAATCTTCTACAGATAAACAGAATAGAAATGTAGTTATAATGCATCAATATCTTAATGGGTTTATGGTTTATCTTTGACATCACCCCTCCCTACAATTTATAAATGAGAACACTGAGGCACAAAGTGGTTAAGTGTCTGGCCCGAGGGGGAGATTTGTTCAATCATAAAGATAGACCTGAAATTTTTCTACTTTGTATTCTGACTTGGAAGGCAGTGAGCGTATGCTCAAGGGGGAGCTCTCGCTGAGTTTCATGTCAGGTTGTCCGCCTGCTAATTTAATCCTGTCATTCCTAGTTACATCCCTTTGGAGAACACACCACCGATTCTTTCTCTTTTGATATTTCTCCACTAAAAATATCCCTCTTGCTAAGCACCTCACTCTTAACAGGTGCCATCTTGGCCAAATCCCATGGGTCTTTCTTCCTGTTTCTCAGAGGTACTGTAACTTTTTGCTGAATTTATTCAGAACCTTCCATTCCAGGATAGAGCAGGGAGGGGGACTGTGATCTTTGTGGACATGGCCACTCCTGGACCCTTCCTCTTCATGGCTGTGTCCCAATCAGAGGGAAGGATGCTCTGAAAGTGGGGGTTATTGTAGGTTTATAAATGCTGTCCTTCAAAACCCTCTTGGCATAAATGTTTCATGTCTTTGCCTCTGTGAGGCCAGGGCTGAAACACTCAGCTCTGAGGGTGTTTATATTTGTGGAACTCTCTTGAACATTTGCTGCGGGTTTCCAACAGCTGCTATGCTGAAGCTCTGGGGAGAGGAAGATCATGAATATTCAGGTGAAGCCACCAGAATGAACAGCCGTTAATAGAATAAATGCCTAAACAGTTGTGTAAGGCTTATTAAGACCTATTGGGGCTGAGATAATAAATTCCCACTCTGACATGTTGCAACTACTGTCGCTTAAACACTTTGGACCACCTCTTCCAAACTGAAGGAAAAAATTATGTGAGTTCTCTATGTGAACACAAAGAAACACCTGGAAGCCTTGGCATGAGAAAGAAATTTGGCAGAGATCTTTCCACTTACCAGTGTGGCCTCAGAAAAATGTGTTGTTCGTTGTTTCTATTTTCAAGGTTATCTCAATCCACTCCACACTGGAGTGACCATTGTTCTTGAACTGTGGAAAATGTGTCTTGAGCCTCCCAGATTGCCCCAACATTAGTTCTGAGCCAAAAAAACTTACACAAGGCCTGGACACAAGTATCTTTTACTCACAAGCCCATGGCCTGGGTCTCTCCCTCCATAAGAGCCTCCCAATCCTCTCAATCCCTCCAGTGGGTTACCGTATCAGAGAGGTCAAATACTCACTAGCATGAACTCCTTTCTCTGTTCTAGAGATGTAGAACACGGAGCTCATGCAAAGATTGCAAATGAACAAGACACCTTTCCCAGGGCCCATTGCACACTGGGTTGGAAATGTATAAGGCCATGAAGAAGGCACGTGAGCCATGATGAAAAGGAGCTTGTTCTTCCGATGACAGCTGTCACCTTGGGTTAGGCTTACTTAAACTTCCTAGCTCTGGCACCTCTAGTCACAAGGCATTCCCCAAAGATTTGCAGAGGACTCTACTCAAGTTTACACCTAGAGGCAAACTCGTCATATTTGATCAGAAACCTGCTGTCAATTCAAATAGAGAGCAGTGACTTTAAGTAAAGTCGACTAACTTAATGAAGGAAACTTACAAGTGGCATCAAGACTTCCCTGTCCGGAAGCAGGGACAGCTCCTTTGTGCTAGCCACTGTAGTGAGGTCCTGATGAAGACTGGAAGTCATTATCCAAGCTTTAGAAGTCACACACAGACAACAAATCAATGCAGAGACCTGAGTGTGGTTTGAGAAGAGGAATAGATGTTAGGCCAATTCAGTAGTATTCTACCTGAGTTTGGATTTTCCCTATGCTACTTGATCTAGGTCAGAATGACCTAAGGCAGGCTACTTCACTTCTCTGAAGCACATTTTCCTCACCTGTGACTCAATAGTATTCAACCTGTATTAAACGTTTTTTTTTTTTTTTTTTCTATCAAAGGTGATTTAGCTCACCAAGGACCAATAGTTTATAAATCTCTCCAACATTGTAAAACTTTTACGCAAATCTTTTAATCTCCCCAACCTGATAAAACTTCTGTTTATGCAAAATCCCTGCTGTATTAGTGGAACTTAATGGCTTGGAGTAGCTCATACCTTTCCTTGTTTCCTTCATTTCCTCTGTGCCAATTAAAAATTAACCACTGAGTCAGACTGAGAGGTTCAGCTACCACCAATAG
Source organism: Arvicanthis niloticus (assembly GCF_011762505.2). Lineage (NCBI taxonomy): Eukaryota > Metazoa > Chordata > Mammalia > Rodentia > Muridae > Arvicanthis > Arvicanthis niloticus. The sequence goes on from NC_047662.1 coordinate 53,560,128, forward strand.
GATGAGACATAGGCACCACCTGCTTTACTATAAAAACTAAGTGAACTTCCTGCCCCACATGCTTTCTTGCCTGGTTTGGGTTGACACACACCCTTTTTGTAAAAAAACAACTGCCTTTTAGTTTACTTTGGTTTTGATTGGGTGTATAGTTATGTGGTATCGAGAATATTCCTTTCCAACATGCCCACTCAACAAGATTTTTCTGAGAATTAAAAGCACATAGACCTCTTGGTCAAGGAACCAACTCACAGTTTGTCCTCAGTTAATTCATCCATTTAACAATCATTTATTCACTCATTCATTCATTCACTTCCCATTCCTTCTACTAGTGACTTAATACAGCTATTTTTTATTGTGTTACTTTTTTAGTGCTGGGATGGAACATGGGGCCTCACACACGATGCTATGTAAGAGTTCTAACACTCAGTTGTCTGCCTAGTCCCTTTGTAATGTTTTATTTTGAGACAAGGTTTCACTAAGTTATACAGACTGGCCTTGAAAACCCTGTGTGTAGCCTAGGCTGGCCTTGAACTTGTGAACCTTAAGCCTCAGCTTATTGAGTAGCTGGGATGACGAGGCACTGCCAGGCCTGGAAGGATTAGGGTCTAAGCTCTCTTTTGCCGTGTAGAGATTAGCATTTTTCTTATGCAGTTCCTAGTTGTGTCCCTGCCTTTAAGGTACTAGATAAATGAGTAATTTGCCTTAATTACTTAGGGGTGACCTGGCTATCAATATAAGACCCATATGTCTTGGACTCACTCTCTCTCTCTCTCTCTCTCTCTCTCTCTCTCTCTCTCTGTGTGTGTGTGTGTGTGTGTGCATGTATGTATGTACGTATGTATGCATATGTGTGTGATACAGTGAACAGTCCAGAGGAATGAGCAGCTGGAGTAAATTAGTTCATAAAGTATGATTACCTAGAAGGACACTTGTTTCCAGGAATGCCCAAAGGATGAGAACAGGAAGAAAGCAAGCGGCAAAGTTCTTCAAGAAGCCCGAGGCCCAGTACTGAGCATGGCCCAGAGCTGTACATCATGCCATATTTTGAATAAAGATGTACGGTTTTCTTCGTTTTACAAGTTATTTGCAGGGAGGGGTGTCCGATGACTCTTGCTTTTCAAGATCTGGGTCAGAAAGCTACCCTGAAAATCTATCAGAGTAGGAAAACTCTTTCAGAAGAGTTGGCATGAAGATACACTTGTGGCCCTAGTAAAGCTGAGACAGACGTTTGTCTGCAATGCTGACCCCTGGATCAGGTCTGGACGAGGCTGGGAAGCTGCAGGGTATGTGCCGGCCAACAGCAGGAGTCTGGCTGACTTTAGAGTAAATTTTGTATCCCCTCACATGTCCACCCCATGAGCTAATAGTTATTTTTATCACATCCCTGTTTTCTTCGTGGACACTTCTGGTACTAAATGTCACCTCCTGGGTTCTGATTCAGACAATTCTCCAGGATGTCAGTCTTTGGTAATATCATCCTATTTGCTTTTATCCCACCCAGGTATAAACCCTGAGCAAACAAACAAACAAACAAACAAACAAAAAAACAGTACAAAACCCTTCAGAGCCCAAGATAATAGATTGATTGCTTAAAACTTCCTACACCTACAGTCCAGATACTTTTGTTACATAAAGTACCCTAGCAATAATTTATTTCTGTCTCTCTCTGTTTTTGAACAAACACCAAGCATCTTGTGCCTCTTTTTCTAGAAGGAAGCTGAGCCCCTTCGGTGGACATCTACATGGTGCAGGCTTTTTTATCTAAGGGATTTTGAGAATTAGTAATGTTATGTGCATCCAATATGTGGGAAAATAAATATAAAGTAGAGATTGCTTCATAGCTAATAAATGCAGGAAGAGATCTCAAACAGCTAAACCTAAACTACCATCCCAAGGGAGGAGGTCACTTGGGGACTACCTCAATGTTAGGGGAAGCAGGAAAGAGTGAGAGGTTGTCTTTGGAAAAGTCAGAAAGGATCATTTACAACTACTTGTGCAGTATCTCACTCTTCCTTAGCAACCCTTTCATGGGGCGGGGCCCAGGGGGAAGATGACTCACACGGGGTCATTCTGGTGGTATCTACCCAGCAAGTCTAGGACTCCCTTTTGGCTCACTTTGGCTCTAAAGCTGGTTGTTTGATCACTGCTCATCCTATACCAGCTCCTGGTACTCACTTAAAATAAAGTCAGATTCCAAAAGAGACCCGAGAGTTTGTGTTATGACCTCAGAGTAACAGTTCCCGTGTCAAGCAGCTCAGGTTTCCTGTGCAGAGCTAGGGAGAGTAAAGGAAATGGGGACATAGGTCTCCCATGTAGAGCTTCAGCAAGTACTTCAAGCCACTTGCTTAACATATTAAACTTACATACACAACACACGTATGTGTGCACGCGCATACACACACACACACACACACACACACACACACACACACACACACAAAGCCTTTTGCAGTTGTGGTTGAGGGTAATTTAAAATATGTTCCAGATGTGGCTAGCGGGTGGTTAGGCAGGTCTACAGGCATGGGGAAGCCCGACCATGTGTGTACTCAGCACCCCAGGCTGGTTCAGGAAGTGGGTCTATAGGCTCAAAGGTAACAAGCTTCCTTTGCCCTCTGGATGGAGGAAACAGGATGGTGCAGGGAGCTGCAGCTGGTTTGAACTGGCAGGCTGGGAGGTGGAGTTCTACTCTTCCTGATTCTTCTATATATTGTATAAATGGTGCTTTTGGAGTTGGAGAGAATTGGGTATTCTGAAGCAGTAAACTTGAATCTTCTACGTAGCTTAATTCCTCTAAATCTCAATATTCTTGTCTGTAAAATGGGGACCATCATTTATTTGCCCTTATAGAGTTTTTCTGAAATAAAAGATAAACTGTGTAAAGAACCTAGAACAGAAGCTTAACTATCGCATCATTATTTCTGGATAGGAATAGTAAAATCAAGAGCTTTTAGGCTTTTTTTCTCTAGCAGTTACCAAATCCTAACAGAAAATAGATCCCAAAGAATATTCTTGATTTCCTTCAGTCGCATTGATAGAGGTGAGTGCCAATTGTCTTCCATGAAAAGGAGGTGGCAAGGGTGTGATGAGGGGCATAGCGATTGCAGGAAGGGGAGAGACAACAGCAGCTGTGGAGAAGGGGAACTTGGGAGTCCCAGAAATATTTGCAAGGATGCATTCGCTGAGGCTGTGCTTGGCTGTGTGAAGTCTTAAGCTTTCCCATCACCTCCATCTAGACACCTCTGTACTTCTGGATTAGGGTTTGTGATTCCCATTAATGACAAGCCCTACAATGCAAAAGTGGATCCAAGTAGCTCAGTCTTCTTTAAGTTACTTTCAAGACTATCTATACTGTATAGGGGTGTTCCACATTCTTCTGAGGTTTCTCAGTACACATGAGATCATTTCCAACTGTTGCTATGGGGCCATCTGATGTGGAGTAAAAAGAACAATCTACCTTCTGTCTACCTGGAATGAATCTGACAATGATCCCCAGGATCCCCAGTTCCACTCTGGGGAAGGCTGAGGCAGCTATCTTGAAGGTTAATATGGGATATGACACACATGCAGATGAGATAATATTGGGATCTCTAGACTCAACCTTGGCCACCTCTTGGGGTCTGTCCACGCTCTGGGTTTTCCTAAGTGAGAGGCAGTAGTGCTGACTGCTGGGTTGTTTAGAAGAGAGCTATTGTCCAAAGTGTTTCATTAATGAGGCCGTGCTGGAAATGCCAGCTCTCCTGCCACCACCTCTCACTGCTTACGAATTTTAGTATTGATCTTGGGTAGATTAAAGAAAAAAAATGGAGTGTTTATATTAAACACCATATAGGACATAGAGACTTTTAATGTCCTGTAACACTCATTTCCAGTAAGGGGAAAATGCAAGGCTTTCTGAAATGAAACACTCTTCTGAAGCATTTATTTGAACTTAATTTTACTACCTGCCTTGTGTAGACAGGGCTTTTCTATGGGGAGTAAATGACTCACCCCGCAAGCTTTTCCAACAACAGTGAAAAGTTATAGCTATTTGATTTCCCCCAATAAAGAGTTACTAGCAGTAATAATCCCATAGAATATTAGGCAAGGCACTGTGATCCCCATTCTCAGGCCCAAACTCAGTGACACTAAATATTTTATAATATTTTCCAGATAAACTAAGCAGAGGTGGCACATGGGGGCTCTGGGATGGGATTGTGGCTGCCTCATGGAATCAGTTCACTCACTTTTTGGTCATCCTGGCATGGGCAGATTTGAACTAGCTGTTGGGTAGAAGTCTCGAAGCTCAAACCAAGTACCAACCCATAAAGTCTTACTCAGAAGCCTCTGTCCCAGTCACTGTATCTAATAGCACCATTATCATCTTCCCAGTCTCCAGCACTCGAGGTTTTAGTATGACAAGCAGTGCTACCCACCGTCTTCCCAAGGCCACTCCAGACAGAGTTATGTCTCCAGGCAAAGCACCTCTTAACACCTGCCATTTGTCACACCCCTTCTACGGCTGCAGCTGTTGCCTAATTCAGACCCTACTTATGTACACATGGATCCCAGTGGTTTCCCTTGTTTCTGTTGATCTCATCTGGTTCTAGATCTTCTGCCCATCTCCAGAGGCCCTTTGTGTCATTGTGCCTTCCCATGTGCCATGAACATTCTGTAAAGAACAGGTATGCACATCCCATAACCCTGCTCCTAAGTTTCCATGGTTCTTTAATGCCCATCACAAAATATTGAGACTCCCTGACTTTTCTAGGCCCTCTTTGGCAACATCGTGCCTTACTCAACTCCTCCCTGCTTCCTAGATGCATGTTGTTTTCCTAACTCCCCTCCTTTGTCCTATGGTTTTTCCACATACCAAAACTCCAATTAGTCATCAAGAAGACCCCAAACAGTGTCTATCCTTTGAGGGGTTCCATAGCAAGTCTTTTAAGGTTGTGCATCTACAGAAATCTGCATGTGGTTCTAGATTGGATTATATCTCAGTACGATGAGCCATTTGGGTCACAGGAGGCAGTACAGCCGATGCTTTCCCATAAAGCTCACTTTAAAAAGAATGTTTTCCCTTTATGTAAAATCCCACTCTTTCCCCATAAATCACCCAGCAGTTCGTGTCTGTTGGTGTGCCTTTTACTCAGTATTTGCCTTGCTTACAATGGTAAAAGCTTTTCTTGATAATGGACCATGCCTATCTGTCATTAAGGCTTGGCTAATGTTCCTGGTGTTCTGTATATACTAAGTAGATATTCTACTCAGTTTTGCAGCTTCTGTGAGTGTTCTTGTGTTTCCCTCCTCTGTCTCTCCCAGGTCAGCTAGTAGTTACCCAGTTAGTAAGAACTGCATTTGATTTTAATAGTTGTTCTTTTCTTTCTACCGAGGGAGGGAAATACCATAGCCAACTTGTTGGTCTTTGAAAGGAAAGTCATAGAAAAGCTACGTAATTAGACAGCCTTTGCTTGCATGTGGCAGATTTCCACATGGGAGGCCCCCAACACACTTCCCAATAAAAACCCTTTTCATGATAAAGCAGAAGAACAAAGTGGAAGTTAATAGCAGAAAGATAATTATCAAATTTGTCACACGAGTCTGTTTATATTGCTACTGTCAAGGGTAATCATGTTAGTTTAAGAAAGAACTTGTGCTTGAAGTATTCACATGTGAAATGTTTTCAGGCATGTGTTCTGGCTGCTGGATGAACACATGGGAATCTATATTTGTTTTCACATTGTGGATGACTGATAAATTTAACAATAACACACAATGGGACACAATATACCTTATGTTCAAAATAATTGATCAGATATATTACTTAATAAGTTAGATATTTATTATTTTGCATTTTGAGTTTTTTTGGTTTTGAATGCATGAATTTATTAAGTATATACATTTCATTTTTATTTATTCACTTCCTCTTACTCATCTGACAAGTAACAGAGTGGCAACTGTTGTCTGTGTGCCTACACTCATCAACCTTGAGAAGTTAATGTACACAGAAAAGAGTCTCATTTTTGATGGTGTGTGTGTCTGTGTGTGTACACATGTACACAGACAAATAATTATACCTAAATTTGGGTTGTAAAAGAAAAATAGAAGAATTTACATTTTTAGTTTTTCAGAATTGTTTATTTATGAAATCTATTTCTATTGGGCTGTAGAACTTATCACTTGAATCATCTGTTACAAATCCTGAGTGAGGCCAAGTGAAAATATGGACAGCTTGGCTATGTGGGAAATCCAGCATGTGTGTCCCTCTCCGCTCCCCACCCCAGAGATTGTGAGCAGGGTTTTGAGTTGTATCAGATAAGCACCACTGGCTTATATCATTATGCTAGTTCCTTTAAATCTCCGTGTTTTATTAGCTAGACACATGTACTTAAAATACCAAGAGGTAATCGGAATACCACAAACTAGTGGTATGTGTCACGGCTCCTATGTAAGATCCTCCAGACACCCAAGAACTATATTCAGGCAAGGAAGAAAGAGTTGACACACAGTAGAGTGTCTAACCCTGCAGGATCTTTCAAAATGGTTCCTGGAGACTTTTCCTCAGATCCCAGAGCTTTAAGGTGATCTCAAGACCATTCATCAAACACTTTGCATCCATTAAACATCATATACAATAGTGAAGGAGGGGCCACATGCTACACAAGGCAGAAGTGCTGTAGTGCCGAGGTCAACCCTCTGGGCAGCCCCTTTGAATTGTGTCTCCTCTACTCACCCGATCTTTTCCCACCCTGTCACTCCAGGCATTCTCTATTTTAGATTTGAATTTAGCTCACTCTCGCTCTCAGGGTGATAGAGGGTAAAGTTTGGTTTATATGAACTTTAGATTCAGTGGCTCAGCAAGGAGAATTTTCAATTCTTTTGGAGTTTCTTCCAGGGATGATCACAAACTTTCTTTGTATTGAGTAGTTGATCTAATCCTCTGAAGACAAACTTGACTGGCATATTTAAGTAGGCGAAGTCTACTGCTGAGACCATGGAAAAGTACCCCATTGGTTCAGTCACTTAAGACAAACGGCAATTAGACTGGGAGAAAACAACATGATGTGAACACTGGGTGGTTAACCCCAAGAAAAGGCAAATGAGAAGAAATTTAGAGGACATATTTACCATGTAATCACTTTATGAGTGAATAAACTAAGATTTCTTCAATGCGTCCCAAAAGAGTAAAAGTACAATAGCAGATGCTAATTCTAGGGAGACTGCCTGAGAGATCCATTCTGTTCTTATGACATGAAGAAAGCTGGGTCCTTCCATTGCTTAAGCATATCTAAGTCTCTCTTTTCCCTGGATTATGGTTCTCAAAATAAGGCCTGTGGTCCACATAGGAACCACATTGTCAAAGCCACTGGAGACAGTGTGTATTAATATAGCCTGTCCCTGGTCTTCACAGAAGACTAGTCATATCAGAGATGTTCTCAGGGGAGGCTGAAGAAATCTGCATAGCCCCCAATCTTCTGATTGTTTACTGTGGTAGGAGGGCTCAATAATAGTCTGTGTTTCTCAAAGGGTGATGAAGAACCAGCTCTCACTGGGAACCCAGGTTGAACACCACTACCTAGGCATGCATCTGTTTCTCCCCCTTTCTCTCCTAAGCAGCAAGTCCAGGGCACAATATGCACTCAAGAAAACTGCTGAAAAGGACAAGTGAGTTCAGAGATGTGAGGCTGCTTGTTGTGGTGTGAAGATTTTATTTTACAATCTGTACCAAACATCAGGACATTCGGGAACAACTGTGGTCATCTTGTAGACACTGAAAAATAGCTAATGTTTGTGGAAAATAGCTTATTTGTTAGGTATTGTGCTAAGAGACTGGGAGATGTGTTCTTTCACTTAATCTCCAAAGCAGAAATCAGTTTTATGATTGTCTTTCCATTCCCATATGAGACAAATAGTCCAGATTTTCCTTGTACTAGAATCACAGTTTTGATTTGAGCACAGAGCTAAATGCTTATGACCCAAGCCAGCCTCCTGCCAGTCTTATCTCCAAATCATTAGGACTGGGAGTAGGGGTTGGGGTGGGAGGTGGGGCAAGGACTTTGACAAAGAAGGTCCCTGAAGGCCAGGGACACATGAAGCAGATCTTTGCAGTTTGTTAGTGCATCCCTTAGAGAGCTGGGTATGTTCTTAGATTCCAGATCTTTTGACTTGAGAAGAGAGTAGTGGACTAGTCTCTGAAAAACTCCTAATATGAATGAAGTCAGTTTGATTATCTAATCCCTTAAGCAGAACTATGAGAAAGTCATTAACATTGTTATGGATTAGAACACGTCATCGGGTGTCAAGGCTGCCCCTGAGGAGACCAAATCATTTGTAGGAAATCTCTATTTGAATTTACTTGGTGAATCACTTCAAAATATATTCTTACACTAGGAAAAGATGCTGGCGAGTAGCCCCCTAGTGTCTGTATTATTATAGAAAGGCTTTTTTAAAGCTTAAAATTAATAGATGGAACCACAAATAAAAATTTATATAGGTTAGATTACATAAAAAGTGAACAGCTTCAGGTAAAACACATTTTACATAAAACTAGCAAGCAAACAAAAACCTAAGGAAACTTCTGCCACAAATATAAACAGATGTAATAGTCTTAATATATAAAGGTCTTGATAAAATAAACTGTTCTCTTCCCTAGTGAAGTATAGGTCAAGTATGGTATGTCCATATAATAAAACATTGACTAGCTGGCCAAATGATTCTTAAAAAGGGTTTTCAGAGCATAGAGATCTAATTATTAAATGCTGAATCTACAAGGCAAGCTGTACAATCATGTTTAGCAAAATAAGGAGAAGTGCCCATGGATTGTTCTTTGTGCATTGAATGCTTTATCTCCTTAGGCCCCCAAACAACTGAACGGGGCACTTGCTTCTGATGTTTTTCATTTTATATTTAAAGAGTGTGAGGCCCAGAGATGTTGAGGAACTTGCTCAATCACATCCAACAAATTCATCAGAGCTGGGATTCAAATCCAGATGTATGTGTGTGTCTGTCTGCCTGCCTGCCTGCCTGTCTGTCTGCAAAGCTGCCATTCTAGTTTCTACAGGCTTTTTATATCCCAGTGCTCTCTGGGTCTTTGTCTTTTGATCTTTGTATCTATCTTTCTACCTTGGAAGTAGTTAACACTTGCTAAACTGTGGGAGGTTTAGGGATTGACTGATTGGAGAATAGCTTTAAAAAGACAGAGGGGGATGTCCTAGACAGTGTGTGGCTCTTCCCCAGTTTCAGTTTCCCTAGGTAAAAAGTGTGGTAGGGAATCATAAAAATATGTACTGAGAGGGCTTAGAATAGTGCCTAGTATGGAAGGGATTCAGAATATAACTGGGACACAGAATCGAATGGCATCAGACCTCTATATAAGATGACCAGAGAGAACTTTTACGTTTAACACTAACACCATCTTTTGTAAAAACTGATCTATCTTTAATAGTCTTTGAGATATGAGGGTACGAAAGTTTTAGTCTGACTTTCAGTGATCACTCTATGCCTTCCACTCCACCCCTAGAAGAGGGATTGTTTCAAATCTTGTATTTTCAGCAATTAAGATACTTTCCTACAGCAATTAGGAACTGTGAGAGGTGAGGCTGAGCCGGGGAGAATAAAGGGAAATATGGACATCTGAGGGAGGTGTGTCTGAATGTCCCTGTTGCTGGGCCCTGTGTCTTTTGTTTATGCTTAGTGCAACACCAGTGTGTAAGAGGACTCTCTACTCACTCTCCTCCACAGCCCAGTGAGCTCTTGGAAAGTGTCCCTTTACCCACACATGCTTTGCACTCCATTGTAAGGAGAAATGGACACTTTTATGATTAAGTCGGCAAAAATCAAAGCAGAAACAGCCCTTATAAAAGGATCTTGAAGACAGGGGTGGGCAGAGAACACCGGCCCCTTCAAGAAACTTTAAAGACTTTTGCCATAATAATAAGAACTGGGGATCTATACTGCTTGCAAAGAGCCAGGGGACCCCATCCATGTTTGACCTACCCTTGCTCCTGTATGGAATAACTACTCACCAGGAATCTGCTGAACAACCCAAGAGAACAGGAAAGAGTCTATCTGTGTGTGTTAGAAACTGCCATTGGGACAGTCCACCTTCTATATTTAAAGCTTAACATTTCACCCAGATGCTAATTACAAAGTTTGCAGAGATCCTTGTGCTCAGAGAAGCTGGGAAGCTTGATTTAGACAGTTAGATGCTTCGGAGAACAGACCCAACAGTAAGAAGGCCTGTTGTCACTGAGTGAACCAGAGCAGGTAATAGAATGTACTGAGGGAACTTGTTTGTTCTCAGTCCTGTACTTACTATTTTGAGCCTCTCTGGAGAATGTATGGATATCATCAGACTGGTCAGGAAAGGATGGCGCTGTTCTTGTCTCAGAGGAAATGACCAATGAGTTAATTCTGGATTGGAGCTGTTTGCTCCAGGATCCGGCACAGGTGGCCTGTGTATAGCAGGAGAAGGATTGCTCATGTTCAGATAGAATGGGATTTAGCCCCATGTGGGTCAGCGTGCCTGTTGCCTAGGAAAGGGCACCTTGGACGCCTCTCAGTTGGAAGATATTATCTCCAGATGGAGTCCTCTGCCTGCTGGCAAAGTCACCAGCATTATTTGGTAATATTTTGATGTGCTATTTATATGGAAAGGGGCTTTATTGGCATATCTTTCACATAATGCACAAACAGCTCTAACTTTTCTTTCTGAAAGGGGTGGCAGCAATGAAGATGGCAAAGCTTGGAAAGGCGTTCAGGCAAAGAATTGGCCGGGCATGGGCTCAGGCCCAACACCATGTGTCCTGGCCAGAGAGTCCAGGCCTAGCCTTGATTTGCATTCAGGCTGCATCTCTGGCTGCAGAAGCTGGACTCGCCTGTCACTCTGACAAATCTGGCAAGAGCTCCCGACTCAGGGCTTCAATGAACGGGAAACACTTCTCAGGGCTGGAATGGGGGCAGGGAGGGCCTGGGAGAAGTAGCCAAGGATTTCATGTCATGTATTTGCCTGTTCATTGTCTCCATTTGGAAAACAACAACTTAAAAGCAAACAGAGAGCTTCACATTATTATAGTAACCCCTGGAAGACTTCTATGGTTCCTCTTGGAAATGCGTGTAGCATTGTTTAAAACCTCTCTCTCTCTCTCTCTCTCTCTCTCTCTCTCTCTCTCTCTCTCTCTTCACTTTAGTCAGCACAAATTTGGAGGCAGAACCAAACCTCGTAATAGCGTATCTCATGCTGCTATCAATTTTCCGCCAGAAGAACATTTTGGGACACAAAGTCCTTTGTCTATTTCCAGAAGCTCGATTCAATGACATTACATGAATGACTACAACACTATAGCATGTTCTCCACCGTTTCAAATTGTAACCTAAAAAAAAAAAAAAAAAAAAGAGAGAGAGAGAGAGAGAGAGAGAGAGAGAGAAGAACTTGGAACTCAGCCAGAGCATAATGATTTCAGTTCTTAAGAAAATCCAGCAACCATTACGCTACTCTCAATATTTTCTTGCTGTGGAAATTTAAGAATAGGCCCTAATCAAATAGCACCCCCATCCTCCATTTCACCATGGTTCCTGTTACTAACCAGCCTCCCATGTCTGTTTTAGGTTAAAAAAATAAATAAGTTTACAATACTTTTTTTTTTTTTTAAAAAAAAAAAAAAGAAAAATTGGGCTGAATCAGACAATTGTATATTTTAGAAAATGAAGGCAAAATGTAAAACAGGCTAATCATGATTCCAAATTCAATCTTCAGGTCTCTAATTGATCCCATCCCAAAGGTAACATTCTATGCTAATTGACATGCTGAGATGGTTACAATTATGTAAAGTAAAACTAGGCCTGTTGGAAACTGTATGTCTTCATGAAGCACGGGAGATGGCCAGATTTTATAATAGTTGACTGCAAAAGGATGCAACCACTTTGCTCACATTTCCTCCTTTGGTTTGGCCCTTGTACATGTGCAATGAGCCCCTCCCAACTCTTCAATAAAGTATAGATTTCAAGGGGAATGTGACGTCATTATATTTTCCTTGGGATTGGGCGAGGCATGGTAGAAGGAGTCAGAATTTGCAGGGTTTACTTTGTAAGTCAGTTAAAAAGAAGAGAAAAACCGAAAGCTAACGTTCCATATTTATTGGCAGAATGATTTTCCTGTGCGTTTGTGACCACACACACGAGCGTGCTCAGCTTCGATAGGAAACAGATGGCAGCAGAGCGGATGCTGCCCCAGGTGGACCCACAGCATTTGCAGATTCTGTAAGGCCTGAGCAACAACTCCTCAGTATTGGCCAGAAGGTGCCCTCATCCTCACTCAGACCCCTTCAATCCTTTCCCTCTGTGGTGAGCACCCTGGATGAGAGACCAGGACTCCCCAGGGTGAGACTGGATGTTGAGAAGGCAGGAAAGCAGGAGGCCTGTTTATGCAATCAAGAGAGGGAGCAGCCTTCTTCGATGGTAGGGAACACCTGTGCCTCTTGGCATCTTGCCTCCCTGGACAGGCAAACCAAGCTAGCCACGTGCATAACGATTAGTATTATTTCCCCTCCTACGCAGCAACACTGGCAATAGGGGTGTCATTAATACCACATCTCTGCCTTACTCCCTCTTCTGTCTCCCAACAATGTCAGTCCATCACTGTCCCCATCAGCCCGATTTACTGCAAGCCTCAACAAGCCTCTCCTGGATGGTTGCTATGGATTTTCTAACTGCATCCAATCTTGCCATCTCTAATTCATGAAGTAGCTGAAGCCACAGAAATTCAACAACTGACTTCCTTGCCTAACCATCACTGGCTTCTCAAGCAGCTCAGAATGGACAGAATGGAACACAACTGGTCTTTCATAGTGTGTGTGTGTGTGTGTGTGTGTGTGTGTGTGATTATTTGTCGAATGCCTGCTTGGTTGCCAGGTTTTTGTTTTTGTTTTCCATAGCAGAAAACCCACAGCAGGGAACACTCTGCCAGGCACTGTATGGGGCCTTGGTAGTAAGGATTTGTCAACTGAATGACTAAAGTAGACGTGTCACTTACAGGGTGCGAGATAGGTCCTTCAATAAAATATTGTGTAGCCAGTACTAAGCACGTGCTCAAAACTCATGTCAAAACCACTCTTTTAGAGCCACAGTCAGTCTGGCAATATTAGTTCTCGTGAAGGACCTCAGAGAACTACTAGTTGGTAAATGAAGAATATCGTAGTTAACTCATGTTTGGTTGAAGACCCTCAAAACCTTAGGTTGCATGAGTTTTAGACTATCCTGTCCAGCAAACTAATTTTATCGATGGAGGAAGCAAAACTCGGAGGAAGTTACCCACTTCCTAAATGACCACAGTTACAAGCTACAGGAAGATCCATGGAGCGCCATGGAGAACCAAAGAGAAACAAGCTCTACCATGCTCTCAAGTGTATGCCCAGTGCCATGTCAGCCGAGTGTAGTTTGGTGCTGTGTTGTTAGGAGACTCAGGTTAGTGTGGGATGGTAAAGAAAACTATCTACATAGAACCTCATTTAATTCCATTTCCCTCTTATACTGATCCTTGTTCATTTCCAATCTTGATGTTAGTTGTACTCAGGGTTCTCTTGGGATACTGGAATCAGGGAAACCAGTCCAGCAACAAGGAAGGACAATGAGTTCTTTGGTCAGAAAGACCTGGCTCAACCAAAGCTCTTCTGCTTGGTTATAGACTTGAGTGATTTTCTGAGTCTCTGAGTCTCAGTTTCTTCACGATAATGACCCGCAGGTTTGTTATAGGAAGTGAAGTGCATGGGAGGGCTTGGGGAAGAAGTGGGGTATGTAGTAACAGGATCAAAACACACTGTATGAAATTATCAAAGAAATAATAAAATAAAAGCTAACTCAACAAGAAAACCTGGTATATTTAGTGAATATTCAATGATTTTTTTCCCCTTTCAACAATTCTTTTATTGTATTAAAACTCTCTCATCCTTATTTTCTGGGCTGTACTCTCTACCTGAGATGGCATTCACATTTTAAATTGGATCTTTCCTATTACATTATATATAATTGTATAATGTTATATACTTTATTTTATTTAGGAGATTTGTGTACAAATTTAAGTTTTCATGTAAAAGAAATTGTCAAAGGTGAAAAAGAAACCTGTGGTCAAGAAATGCAGTGGCACAGCCTGTGGGATCTGATGTAGTTTTGAATTTCAAGTCCCTAACAATCAATGGCATGGCTTTAGCAAGGCCCTACTCTTCTTCTCTCTTGCAAATGGGTGCTGTGGCTGTTAAGACTATGGTGAACACTAAGCAGAATGAGGGCATGGTGCCTGGCACAGAGGAGCCCCTCAGAGAATCTAAGGCCCTTCCTTTTACCTGTTGCCATCTGTGGTCCTGGAGACATCATCCCAATGACAGCCCATTAAATGACACCAACTGCAATTCCTCAAGGATTGATTATAACTTTGGAAATAGCAAAGTTCTCCATAAACATGGCCTCGACTATATTATATGCCAAGAATTGGAGGTGCTGGATATATTCATTATTCATTGTGATCCCTTAAGGGACTCACAGTCACCCACTAAAACATCCAGAATTACTTAGGGGATTTACAGCCACCCAACGATACACCTAGAATCACTTAGGGGATTTGCAGTCACCCACTGGCACACTCAGAGTCACTTAGGGGATTGACAGTCACCCACTGGCACACCCAGCAACACTTAGGGGAATTTTCAGCCTTCAGCAAACAAGACAAAATGGTCTACACTGAAAGCCACAGGGTACCCACAACAGGAACGTGCATAAGGTAGAGGAAGAATTTCTTTTTACATAGAGAACATGGGACAACTTTTTTCTTAGTAAGCACTCTCCTGTGGTCTTGAAGAGGAAGGCAAGTGATCCATTTGGAGGAGTTTGGTGATGGTGAAGCAGAAGTGGGGTGAGTTTTGATGAGCATGATGACTTAAACATATGATCCCATGAAACTGAGTGAGGAAATTCAAAGTCTCAGTCCAGTTTTGGCTATTCAGTGAGATCCTCCTCCAAAAATACTCAGTAGGTGCTGGGGAGAATTGTCAGTAAAATGCTGACTTTTCAGGCATGTGTGCCTGAGTTGGACTTCCAGAATTTACATTAAACAAAACAAAAGAAAACGAAACAATGACAAAACATTGGACATGGTATTTATAATCCCAGGAACGGAGAATCGGGCGACTCCTTGGTCTCCCTGTCCAGCCTGCCTAGCCCAATCTCGTGTAGCAATTTCTCCTGAGATTGTAACATTTCATTCAGCAGGGAAGTAAACAACTCAAAACAGCTTCAGGACGTTCCTCAAAGTGAACAGATTTACTAGGTCCCTTCCACCTAAGAGCAAACAAGAGCGCCGAGTGTCACTCTCAGACAAGCAATGAATGCTGCAAGAATCTAACCCAAACCAAGCTGCCCGGAAGTGGAAACCAGCTGAGCTGCCAGCAAGAGGTTTAGAACGACATAATCACTTAAAGGACACTCTCCAACATGTTAACCTACTGGCAGGCTGTGTGCCATGCTCTAGTTTTCCAGTTTTGGGGAGCTGTCACCCATGCTGGGGAAGGATTTAGTGATACAGCTGGCTTTGAGTCATCTCTGCTTCTGCATGTAATCCCACATATTCCTGTAAGTAACCTTAATAAAAGTCATTGGTTCATTGAGTTGGACTTTGGTTGTACCCATACTTTAGTCTGTTGTGGTTTCCCTGTCTGGGGTGGGATGTGTGTGTGTATGTGTGTGTGTGTGTGTGTGTGTGTGTGAGTAGTGTCTCCCTAGGAAAAATTTTGTCACACACCTACTTGGAGAATTCAAAGCCAGTAAGAAGTGGTCCTGTCTTACAAAGAAGGTAGATGATGTCTGAGAAATGCTAACCACAAGTTGTTCTTTGGCTTCTGCATATACATGCATGTACATTTACCTATGAACCACTGAGTACATGCACAGGAACACACAGACACCCATCTCCAAACAGGAACAAAATCAGAAGCAAAAAAAAAAAAAAAAAAAAAAAAAAAAAAAAAAAAAAAAGGAAAAGAAAATAAATGGAAGAATGAGCTTCCTGTAATCGACCAGGAAGCTAACTCGATAGCAGAATTAGTGCACTGTCAGAAGCTGGTAGAATAAGCTAACCAGAGAATACCCACGATTGCCATTTACTACCTTAGTTATTTCTATCCCCAAATGTCTTAAATATCGCCTTTTAATTCCATCATGTTGATAGGCAACAGGAAGAAAGAGTTGCTTAGTGGTATTAAAACAGAAACACCATCCGTGAGCAGAAACACCAGCCCCAGCTCCTGCTTTGTTTATTCAATCACTTTTTCATTTATGTTTTAAGCTGAGTTCATGCCAGTTTCAGCCTTTATCTTGTGACTTAGGTAGCAAAGTTGGAGCATGTGGTAAGGGGATACATTTGAGCTCTGTCTCCCTCCTACCCATGGAACCTACACATTTTGAGAGTAGCATCTCTGTGGTGTCTCTGTCTCCCATGATTCCCAATGCACATGCCAGAGAAGACTACAGGGATATGTGAGGCATAATCATGCTTTCAAGTTTACTGTTTAGTGTTTACGTCAGATGGCTATTACAGATGATAACGTAGTCACATCAGTGTTCAGTATTCAGCAAGATGCAGGAGGAGGAAATGTTAAAAGACAACTGGAATCTGGTGGCAGTATCAGGAAAGAATCTCAGAGGTAGTGACACATGGGAAGGACCTGGAATTTAAGGCTGAATGACTATTTCAGGTAAGCCAGGGAGCTTAAGAGTGCTAGACACTGATGTCAACATGAAGGTTATAGTAGTTATAAAATGAGATTCCTTCTCTCACCTCTTCCCAGCAGGGGGAGAATAACAGGCAGAAGGAACTGAAACTGTGTTTAAGGATTGCTAGGGTTTAGATTTGAAATGCCCCTTAGGGTCCTGTGCTTAGACACTTGGTATCCAATTGGAAGGCTGTTTTAAGATGTTGTGGAACCCTTGGTGCTTGGGGCCTAGATTGTAGGTATAGGTTGTTAGGATTAGGCTAAGAGGGCCCTGCTTCCCTTCTTCCTCAGCTTCTTGATCTATCAAAATGTGTGAGAACTCTGTCCAGGGCTTCTGCTGTGCAAGGACTAAATAGGAACTAAAAAGAGGCTTTCTTTTCTTAAGTTGCTGTCAGATACTTCCTCTGGAAAAGAGGAAAGAGGAAAGAGATGAATACCACCAGAAAAACAGATAATTCAGTATGACTAGAACCTAGACTCTGAGGAGGAGGGAGCAAGGAGACGGTGATTAGGAAAAAGAGGACTGGAAGGTAATGGGTATATGACCACAAGCAGACCAGTATGGCAGCCGAGTAGGGCAATAGGCATCTCTGCTAGCCAGAATGCTGATTTCCTAGGGACATGTCCCTGCTACAGACACCACTGCTTCAGCTGGTAGATAGTTTAACCCCCAAAGAGACAGGGATAATGTTCTTCTAAGAATAATAGAGCAATGCAAGGGTAGTGCACAAGCCAGCATAAATGCTGTTGTATTTAGAGAGCTTGAAAGAGGATTTCAAAGGCAAAGAAAGAAACTTACATAAGCTACTTGGAATTTTTTACTGGTCTTAGGAATCTAGGCAGAAATCAGCATCCCAGTTTGTTGATAGACATGCACTGCTAGCCATGTATTCTATCCAGAGCCACACTGTCTGAATTGTTGTGGTCTTAAGAATGTAAAACAAACAAAAAAAAGTTACAGAAATTTGTATATTGTATGTATACATGCAAAGTATACAAAGATGGGGTGTATGTAGACCCAGAATGATCCTCTTGTGGGAACTCTTAGAAAGTTCTAGAAATACTGTTGGCCTCAGATTGGTAGGCATAAGCCATGTCACTTCATTACCTGTGGGTTCTATTTTTTCTAGACTCAGTAAGAATCATTTGAACTTGGTATCATTAACTCTTACATCAGATATCCTTCTTAGATGAATCTCTGGCCACAGAAATGGAAAACAATTCTTGTAACATGAATGGGAACTGACTAGAAGGAGGAAAGTTTTCAAAACTTGAAAAATTACTTAATACTATGAAATCTTTAAAGGCTCATGTGTTTGGACAGTTGGACCCCAGCTGGTGGTGCTGTTAGGGTAGACTGAGTAACCTTTAGGAGCCAGAATCTCATTGGAGAAAATGGGTCACTAGGACATCATTAAGCTGTGAAGAGGAAACCTAAATTATAGTGTGTGTGGTGTGTGTATATGTATATATGTACATCATATACATATACACACACATACATCATAGACATATATACATATACATATTCAGCTGTCAGAGAGGCTAGTACTATGTGATGTTCATGGAAGAAAACTGAATTCATGGAGTGGTGGAAACAGACTGAGGCAGGCTATGTATGCTGCAGGCAGCAGAGATAAAGGAACATGACTGACTATGTTCTTCAGAACAGTGATGATTCCATGCTGAGTCCCAGATGCCAAATACAGAGCTCCAGGATTTGGTGTTTACTAGTTCTGATGTTACTTCGGTCTGACCTTTCCTTGCTATGCCCCCATTTCTCATTTTTCCACATAGGAACTTATGTTCTGTGCCAATGTGTACAAAAAGTATGCAAATGTGCTTTTTTTTTTTCCAATACAAGGGTCACAGTTAAGAAAGTTGCCTTGTGTGAAGAGACTCTGGACTTTTGGACACTGTTAAGATTGTTAAATACCACAGAGACCTTTGGAATTAGGCTGAATGTGTTTTTCATCAAAAGATGGCTGTGATCCAGTGAGAAATGTGTCTATAGGCTCATGTGTTTAGATACGTGGTTCTGCTTCCCAGCTGGCATAGCTGTTTAGGAAGGTTGAGGAACTTTTAGGAGGTTGCATCTTGCTGGAGGAAGTGAGTCACTCAGGGCAGGCTTTGAGGCTTTATATTCTGGCCCCACTTCCTGCCTATTCTCAGCTTTCATAGTGTTGGACCATATTGTGATGAACCAGCCTTTGTCTCCTGCCTGCTGCCAAGTCTTTCCTGTCGTGACAGACTGTAACCATCATAACTGTAAGCCAAAATAAACTCTCCTTTAGGTTGCTTTTGGTCTTTTATTTTAGCCACAGCAACAGAAACCAAGACACCTTTTGAACTTGTTTCCTCACCTATCAACTGGGGATGATTTCCTATCTTAAAGATTACTGAGGCACTGAATGATAGATCACATGCCTCTGCCTTTCTTTCTGAGAAGCCCTATGCTGAAGATTATAGTGGAAAACTTGGGAGAGTAACTAGTGAGTTTTGATTAATTCAGTGTTACAGGCTAAATTGAGGACCTTCAGTACTTGCTTCAGAAGAGACTCAACAATGGTTCTGAATGTCCGAGGGTTGCTGACGGAAGACAAGAGAGCTGGTAAATAGGTAAGACAAACTGCCACTGAAAGAAATGGGGGAATTCCGCTCATAGAGGGAAGCCTTTGCTTTTGTGGCAGTGTTTAGTCTCCAAGAGGCTCTGTAACTCATGGAGGAAAAGCTCAGGGTAAGAGAAGCCTACCGGATTCTAAAGTAGTGGGAACTTAAAAGCATGGAGATGATCCATCCGATCACCTACCCATCCACCTATCTACCTACCCACCTACCTACTTGAAACTTTTCTTGTACCAGTTTCTAGAGGCCAAGCTGAGAAGGTAAAAACTGTCAGTGCAATTCTCTTACATCTTCGAGTGCAAGCTGGAAAATACGTGAAATTCTAGATGGTTTTTGCCTCTTCACTTGAATAGTTTCCTGATACTTACTGGCATTGGCAGCATTATCATCCTGAACGTGTGGGGATGTTTTGTTTTTCCTTTCACATTTGTGATGTAGATACGGACTTAGGACTTTAGAAAGGGTTTAGAATCTCTTTCAGATTAAGAAGCTGTCAAATGGCATAAACTATATTTCAGATCCCCTTAGATGTACTGTTTTTCACTTCACTATTTAGATTGGTTTAGAGGTTTAGGAGACTGTGTCCTTGGTCATTAAAAAAGAGGGAGCTATTTTTTCTTGCAAGAATGCCCTTATACTTATCACTAATATTTATTTTCATACAAAATTACATGGCTGGGTGGCCTTTGTTTCATTAGAGTATGAGGAAGGCATTCATCACTGGCTTGAGCAACTTGTGATAAGCACATCCTTGGATTACTCATCTATGAGTCTAATCCTGGAATTTCACTCTGAGGCACAAATAATTCTAAAAACACATAGCAGCCAATTTTCCAGACTGTGAACTGAATGTATAAATCCATAGCGTGGGAGCCTGAGGTTATAGACTACAGTAGAGGCAAACCTTAACAAGGTCTGGTGAAGAGAAGCATCTGGAAGCTGTAATGATCAGCTTGCTTTCCTGTCCCCATCATTTTCTAATCCCCCAGGTGTAGCCACTTAGTCTGCACCTGTGGGCTCAGCCTTACTCCACTCTGGATTCAGTCCTCTCCCTATTTAAGAGGACTTTAAAGAACTCTAGGCCATTAGTTCAATCAACTAATGACTATTACCCAGTGAGTCAGATTTGCATCCAGATTTCCCTGGATTCTCTATGGCTTCCCCCACCCTGATCTGGTGCTGTGTCTGAAGTCCAGTTTCATTAGAGCCTGTTCTTCCTCCTCCTGACCCTAGACCACCTGCACATCTGGAGCATTGCCAATGCTGTTAAGAGACAGCAGTGCCACAAGGATGTCACAAACAACTGTAGCCTCCAACTGCTGCCGCTTCTCTGCCTGAACCTCCTCTTTTCAAGTATCCTCTTCCTTTGTCCCTGTTAGCCTGGAGTACCTGGTCTCTGGGCTCTAGGCCATTCTCACCTTTCACTTAGAAATGTCCGTGACTCAGAACTGTGCTAAATCTATGGACATGAACATGAATAAGACCTGTCCTCTGATAATTCCTAGCCCAGCAGAGGAGGCAGACTTAGAAGCAACGTAATCCCACCCACTAGGGGAAGCACATAAACGATGAGAAGAAGAAAAACTGAGGCAACTATCTGAGGGGCTCAGTGATGACTCCATAGAGGAGAAAAGCTGGGCCCTAAAGGATAGGTAGGAGTTGTTTGCATGAATGTGTTGGAGGACATTTCCAACAAAGAAGGAATAGTAAGCATATGGTCCTTCAAGCAATCATAGGGGGCTGAACTGAGGAATGGGAGGGAGGCAAAGCTAATGAACTGGGGGAGAGCATACCCGTGATGGCCTTGAATATAATGATGATGATGACGACAACTTTAACAGTGGTAAAAGTGGAGGAGGATGCTGTCAATCATGCCAAACCTAGTGCTTCTTTTTCTGTAATGTTATAAGAATAAATAACAGTATGCTAAAAGAGCTAACATTTATTTGTCAAAATGAATATTTTAAGATGATTTTCTATGACCAGAAGTTTAAAAAGCCAATGGTTTTAGCAGAGTTAACCACATCCTTGGGAGTATTGATGAGTCTTGTGATAGGAATGTTCTGGAACCCATTTGATCTCCATTGCCCTCTCAGTTAGCATCTCAAGGTACTACAGTGTTGAGCAAAACATTTTGGGGACAGAATTGGAATGGTCTTTCAGTCCTACTCAGTTCCGAACATTTGTAAGAGGCCAGTCCTACTATGAAAGAAGATGCCCAAGGCAGAAGTGTTATAAGCTTAACAGAGCTGCCTGCCTGCCTGATTTGATTTATATTCTAAGGTGCCATTGCTGATCTCTGTGACACTACAAGGCTATAGGTGTGGAGTGTTCACAGAGTGAAGCATTGGGGTGGAGTCAAATCAGAAAGATGGGGCTTGTTTGAGGAAGGTGGTAAGAGTAGGAAGAGCAGAGTCTGGAAGACACTCTAGAGTGGATGAGACACTAGCTCGAAAACAGGATATGGAACCCATTGCCAAATTATGAGCTTTAAATGTTTTTGTAAAGCGACAAAGGACTCAATTTCCCAGCTCTGGAAGGGCAAGAGGTGTCCCTATGTGAGGTAGAATTTCAATAAACATATTAAGTTCAGGTTATTTTTTCCTTTGGTCTTACTTGTATTAAGAGGATTGCTGGCTCCTACTGATATTAAAAATAATACTCCTTTGAAAATAACAGGTTCTTATACAACTAATATAATTATATATTTCTTATTTATGGTAGGTAGGATTGTGACACATTTATATTTTGTTCTTTTTATTTGGTCTACACTAAATATTCTATTGTAACAAATTCACGACTTTTTGTAGTAAGGAAACAGACAAGTGTCTTCTGGATTTCCCTTTAAGCATTTCATACAGGTACAAAGAGTGGAAATGTCATACAGGTAATAAGAACCCCATCTTCTGTCTCTATTTGGTAAGAGGGATGTAGGGAATGGTCGAGATCTCAAGCCTACTGTTTTCAAATATTGAAAGCAGCATGGCACATGGTGTCAAGAAAATACTTTGTAAATATATGTTGAATGCCAGTGTGGTTGATGATACCCACTTTCCATCATTGCCTCACTTAAAGCCATCCATTTCCTGTTATCCGGGAACTTCTATGGACTATTGGCAAGGAATGACTGAAGAACACACAGGTGAGCCCCTTGACTTGGCCAAACCCACTGCATAACTTCAGAGGCCAGTTTAATCTCAGGGCTAAATCCAGAGACCCAGACTCAACCACAGGCAGGCCTATCCAATCCTGGAGGGTCTTCGGCCAGTCAGGGCCATGCCTTGCCACGGATGGCATGTGTCTTGCTCTTCCTGCGTGAATCTGGTTGTAGCGTATCTCAACCTCAGAGAACATGTGAAAAAAAGTAACTCTGAAAGAAATAAGTCCTCACACACTGGCACCTTTCCTGCCGGCCCTGTTGTGATTTTGCACCGAGGGTGCGTTTTAATTGCTGCAATGTGCTACACAGCCCAACCAAATTGAAAAGTAACAACCCTCACCTACCATTTGGAGACGTGATGGAAGTGCCAGAAGTTAGACTCCAAGGACTAGACGTGTAACAGAGGCCCCCTACTTTCTGAAGAAGCTCATTAGAGTTTGCTTTGTCACATTCTGTTTGCTGTGGCCTGCTGCCAGAAATGGTGACGGCAAAGATAAATAATTGAGAGTTAAAAATATGTGAAGAGTGGCTGGGCTGTGGGGGACCCCAGGCAGCTGGGGGAGTAGTGCAGGTAGATAGCATCTGGGATAAGGAGACAGACAGAAAGATGCAGAAAAATGCAGAGAGTAAGGGCACAGACCCAGAGGACAGAGTTGGAGGACAAGGACACAGAATACATAGGGATTGTGTGTAGAGGAAGACGTAGGATGTATGAGCCGAAATCTACAGCAGCTGGGGCCTGTTTAAAGGTCGAAGCCATGCTGAGGAGCAGACCAGGACTGCGATCGCGCACATCATGCTGAGCAATTCCCACTCTGCTCACAGTAGTGATGAGACAGAAACTAGATTTCATAGACAGCCAAGGGTGTCAAGTACAAAGACACGTGTCCCAGATGTGGCTGTGGCTGGTAGGCAGCCTATCTTCACTCTTAGCTTAAGTTGTACCCCTCCAATCCCAACTACTCACAGGGGAGCCTGGGCCTCACCTCACCTTGTCATGGATTCTGTGAAACCATAGGCCATGCATCTTCCTGGACAAAACAGGGATGACTAAAGAAGCACAGGCGGGTGGACTTGTGGGGCCTAACCTCCTTCCTTCTTTGCTTGCTTCCTTGCTTGCTTCCTTGCTTGCTTCCTTCCTTGCTTGCTTCCTTCTTTCCTTTATTTCCCTCCACATTCAGCAGATGCCTGGGGCAGTGCTCACAGGAGGCTCTCAATAGGCGCTGTCAATCCTGGAAGAGCTCCTCCCAGCATGGCACCAGGGACCAAGTAGCCACTACTTGGGCCAGGCACTGCAGGAGCTCTGTATGCAGGAGCTTTGACAAATGCCACAGTGTTCAGGCAGACTTGGGTCTGAAAGGAAATGTCAGGGAACAAAAAAGGAAAAGAAGAAGAAAGGAAGAAGCAGCTAGCATTTACTTTTGTGCCAGGCCCCGCCACATATGTTAGTCATTGAATCCACAACAGTAACCCCAGCAGGTGGCTATTTTTATCTTCGCTTTTTTTTTGATAAGGAAATGAAAGTAAGTTCCGAGAGGTTAAGAAACTAGTCTGAGGTCTCTCAGCTAGTCAGTGACAGAGTTGCTAGCCTAGAACTGTTTCTCTATTGCCCCAGATTCCTCTCAAGGCTTCGTGAAATTCATCATCCTCCCTGGAGACAAAGGGCTGCTGCTAAGTTGTCATTGAGGCAGGCTGGGAACACAGCCGGGCTCTGGCTGCCACCCCCTCCCCCAGAAATGTATGTTTCCACAATGAGGTTTTCTCTGCAAGTTAGTGATTTTATGGCTCTCAGCAAAAATCTGTGACACCAGATGTTAAATGCAGCAGGAGAAAGCTATTTTCATCATCGCTGAAATCTTGCACAGTGCACCGAGTCTGGTCACATATCTGACTTCAGGCAACATGTGATCTGATTTCTGTTCACAGAGAGAGGCCGGCCAGGGCTGTTTGGGCCTCTGGGTGTTGGGGAGGGGGCAGCTTAGCCTGAGACTTCTGTGACTTGCTGGTAAACAACACCTGGCTTGTCTGGAGTCCAGGCCCCTGGGCCACAAATCTATAGTTATTTGCAGGGGGCCTGACAATAATGCTGGTGGGCTTTGTCCTTGTTATGGCCACCATCCCCTCAAGTCTTTTCTTTCTTCCTTCTTTGGTCATGTCTACCATCATGTTAATGCACCAACCCTCACAGAAACTACCAGTCTGAAACACATGAAACTAATCCCCCTTCTCTCTCTTCTCTTTCTCTCTCCTCTCTCTGTCGTTCCCCCCCCCCATCCCCTCTTTTTCTCCCAAGCAAACAATATCCAAATGCTGGTAGTAACATATGATTCACATTAACACAGTGACAACTATGCCAGCTTTATGTTTTTAGCAAAATACCTGAGACAATCAATTTAAAAAGAAGAAAGGTTTATTTGAGTTTCCAGTCTTGGAGACTTTCTTTAGTTTACGTGGTTAGACAGCCCTGCTATTTTACGGTGAGGAAGAGCATCAGGGTAGGAGTGTAGTGTGGTGCGGGACAAGTTGTTCATGTTCTGGCAGCTGAGAATAAGACAGAGAAGAAGAGTAGGGGCTAGGATCCCATACACCCCTTAAGATACATCTTCATGTACTATGTCCCTCTAAGTTTCACCATTTAAAGTTTCTTCCAGGATTGTGGGGGACATATGAGATTCTAACTGAAGAAACTACCTAGCATTATATATACAAGGGGGGGTCCTGCTATGAATAAGAGTGCTGGATACATGGATCACAGTGTTACTGGAAGGTTACATCAGGTAATGTATATAATACTACCAGGATATTGATTGAAAACACGAAGCAGGATTAGAATGATATTAGCTCCCTAGGGTTTTACCCCATTTGCTCATACATTAAACCTTGTCACAGAGTCCTGCCTGAGCCTCTCTTGTCCCCTTCTCTCTGGTTTGAGCCTCTCTAGTACTCAAGCCAGATGCTGAATTCCTACCACAAAGACCCTCTCTAGTCTGGGTTCATGGTCCTTTGTTTCCTACCTGCCTAACCTTGCCTGAGTCAGGGCCACTTTGTCTGATGTTCTCAGCATCGGCAGGTTCTGGGGCCCAGCAGTGCCCTAACTGAATTAAGTGGGTCTTAGATTTGCTTCCTGTTGTGTCTCTAAGGAACCAGACAGCAATGTCTTCTGGGGAAGCAGTGATCGCTCAGGCTGGGCCATACAAGGCAGTTTGCTGAGTCCAACGGCCTGGTTGTCAGTTCTATAAATTTAGAAACATGATATTTGTTCTTAAAGTCAGAATATAGCAGAGTTTGAGGACAGATTCCCTCTAGCCTGGTGTGTGAGCTAGGCCAATTTATTCATTTTCAATGAGAAAGAGCCGTGGAAGGGACAGAAGTGCTTGGGTCAGCACATGGTCTGTCTGTGGGAAAATGTGCCGGGCGGGCAAGGGGATAGAGGCTGGTTGAAAAGTGGATCTAAGAACGGGATCCTGAGACTTAGTGACCGTACGTATCTGTGGTACCTTTCTCCAGCAGCAGCTTCAGCCACCGACTAGTCCACTCACTTTCCTTAGAGCAGGGCCAGTTCCTCCCCTTAAGGCACCCTTCCTAAAATTCCAGCAAGACCTCTCCTCTCTGGCAAATAGCTCCACACATGGACAGCAATGCTGTTTGATTCTATTGACAAGTGATTATGCTTTTGCCTTCCTGTGATTATTTGTCATTATTTAATTTGACAAATGATTTACTGCACACCTACTCTATACTATGCTTATCTAAAATTTTTCCAGATTATGTTAAAATCAGCCTCGTCAATTACATTTAACTTGGAAAGTATATATCGTACTAGGCCCTGTCCTAGCGCACAGGAGCACAACAGTGGACTATGTATACATATACACTCCTTATTGGTAACACTGTAGGGGAGATTAAACCAGCAGTCACCAAATCATTAGGAAGAGTTAAAAATATAAGAAACTTCAAAATGCAAATGAACATCATTAGTTCAACACTTGATTTTCTGCAAGGGTTGTGACATCTAGTCTTGGGCCTGAATGATTGTCACTAGGTATGAGGGAAGTGAGCATAGGTGTGTATGTGTGTGCATGTATACACATGAGCATATACATATGTGTGCTCTGTACACATTTCTTTATAGGGGCGGGTGTATGTGTGTGATGTTCTGAGCACAGTGCAGAACACAATAGTAGAAATAGCTGTAATGAGCTGACGAAGTGACCAGGGAGCATGTCACTAATGTTTCGTCCCCAGTGTTAAAATTTTGCCCTGACAGCGATGGAAAGGCTATGTAGAAACTGTAAGCGGCTGTGGAAGTATCCTATTTATGGTTTAGGAAGATGATTCTGAGTATGGAAAGCTTTAAGAGAGTCATGGCATTCTTACTTTCCCAGATGTGTTTTTGCTGTGTCTGATGAAGTCTTCCCTGTCTTTACAGGTTTACTATTTGTCTTTCAGCACTTGACAATGAACCCAGGCCCTTGTGCCCTACTACCGAGCTACATCAGTAACAGTACATCTGCGATTGAGCCACACCTCATTTTATTTTTAGACAGTCCCACGAACTTGTATGGTTGACATCAACCTGGCTAAGTAGCTCGAGCTGACTTTGAACTTGAGATCCTCTTTTATGTTGTACTTTGGTTCAAAGTTCCTGAGGCAGTAAGGTTAGGGAGCACTTTGTCTACTCTGAGTGGAAGAGTACCAGTTCCTTCTCTTCTTGTGGGTTGCCTGAAATGCCCCTTAGTGCCTGGGAGCCGGATCAAGGCACTGGAATCATGCCCGTATCCAAAAGGTTATTAATATTAGTATTACAACTTTTGGGAGAGAAGCAAAAATGGCCCTAATGATGACTTTAAAAGGATTATTAACTCCTCATTTGGTTATTTAGATTACTAACTGATTTCTGTTATAGGGGAATCCAATGTGCGAATGAGGGAGTCAGCTCTAAACGAAAGGTCATCGATTGCTTCATTAATGGAACAGGCTCTGGGGAAGGACACAGATAATCCTGTTAGAGAAGTCAGCATGTCCTAATTGACTTACAGTCTGTGAGATCGCACCACTCATTCACGTTTGTCAGTTGATCAAGGGGAGGACTAAACTGGCCAGCTCTTCTGGAGACCTGGTTTTCCTTTCCTGGCAGTAAGAGGGAACCACCCTCAGCCTGTCATGTGCTATCCCTGGCCATGCAGGGGGTCTCACAATGAGGAATTTCCTGGTAGTTACAGAATCACTCTTGACTTTAACACGTCTCAATTCCTTCCCTGTCCATTGGCACAAGTGGATAAAATGTACACTTGATGCATGTGGAAAGCAAGGGAAGATGCTCCTCACAGCAGTTCCCAGCAACTGTGAGGAAGGGGAACTTGTCCTCCTGAGCCCTCACCCTTCAGGGAGGCCGTGTGGGTATCCATCTTGATGTTACTTCCTTCTCCACACTGTCTTCACCAAGGCTTCATTCCTCTTTCCCTTTTTCTGTGTCCCTGTGTCTAATCTCTTCTCCCCCCTCATCCCTTCCTCTCTTTTCTCATCCCCGCTTTTAGAATCTGGTGACTTAACCCTATCCCATAAGCATTTACAGTTTTACCTGTAAGTCATCACTGTGGGGTTAGAGGAATCAGTGAGATCTAGATTGCTTATCCAAAGACAATGGGGACAATTATTCTAGAAGGCAGAATGTTTCGAGGCTCATCAGAAGACAGGAGAAGTCACTAATTACCAAGCACTCCCTGTTGACCATACATTGTTTCCTTTCATCTTTATGGAAACCATATGAAGTAGGGTTTTTATTGCATTCAGGAGGAAGCGAGAGCCAAGGGAAGTAAATAAGGTGTCCACTGTTTTAAAGCTGGGCTCATTGCACTCCAAAGCTCATGTTTACTGGAGTTCTGCAATCCAGAGACAGTGCAAGCAGGTTCTGCTGGGGCTAAGGAGCCATCAGCAAGGCTTCAGAGCAGGATCGCATTCTACACTGAAGAGGAGGGGCCCGTTTTACTATTTAAAACTGGGTCTTTAAAACAGGGCAAGTCTTTTAATGGCGGGGGGGGGGGGTTTAAAAGGAATTTTAACATTAATATGAAAAGACAATATCAAATAGAAAGTTTTATTATCCAAATTGAGTTAGGAATTGCAGGGAAAAAAAATGACTCGAGGAGAAGACAAACTTTGATATCATTTGAACTTGAGCTTAAGCCCCAGTCCCCCTCATTGGCTCAGCTGTGTGATCTCTTGCCCGAACAACCGCTGGGTGGCTTGTTTTCTCTACCTGTAAAGTGGGAACAGTGGTATCTCCTGAAGATTTTTTCCTGAGGATTAAAAGCAATGTTTATAACATGTCTGGCAGTGGTCATCCTGGTTTATGTTAGCAGCTTTTAGGAGAAACTTACATGTTGGGGTCTGGGCCCCTAAGCACTGGGGAGAGAAAGGAGGGACTGTTCAGACTCCCGTAGGGGAGTTGATGGATCTCAGAGACTAACCCCACTCCACGGGCCTAATGACATTCCCTGGTCCTGTCCGTGGACATCACCCTTCACTCCTGTTCATCGAGAAGCTTTTATAGGCCTTGGCTTCCTTAAGAGGCAGGGTTAGGTGTGCTCATGTGTGTGTGCATACTCAAGGCTGTCTGCCCCCTCTCTGTACTTGCAATATGACAGGGAAGTGAGCACCAGCCAGAGCCCATGCCCATGATGGGAAATGTTACAGCAGTTTGGTCCATTGTAGACAATCTCTCAATGTTCAGAAAGGTCAGAAATAGCCAGGCTCCCCCCGCCCCCCCATCTGTGGAACAAGAAGATGCACCCTAGTAAAACGCTGTCTGGGTGCCCTGGGCCTATTCTTTAAATTTGCAAGCCAGTGCTTCAGTGCTGTCCAAGAAATCCCATGTAAATCATGTAAGACCGATTTCCTTATCCAAATCTGAAATTTAATGGAGAAAACTTCTTTCCCATGCTGTAAAAGCAGATGGTGCCCTTCTCACAGCAGTCCAGCTGCTTCTGGTCATAGAGTGCACAGGCTCCGCCTCCTCACCCATCAACTGTCTGATCTCATTTGTTAGTACTGCCCTCAGCCTCATTGCATACTCAACTCTAGCCAGATTAACCCCAGCTTTAGGGCTTTCTCCTTGGCTTTTCCTCCAGTCTAGGACATCCTTCCCTGACACCCCAGTGAACAGGCATGCCTCATGCCCTGTCATTTCTAGCTCCTTTTCAGTTTTGTTTTGTACACAGTACTTACTGACTTCTAACTTGTTATAGGCTAGATCATGGCCCTCCAAATTCCCAGTTTGAAACCCTAACCCCTATATCTCAGAACATGACTTTATTTAGAGATTGTCTTTGCAGCAGTAAAAGATAAAAGATAAAAGTTTGTACTGGGTGTGCTGGTGCATAGCTGTAATCCCACTCCCCATCTCTCTCTGAAACAGAATCTGTCGGCACAGCCCAGGTTGGCCTTGAGCTTGTAATGCCCCTGTCTCTGCCTGCCAAGTGCTGGGATTCCAGGTGTACACCACCCCGGCTAGCTGAGACAATCACTTCCGTTGTCTATGTCAGTCTGTGTCTCGTTTATAGTACTTTGTTCCTGCATCCTTAGCAAATGAATACACATTCTGTAATTTGCTTCTGCAAGATTACATTTCTTCTCTGACTACTACCCCACCCCCAGCCCCAGCCTGTCCAGGCTCCACTCGGCTTTGCTGTACCCTGACGGGAACAATGACTGGCTTATATATGAAGTTCAATAAAAATGCGTTGAGTGAATTTATCATAAGACAGAGAGTTAATAAATGCACTCCCAGGAGGCCATAACAGGAACTGGACAGAACAAGCAGGTCCCTGCCGCTATCGGCTTGGTTCTGTCTGAAAGAGTGGGTGGCCTCTGTCAGGCTTCTGTCTTCCCTCTGACCAGGCTTGAGAAACCTGAGCCCTTCTTTGGAAGACCTTTGAGGAGAGGAGGGCACAGCCTCATCAGCATTGGAGAGCAGGTCCAGATGGAGCGTTTAGCACAGGGCTCAGGATCCAGTTACACTCCACCGTGCCTGCCATAGCCGGCTCTAATAAGGCCCAACGGCCTAATGGGCTGTCCTGTGGAGAGGCTGTGTGTAACAAGATGGGGAACTTTGCAGGGGTAGGTTGTGCTTCCGAGTGGAGAGTGGAGAGGAGTCAAAGTGGATGGAGAGGTTTCAGGAGGAAATGCTGGGCTCTACATTTCCCATTTCCAAAGGAGAGCGATGCTTCTGTTTCTCTTGGCTAATTGAAATGCAGAGTCGTCTTCTGGAGATGCAAAAGCCTTTTTTCCCTTTCTTTGGCTCCTCTCCCATTCTGGCCCAGGCAAAGAACTGCAGGCATGAGTGGCAGTATAAATGGCTTTTATTGAGTACCTACTGTGTGTCAGATGCTGTCATACATAGTAGGGTGGAATGAAAGGAGAGCAAATATAATGGCAAGGTGCCTTGGAAGGAGGTGGGTGGCTCAGAGCTAGTCCTTGCCACATACATTCCCTTTCTTTCGCTCTCTAACTTTCCATGAGAGTGATTGCCTGCTTAGAAGGCAGACCACATTGAGAAGGGCAAGTTGTTTTTGGGGGTGTTGTGGGGGTGAAGGTTCTGTGTGAGAGGACACTAGAATGGGGGACTCCATTATATGGCCAAGGGAACAGGAGTGGGAGAGAGAAACAGATGAAAGACTAAAATTGCAATTCACACCCATACTGCCTTCGGCAGACAGGGTCACTATGACCACTCTGACAAGGGTCTGAGTATTGTAGACACCTTCATTAAAGTTTGAGCCAGCCGGTAGAGGCTCACTACCAACCAGAGTTCTGTGAGGCTCACTACCAACCAGAGTTCTGTGTTTCAGTTGTCTAGCGGGGAAGGGAGCTTCTTCCTTTGAGACAGGCTTCAGAGCTCATAATTTCTCCTGTTGCTATAACATAAATTATTACCTCATTATTGAAGGGTGTAGGCCCAGAAAGGGAGATAGCTGATCCCAGTTTGCACAGCCAGCAAGGATCAGAATGAGGTCCCACAAACTTTGGCCTGTCTAATGCTAGAGCTAGCTGGTACTTCCACCTGTGAACCTTGCTGTCGGCCTGGTTCTTTCTGTCAGTGCTTCCTTCTTTGTGTCTTCAGATTCTTTCAGTGTGTAAATGTCCAATTTTAGTGTCCTGCAAAGCTCCTTCTGGGAATCTGGGACCATCTTTCCTCTTGGTGTTTTTAGGAACCAGTGCTGCCATCACTAATATGGAGGGAATGCATGTATGAACTGTTTTCCTGGGGTTGCTTTCAAGAGTGCCAAAAATGGGGCGGGGGAGTAGGAGGGCTGAAAACAAGAAACAGTCTCTCATTTTTGGAGACTACAAGTCCACAGTCAAGGACTCAGCAAAGCCAGGTTCTTTCTATGTCCCATAGGGGACACTCCTTCCTTGACATATTTCTGCGACACCTCCTGGAAGTCCTCTATGCTGTTGGCCTGTGGACCCATCACTCTAATTTATCACACTGTCCCCTTAATGTGTTTTCTCTTTGCATGTTTCTGTTCTTGGCATTGCCCCATAGAGACACCAGTCATATTGGATCAGAGTTCCCTCCAGGAACTTGTTGACGCCTATAACCACTATTTCTAAATGAATCCCCCTTGCAGGGTTGTGACTTCAATATATTTTCCTCAGAGACACGGGGAACCCAAGCACTGTAGCCAAAGTCCAGGAGTTACTGAGACTCTACATTGAACACAATTTTGAGGTTTTAAAGTTTCAACTCACTCTTTCTTTCTTTCTTTCTTTCTTTCTTTCTTTCTTTCTTTCTTTCTTTCTTTATCTTCCTTCCTTCCCTACCTCTGTCCCTCTCTTCTTCCCTCCCTCCTTCTCTCCTCCCTCCCTCCCTTCCTCTTTCCCTCCCTCCTGTCCTTCCTTCCTTCCTTCCTTGCTTCCTTGCTTCCTTCCTTCATGTATGACATACACATATGTATATGTGTGCAGATCCAGAGCACATGTGTAGACAATCTTAAGCAGCAGTCACTGCTTTCCACTTTGAGACAAGGTCCTGCTGTCCGCACCTTTATATCCCAGGCTAGCTGGTCCATGAACATGGGAATTTTTCTGTTTTTCCCTCTCTCTGTGGAAGTACTGAGATTACAGATACAGACAGGTTATGGGCTTTGGGGCCTTGAACTCAGGATATTACTTCTCAAGTTGGGGGAGATGCTTTATACATTGTGTCATCTCCCCTGCTCTAACTTCTAGCATTTTCTGAACATGGATTCTCGGCTTCCTCTAACTTGCCCATGTTTTCATTTTCTTATCTATTTGCTTTTGTTTCTCTGATTTACAGTTGGAACTAGCCTCTCCCTTTCCCCTTTAAGCCTCTGGTCCTGCAATCTATCTTTCCTACCTACTCCATCGGCTTATCTACATCCAGGGCATGGGTGACTTTTACAGTTCACTGGACTTCTAGTATTTGGTCTTCTTGCCTAACCAGGTTAAAAGTTATAGCCTCTTAGAACTGCAAACTACTGCCTAGCTCATAGTGAATCAATAAAACTTTGCTGGCTGGCTGACTGATATTCATCTGCTTCAGATGCTGTATGTAGTGTGAGTGCCACGGGATAACAGGGCCACACAGCTTGGTGACATGGAGAGCCAAGCTGAGAGGAGATCCGGTCAGACTGGTACTTATAAAAATCCATGCCCTGTAGACAGGCTCCACATTCAGTAGTCTTTCTGCTTTTGTAAGCCTCGATTCATCTGGGTAATTACCTTAACTTTCCACCTGACTTCTCCTGTGCCGACCCAGCCAAAATCGCAAGAGGTTTGACTAATCTAAGAACTGGTTGACCAAAAAGCTCAACTGATTACAGAACAGAGCAGGCTCAAGAGAAAATTCTAAAGGCCCCTTTGTTCCAGGTGTCCTCAGGAGGCCCCACCCCTCAGGGATCACATTGCCTCCTCCAGTTCTGGGGAGCAGAAAGAGCTCCTCTCTCCCCTGCCCTAGGCTGGCAGGACCCAGGAGCACTGTCAGCCCATCCTTGCCAGCTGCTTCCCTTGTTGACAGCAACCCTTTGTGGGGCCTTGGCGGTTCTTCCTTCCGAAGTTCTCCCCCTGAGAGTTTCCAGGGACAGCAGTGGGGCAGGAATGAGCAGAGCAGATGCTCAGCCCTTCTCTTTGTTAGTGACAGTCTCAATGTTAATGTCACCCAAGGAAGTTGGCGAGAAATCAACACTTAGAATCTAAAGCTTTTATGTTGGATGACATCTCTGGGATAATTTTGTCCAAGTCAATCTTATATTGGTGGAGAGAAACTGAGGCATGAAGCAACGAGGCTACCTTCCTGATATGGACAACGTGACAAGTGTGGGATGCTTAGTCTCAACTGCTGTCTCAGGATAATTTGCAAGCCAACAATGCGGGATCACAGGCAAGGACCCTGTTCAATGATAGGAGTGTACACAGAGATCTCCCTCAGTGTGTAGGGATAAATTGACAGGAGCCAACTTCTGAATCTGCTCCTCAGCCTCCTCTTATAGCTCACTTTCCCATTTTAGTAAGACCTTAGCCATCCTGGTGTTTTTAAAATTCCCAATTCCTTCCTACCCCTTGTCCTCATGCATGCTCTTCCCACATTGTAGGCAATCTGTGGCCCATACTTCACCCGGGTAATTCCAACTCATCTTTGTCATCTTACCCACCTCTATAAAATGGCATTCTTTGTCATCTGCCATCAACACAATGCACCCTTCTAATTACCTTCCCAGGACTATGCCCATTCTCTCATGGAACTAACAATCCATTGAAAGTCTGATGCTTTCTTTCCTTGGCTAGACTGCACAGCTGTTAGATCTAGACTACTGATGATGGGATAATTTCTGGATATCTGGACTAGGCACATGGATGACGTAAAAGATTTGATTTTGGATGTGGTAATATTACCCTGTTTATCTGCTATAGTTTTGTTAGCGTTCCCTTATAGAGAACCTACTGACTCAGTGCTCAAGTTGGCCTGGGATACATATGTTGTTGTACTTAAGTGTTCACATAGGGGACAAGGACTCAGAGGGGGAAGAAGTGTTGCGTTCAGGTTTATACTGTAAGTGGCCATGGCTGGGTTAGAATGCAGTTTTGCTAGGTCCAAATCTGAAAGTCTATTTTATGATGAGTCTGACACCTCCTCTGATATGAAAACTGTCATATTCTGTTCCTTGAAAAATGTTTCTTGTTTTGCTTTTCTGAAAATGCAACCTAATTAGTGGAGCCAGGTTTTGCAATTTTTTTTTTCACCTCAAAGCAGAGCTTTATATTCTAGCTTCACTGTTGGGTCATACTACTTATCTATATATCTCCGTTAGGGTCACAAAGGCTCCCGGATTCCTGGATCCTTTGTGGTAAAAGGGAAGCCATTGCTATATACACTTGCCATGGGTTTTCTTTTTTCATTATACCCTAAGTAACGGAGAACAAAGCTCAATTCACCAGAATGTTTTGGTGCCAGAAGTCCCAGTAAGCTCCCATTTTTAATCACTTGCACATAGTTAAGTGGAGACAGTTAAAACACTTTAATTACCGAGGCGGTGGGTCATGTGACACCTGTAAGACATTCAGTACAGTTCAGGAAGTAATGCTTCCTTTCCAGCTTACATCACCATTTAATCGAATTATTCCTTCCAGTGTAGCTTTCACATATTCCATCAAAGAAGAGCTTGCTCGTTTCCTTGAGAAACTGTATACGTCCCCTGTAATACCATTTTCCCCCTCTTCTAAGTAATCTGAGATTTTGTAACCCTCTCTCCCTACTGTATTCTCTGGTTAATGTATAAACTTGGAATAAGTTTCTTGACAGAGAAGTCAAGAGGGTCTCTCACCTGAGGGATTAGCATTTACATTTCAGGGATTTGAGAGCTCAAAGGGGCCTTTCACAATCACCAGCATTAAGTCTCTTGTTTTCTAGTGGAGGAAACTGAGGCCCAAACAGGGGTAGTTGGTGGCTCCTGAGTTCTACCCATGTTCCTGCTATGTACCAGATCCAGGAAGCCTGAGTAGGTGAAGTAGGCAAAGCCCTTGCCCTCAAGGAACTTATATCCAGAGGAGGAAACAGAAACTATTACAATGGAAAGTATTCAGTGTTTTCAACTATGCAAAAGAAGTACAGTTGTTTTAAAAGAGATGGTTCCCCAAGAAACAATGCAAAGAATGAGTTATAAGATATGAAAATATTTTATATCTGGGCTAGGTGAAGAGTGGTGAAGGAACATTCTAGTTAGAGGGAATGAGGGGTCTCCTCATAGCATCGATGAGATGGCTGAACACTCAGAGTGAGAAAAATTCTGACGAAGCAACTAAAGGGGCAAGTGGCTGCCACTCCATGAAGTTGGGGGTGTTTCTGAAGAATATCTGATGTGTATGTGTCTATATGTTTCTCTTTCTCTCTCTCTCTCTCTCTCTCTCTCTCTCTCTCTCTCTCTCTGTGTGTGTGTGTTGGTGAAAAGTCTCAGTATAACAGCACTGAATGATCTTTCAGATGACAGGAATTTCTACTGCCAGAAATCACATGGTGAATGTAACCTAGCAGTTTTCAACCTGTGGGTTGTGACCCCCCCTTTGGAGACTGTGTATCAGACATTCTGCATATCAGATATTTATATTAAAATCATAACAGTAGCAAAATTACTACTACATAGTTATCAGCTATGGAGTAGCAACAAAATAAAATTTGTGGTTGGGAGTCACCACAACACCAGGGACGGTATTAAATGGTTACAAAGCATTAGAAAGTCAAGAAGCACTGCTATAAACCAGTGTATTTGACAGCCTCCTCTGGCCCCTTTGGGTACTGCACATGTGCACAGACAGACATGCAGGCAAAACAGCCAATCACATAAAAATAAATATTTTTTAAATTTTTTTTTAAAAAAGAATATCTGCCAGGGCCATAAGGGTTCAGTCAACACTCTACAACTGCTTTCCACCTTGTCTTTATTCTTTTCTAGAAGGCTGCTCCATGTGCCTTCTGGACAGTGCTGTCTTTTCCCCATGATAGGATTTGGTCAATAGGAAGGTTGGAAGAGAAAGTCCTGCTGCCTGCAGCTGTTTAATGGAAGTACCTATTGAGTAAGGACTTCCATAGACATCTTCTCAGTCCACATATTCCATTTGACTCCTAGCTATGGATGTTCATAGACTAGGGTAAAGAAGCACAACACATGGAGGAGATGGTTGAAGAGAGAGACATATGCACAGAACCAGGCACAGCCAATGTATAAAGGCAGACCACGTGTCTCCAGCAGCCACCACAGAAGGTGCAGTATTGATTTATCTTAGTCTCTAAGTTTAGTCACTGACCAGGATTCACCAGGAGATTTACAGGTTTACCTAGATTTTCATCCAGATGCAATAGAATGATGCTAACCCTCATGCAGCAGGTTTATAGGCATCAGGGAAGTAGAATGCCTCAAACTCTTTTTTGGGTCTTCTCCCCTGTTGGTTCTCCAGTTTCATGATTTTAGAATATGCTGTAAACTAAAACTCTATTGTGTTTGACCTACTATGTCATTGTTGAACTTTACTCAGAAATGAAATACTTATTGGGGACCAATTCTAATGCAACTCTTGTTCCTTTCAATGTACTTTGAAAATTATTGCTTTTTTATATTAAATGTTACATAAGTTACACACATAAGTTAAACAAATGAATGTATTTTTACCCTAGGAAAGACAGGAGGCCAGCTTACTAGAGACAATATTATGAGATTTAGTCTACCAAAACAGTTGAAAATAAATATTGATGGTCAAGATCAGGAAACTATAGAAAACAGTAGAGGATACTTTGTATACCTGACATGTTACACAGGAGATTGCATTACCTTAATAAGCTTCAAAATTCCCTAGCCTGTATGGTGTAATTACCAGAATCATCACAGTAAAGTAATGAAATGAAAGTTGGGAAGAAAGAAAGCACCAGGTGAAAACTAGTCCAAAAGAGGTCTTAGAATTCATCTCTGTCCCAATGATGGGAAACAGAACAAGTAGGAATTCTGAAACCCTTCACGGAGTCCCTTGGATCTCTGTCCTTCATAATCTTTTCAATAAGGACTCAAAATCTGAAGGATGTGAATGTCACTGCAGCAACTCACAGAGAGGATGCTCACAAAATGCTGGCTTATGACTCAGACTCTGCTTTCATTTCTGAGAAGAGGACAAAGGCTCTCTTTCTTCCAGTCAGCTTTGTTCTATGCCAAGATCTGCACGGGCTTTAAGGTCATCCATTACAAAATATATGGGCAAGAGTTATAACTGTTACTGTGTGGATAAGAAAGCTGGGATCAAGGTAAGTCACATGGCTGGTTGTGCCCATTTTTAACAGTTGGGCTGTTGCTTACTTACACATAGATGATGACCTTATGCACCTAAGGGACTGGGGTTTTCCTATGGAAGTCAGAATGTGAGAGACCCTGGAACCGTCCTAGAGATGATGAGCTATAAGATGGGGCTATAAGAGATCCTGCTGTTTCCTGAGGCCACTTCCAACTCATTCTAGGCTCCATCTCCCTTATCTCTTACTACCTTCCCCCACTCACTCTGTTTTAGGAACTTCCTGAATAGTATATAGTCTTGAGTAGTCAGGGGTGCTTTAACTTGCCCTGGCACTTGTTCTCTTTCTCCTCCAGACTAACATGTCTGATCACTCACTTCTCTGAGCCTCTTATCCAAGAGACACGTTTCCTAGTCAACTCTCCTGATTACCCCGTTTAAAACCGAGAACCTCTCCTTACCTGATTTTTTTCATCTTCAACCCCATTGCTCCTTAGCAACCAGAAGAATGCCCAGCATAGAGAAGAATCTCAACAGATATAGTGAATTAAGCCAAATATTTAAGAAGCCCCTGTTTTAATGAGATTTTCCTTAGCTACTCAACATTCTGATGTGGCTGGGCCTAAGTGAACTTTCTGTTCAAATAGAGCTGCTCTTTCTGGCTAGCCACTTCAGGTTAGGTGAAAGATGGGCTCTCCTGGACACGCTGAAAGTGTTGCTATGTTTTCTGAATGTGTTTACAACCCACTTTAACGCCTCTTTGGATCTCTTTAATTCCAAATATGGCTGATAAAAACAAAC
This sequence comes from Arvicanthis niloticus, assembly GCF_011762505.2. NCBI lineage: Eukaryota > Metazoa > Chordata > Mammalia > Rodentia > Muridae > Arvicanthis > Arvicanthis niloticus. The sequence continues at coordinate 53,598,738 of NC_047662.1, forward strand.
AGCTGTTTGGTCTTCAATATTGAGTTAAATTCAACCTAGCTTTCACTTATTTTATGGTTCAGTTGACTTCTAGAAGAAGAACACTGGAGTCTACAATCTTCTACCATATTCCCAGGGGTCTTTGCTAAGTTATTGTGCCTCTCAGTGTCCTCAGTTGGAAAGAAAGAGTAGCCATCTCTGCCTCCCAGTATTGCAATGGGACTCAGGCAGGCTAAGACATATACCTTGGACCAGCCCCGAGTGTTAATGGTTTGGGCTAACTCATTTAACAAGAATACTGCTATCTCTGCATTGAGCTTGGTGAAAAAGATACAGTTGCCCTTAACTGTCCATGACTACTCTAGATCAGGGGATGGGTTGGATAACAAGATGAGCTAGATTTGTATGTGTAGTTCAGTAAGGCAAGGAGACAACCATGCCTAGTGATGCCAGTTTCCTAAAAGCACTGTGCTCTGGCCAACCCAGCTGGGCCCCAGGCGTCACTCTGGCCATTGGCATTCTCTGGTAGCTACTGCCCAGCCTGTTGGCTGGAGAAAAGACCACACTCTGTGCTCTTGCCAAGCCATGGGTGAGAGACAGGCTGCTGCCTTCCCAGGCCAGTAACATGGGAGCCCATGGCTTGACAGAGATGATTTTCTTGTCACCAGGTCTGAAACAGTCACGGGAAGTCATCTTTAAACTGCTGTTCTGAAACAGGGCCAAATCCTCAAGCCTGCATTCCTAGGCCAAAAAGCTGGCTTCCCCTAAAATGTACCTTTGTAAAGAAAAGAAAATCTTAATACAACTTGCCAGATGATTCAGTGTCATTCTGTCTGTCTGTCTGTCTGTCTGCCTGCCTGCCTTCTTTCTTTCTTTCCTTCTTTGTGGGTGGTGTGTGTGTGTGTGTGTGTGTGTGTGTGTGTGTGTGTGTGTGTTTGGATGTATGCAGGAAGCCTTAGAATCTCTTGCAAAAACAGGATTAAAAGAAAAAAGGAAGGAAGAAAGAAAAAGTAAACCCTTCCCTCTCCAGGGAGACATTAGAGGAACAGTGAAGCCTGAGGGAAGTTTGAATGCCAAGAAAGCCTGTTCTGAGTCAGTCGGAGAGAGGCCAGTGTAGGCACCATTGGGCAGCTGGGGGCTGCTGGCTCTATCCATTCAAAACCACTCTGGCAGAGGGGAAATGATCTTTCTTTTATCGCTGTTTAAAAAGGAAGTTTAAAAAAAAAAAAAACACAAAAGATGCAGAAACATACTGATGTCACTGAGAGGGGAGACCCAGGTCCTCACCAATAGTGGGTGTCAAGAATCCCCCGCCCCGCTACCACAGCTCAGCTCTAAAAGGCGGCCCAGACAATAATCAGATGCCAAGCCATGTGAAGTGCCCAGAGGCGACTCCAAAACACCCAGCCCACCAGCGGATAAAGGCTGCCAAGGAGCCAGATGCTGCAGCTTTAAAAATATCTTCCGCTGCTTGGCATCTGTAATCGCGGCTGCTGTCTCTTCTCCAGGAAGGAGCGGCCAGGCTAGGACAGCCGGGCAGGCGGCAGCAGTGCGCTTTGCTAGGCGTAACCCAGCGCCCCAGAGTGCCTCTGGCCAGGCTGCTTATTTGGCCTTGTTAAATCACCCCCAGCATATGGTGAGAGACATCTGCCCAGGATCTGGACCTCACAGACGGGATGAGGAGAACCAGCTTTCTGAGACTGAATGTCCAGGCTGAGCTTCCAAGGAAGCCAGGGGACATTTCCGGGACTTGGATCTCCTTTAAGCAGAGCTGAACTCTTAAAAAGAAGGAACCCTTTGGGTCATGCCACGATCAGGATCAGTCTAGTTTCCTGAGACCCCTGCTGATTTAGCTGTGAATCCTTGCGGTTTGATGTGGGGATGGGGTGACTCATAAAGCTTGTGTCTGCCCTTTGTGTTCCAGTTGGAGGAATCCCAGTTTTCCCATTAGAAAAGTCAGACAATCTTACCAACAGGTTGCAGTTTCCGGAGTTCTCAGATCTAGGTAGCACTTTTCTTGATTCTTGTTAACTGCCTGGCACTGATGCAATTCGTCTGTCTAGGAATTGTGTCCCTTTGACATACTGAGATATACCAAGCCATCTGAGTGAACTGTGAAGTTCCCCTTAGTGGAAATTTTCTTAGTCACCAATAGGGAGTTAATAAGCTATTTTTGATGGGAGTTAGAATCTTGCTTAAAAAACCTTCCCTTTGTCTCACTGAACCAGTTTCTCCTTCTCCCCCAAACACCAAGTTCAAGTGGCAAAACTGTGGTTTCCTTTCTTTTTCCTTTTAACCTTAAGATAGTATTTCATTGATTTATTTTGTACATAAAAGGGAGGGGGGATAAAGTCTTCCAGTCAAATTTTTTGATGAAGCAAGAGCTCAGAACTGAAGGTGGGGGAGAAATCCATTCCCAATGTGATTTAATAAGAGAGTCACAGGTATGCTTGCAAACATGACCCTGAACATCGCCAGAGCTGGACAAACCTACTTTATCCTTATGTATTCAACATCATATCCTTGTAGGGATGCAGCATCTTTCCCAGATTGTATCTGGGACCTCTTTTATAGTGACATCAATGGTCTACAAGCTGGTGGATGCTTGTAGCTGCCTTTAGGACCTTTATTCTCACCTGTCCCAATGACACGGAACTAACTTAGAGCTCCATCACTTCCAGGGTCCACTCTAGTTGTGGAACAAATGGCTGAATTATACCAAGTAGTTTCTTCCAGCTTCTGGCCACCGTTTTGGTTTAAGAATAGGCTAGAGGATCTGTATCAATCCAAATGGAATGAATCTTGGAAGCTTTGCAGGGAGCACTGAGCTGTTTCTTAGATAGAAATCGTGAAGTTACTCGGGAGGGGTCCAAGGAAAACAGAATGAAGACTGTAGGTCACTACGAGTCCTGGATCATCCTTGACTAAGAACAATTACATAGCTGAACTTTTTAATGATAAGAGGTATATAGATATTAAGGACAGTTTTCATTGTCTTCTTTAAACCAAAAGGAAACATGTTTACTTTCTTGCTGTGAAGTTTGGCATTGGGACTGGTGACTCTGATAGCCACCTAGGCTGTTCTTTTCATGTTGGCTTCAAGGTTCTTGTAGGAACCACTGGAGACAATCTCAGTACAGTAAAGTTCATTACATACAAACAACAGTTCCTACTCCATGACGCTGTGGACCAGAAACTTCTGGAAGCCATTTGGGAGGGAAGTGTTTTCCTCTTCTTCTTTTTTTTCTTCTTCTTCTATCCTATTGCTCTTATCAACAACATTAGACATCAGTGACTATTCTTTGAACCTCCCTCATTCTTTATTGTCAACAATTCAAGATTCCTAGTGATTCACTTAATTCTGACATACTCATCTCACTGGTGCTGGAAGAATGCCTCTGTCCTCTAGTCTAAGATCTTGTGCTCTATAAGAGATGAAGAGGAGGCATGATGGAAGGGAGAAGGTGTCTGGCTTCACAGGCAAAGCTGGGAAGAGCTCCAATACAGTATTCTGTAGTTTTTAGTAAGCCTATTTGACCCATCTTTTTCATATTTAGCAACTAAAAATTGTCTAAATAAACTCAGAGAAGTCTGAAGAAGTTGTACTTACAGAAATGTGGCCTGGCTTTATATTTAGACTCTTAAGACTTAAAGTAATTTTTGGCTTGCCACATATGGCAAGGGCATCAGAGCTTGGGCAGAACTAAAATTTTATTTAAAAATAATTTTCATCAAAATTTTAATATATGAAAAGACAAATAAGCCACAAAGAACAGATAATCCCACAGCCCATACATTCTTTCAATGATTAAGAGGAAAAAATTACATTTGTACCCATGCTTTACTTTCCTTTTAACAGGCCATTGTCTAGGAAGATTGTAGCTTTATAATATGGTCTTTCCAAAAGTGAGCCATAGCTACCCCCCCAATAAATATTCAAGCAAATATATTATTGGTTGCTTGCCTAACCTGCCATGCTGCAACTGTCCATCCCAGGCACTTGTAAACTTATGATAGGCTGATAGCCAGGAATCCTTATTGTAGACAGCATTGTGTGTCAGATCATAATTATGTGTCTCTCTGTCAACACAAAGAAGCACAGAGAGCCAGCATCATAGCTGTCATTGGTTCATGTATGAGATGGACCAATGCTTTGAGAGTTCTGACCTGGAGTAAATGAGATTGCAAGACAAGCTATGAACAAAAAACCAAACAAACCAAAGGTCCATGGATACTACTGCCTTTATTCCTTACCATTGCAATCAGAATTTGCACGAGGCCAGGCACTATTGAAATAAAATCAATGCTAAAGAATGTCATCTGTAAGTCAACTCACAATGTTGTAGTTACTTAAAATGAATTAATTTGTTAATCTCTGAGCATGAAAAAGTATTGTTTGAAGGAATCAGCTAACATTTATTTTTTCCAGTAAAACTGCAATACATACATTCATTCCATAATAGTTCAAGGAAAGTGGACCATATGCCACTTAACATGTTCTTCTGGCCCCAACACATAAAGTCCATGCTTTCCTTTGGGCTGACGTCACCCCAGAGTGGTAGCTACGTCAAAGAGTAGGAAAGTGACAAGTGGCACTGCTCAGAGCTTTGCAGATTAGAAAGCTTCATTCAAGGAAGATTATGTGTTTTGTCTTCAACTTGAAATATAAGTTTTCAGCTTTCTCTCTGTGCTCTGTTATCCACTTTCCATCTGAACCCAGGGACTGTATATTTTGAATTACAACTCCACATGCTTGCCTCTGCTCCTGATCCATGTATGTCTCCAAAGAACAGCGAAAGAATGTGAAAGCTGTATCAACTTTAAACAAAGAAGCAAATAAAGTTGGTGAAGGACCTGTTGTTTTGTATGTATGCCTTACAGTAACGATCATAAAAGATGCTTACAGAACCACAACCTTGCAGAGTGTCCACAACCTTGTATAGAGACCATTTTGCCAGGGACATCTATCTAGTAGCTTTCTGTTCAATCCCAGACTGATGCCACTTTGGTTAATCAGTCGCTAATGACAACTATTTTGCAATCCTTGCTAGAGTTCTCATTTTGCCTATAAAACTTTCCTTTGTTCCTAGTGTTGGTATACCCAATGGCTTCCAATAGCTGCAATCTCAAAGCACAAGACTCTGTCACCCCTGTTACAATGTAGCTCTGCCTTTTCCTAATAAATACTATGATTCTTTAGAGAATTTATTTGTTTCTATGTAGTTTAGATTGACAAATTAGATGATGTTTTGCTCATTTTTGTATTTTTAGTTCTTAAACTGGTGCAGAACATTTGCTTAAGAAGTGTTTTGCTGGAAGCCAATAGAAAAATTGAGGTGGTTGGTTTTTTTCCCCATCAGCTCAACACATGGCTTTCCCATCAGTAATATTTATTAAGTAACATCATATGATATTAGGGAGGAATATTTATTAAGCAATAATTTTGTTCATAAAATTTGGCAAGGCACTTCTGTCTTTGACATCCACTCTCTTCACTCAGCCCTTCCACTATTCAAGTTCTTGAACAAGCTGAATTTTGTTGGGTCAGCTTTAAGTGCTTCTAACTCCTAATAACATACCCTTAGCCCTTCCTACTTGTAAGGTTTCCTCCTGCGCACTCAGCAGCACCTGGGTGTCATATTCCTGAGGGTCTGTCTCTTCCCATTAAGTCTCTGCTGGAGGGAATGGAGTTCAGAAATGCAAACTCCTTAATGCCCTTTATTTTTGCCTGAATATCATGGTTAGTTATAAACATACATGATTCCTGCTTTCCCCTTTCAGTACTGGAGATTGAACCAAGGCCCTTGCATATGCTAGACAAATGTTCTACCAGTGAGCTAGGTCTCCAACCTACTTTAATTTTTTTCTTGAAGGAAGAATTTATGTTGAATTATGTTTGCCTATTCGAGCTTCGAAGTATATAGTAACTGATGGGAAAGTATTAGGCCAAAGAGCAATATTTATGTCTCCAGTAGCTCCTACCTCTGACCTAATCAACTCAGATGTGTCTCCAGTAGCTCCTGCCTCTGATCTCATCAATTCAGATGCTTCTCTTTTTTAGGATAAGAACAGACTCCTGTAGTCTTTGATTAGACCAGCTCAACCAAAAGAAACAAAAGCAGGGGGTTCCTGCCTTTCATTGGCTCAGAAATATTAGGGATCTTAGGTTCTTAGACATGGCACTCTGTACTCATTCTTTGGCTTCTGTTCTATGACAAAACTTTCATTCCAACACCTACACTAAGCAGGTTGTATAAAGGGCTTATTTCAGGTCTGGCTCATCCAAAGGTCAATTTAATTAATAGCCATTAACATTAGAACTGTGAAAAAAAAAACCATTAGAACTTCGGGTTTACTGACAAATGATAGAGAAAAAAAATCTGTAGAAAATAAAAACTTAAAAGGAATTTGAGTTGAGAAAGTTGTATGTAGCTGTCTTGTGGTTGTTTAACCTGCTTATGTTTTCTTAATGGAGAACTCCCAGAAGGGAGGTTCTGTGTCTTACCACTCTCCACATCCTTAGCATTCACCACAATACTTGGTACAGAAAAGGGTCCAGCAAGTTTGAAGATAGAACCATATGCCTATGTTGATGATGACAAAACTCATAGAGTATAGTTGTGGCTTGGGTGTGAAGGAGTGTCCCACAGAAGGCTCATGTGTTGAAGGGTTGTTCCTCCAGCTGCCAGCGATTGAACTGAGAGGTGGCTGGATAACCAAGGTACAAAGCTCAGTGGATTAACCCATGGGCAAGTTTCTAGCTTAAGGGGTTATTAGGAGGTGGGGCTTAGCTGGAAGATGTAGGTTGCTAAGGATGTGCCTTTGAAGGGTATCTTGTCTCTGGCCCCTTCCTGTCTTTCTCTGCTTCCTGCCTTGGTGAGATGAGCAGCCTTTTCAGTATGCATGCTGCCAGGGTGCTGCAATGTTTCTGTCCTGCCACAGGCCCAGGATGAATAGAAATCAAGCCAATCTTTCTTCCCTTGTGTTGTTTTTGGGGGATATTTTGTTACGCACAACACACAACAACAACAAACACGAAATAAAATAAGCACTCCTAACTAGTTAGTGCTCATGAAGTGACAGCTAGTCTTACATCCCTTACAAACTGTCTCAGATCACACAACATCCTTTTGAGAAACAAGCCCCTCCCCTGTGCTATGGCAGAGGCCACATAGTTACCAGCAGCCCCACAGCTAAGAGGAGGCAGAGCCACTGTTAAAAGGCAGGTCTATCAATGTTCATGTCTACCTGTGGAACTACTGCCATGTATATACTCTGATGTTGCTTCACTGATAGAAGGCTAATGTATTCCAGGCTCTGGGATAGAGATGGGGCATAGAAGAGGAAGAAGAAAGGAAGGAAAGAAAGCCATCAGGACTAGGGGTGGACAGAAGCAAACTGCAAATGAAAAGAGAATTCATGCTGGTGGCAAGAGGGGTGAGCCTGATGTCCAGTTCCTAGTGCTATATACTTCCCTGCACCCCAGGCTGTCAGTGCTTCCCCAGTGGATTCTCTAACAGGCCATGACCACTGGCAGTATCAGCCCACTGCAAGGCAGGCCAGAACTGTAACAGCAGTGCTAATGGGAACTTGGCCCTGCCCCAAGCCAGCATGGAAAGCGGCTTCTGGCTCCTGTAAAAATCCTTGGTCTGGGCCATTTTTCCACAAAGCAAAATTCACCACCCCAAAGAAACGCCATCGCCTGTCTCTGGTGCCAAACTCTAGGAAAAATCAAGTTGTGCGACTCTCTCCCCTGCCTGGGTGAAATGACAGATAGCAAAAGAGCCTTCAGTTTCCTCTACCCCAAAAAAGTCTGCCAGAGATATAAATATTTAAAAACAGGAGCCCGACGGAGAGAGTTAGCTTTCACTGTTCTTCCTTGGCAAGCGTTCCTCCACCCAGTAGATATCATTTGACTCCATGGAATGGAATGGCAGGTCTGGGTCACACATCCTAACTTCTGACACCAGAGTGGGAAAAAATGACTGTGAACTCTTTTTGTCGCCTGAAACAGACCTGGACCTGGTTGTGAATGCCAGGCTGAGCAGAGCTATGACAGTCTGTGCTTCCCCCCTCCCCTTGCTGTTTCTTTATTTTTATCTCCTGCTAAGAAGTCCTCTCTGATTTCTGCCCGGAAGGATGACACCTTTGCCTTGTCACTGTTTTTTTTTTTTTTTTAATTTATTTTTATTTCTTATTTCTTTTTTTTACTCTTCTTAGCTCAAACTGGACAAGCAAGGGACAAGTGTGTAAATATGGAGAGCCTTCATTCCTTTGTCTCCTTTGTGTGGCCATCCTCCAAAACATCAGGTCCAGGAGATAATTTGATGTTAGGAACTCTCCTTTTCCTACAGAGGCATAGATACTAATCCCATGATAGGTTTGGATATCACAGATGACCTTCACGATATAGGCTTCCATAATTTTAGGTGGATTAGAGGAAACTAATGAGGATTTTGAAACAGGCTTTGGACTAAAACGCTCAACATGCAAATCTACCGAAAACCCAGATAATTTGAAAGCACAATTACCCATCGACAGATCTCCCTTTCCTCTGTCTCTTAGTTCATCTCTGCATCTCCCTCCTCCCATCCCTTCTTCCTTTCCTCCCTCCTGCTCACCCTCCCTCCCTCTCTCACTCCCTCTTTCTCTCTTTCTTCCTTCTTTAAATTGCCTGATCCCCAGAGTCCCTTTTAACATGGTTTAGGACTCACAAGAGTTAATAGGAGAAGGGGGGAGGAACCCACTTGTTTTAAGCCGGGAGCCTGTCACCTTTTCTTGGCAATTACACTGCTAATGGCTGGGTCCCAAGCAAAGTGGCAAAGAATATCTCTTCTCACGTTCCCAACTCACAGTGCATTCCCAAATACCAGATGGTGTTTTTGGAATCCATTTCACTATGTTTGATATGACAATACTTTTGTATAATGTTAAATTATATATAACTATTGCAAATAACTGAGATCAGAACAACCAAGAAGTGGAAAATTAGCCCCAAGAAGGAAAGATAGGAACTAAAGACTGCAGATTATTTTTTTTTTTTAGTTTGCCCCCATTGTACTGTAGTCCCTTTGGATTTTCTTTTCATCTGAGGAGAATTGGCAAGAGAGGTTAGGGTGTGCAGAGAACCAGGGTAGCAGCCTGGAGGAACATGGGGTGGGAATGGGAGGAGCAGACAGTAATGCTGCTGCTGTGTTTTGCAGTGAAATGACATCGTACTGGGATCCTCTCTCTGCTAGAGTTCAGTGTGTAGCAGGAAAAAAGTTGCCAGACGTTTCGAGAACAGCGTCATCTCCTTTCAATGGCCAAAATCTCAAAATAAGCCCAGGAAGATTCGTAAAGCTCATGAGGACCCCTCTCTGGAATCCTTGTATTTTTCAATTCCTTGTTGAGGGACAAGTGAGTGAATTACTAAAGCTGGAAACGTCATTCAGAGAGACAAGGCAGTGGGGGTGGAGAAGGAACAACAAAAACAATAAGACAAAATACAGATCTCAAACCGCACAAAGGAATCCATCAGAAATGGGCCAGCCAGGGGCTTCTGCTTGTTTGTGGGCACAGGGATGCAACAATTTCATTTCTAAACAGTGGAAGGAACTGGACTCCTGTAATAAAAACATCTCAAAGAATCCACTCTTGAAATACAGGGCTAACGCCCGTCCAGTGACATAGTTCTACCCCAGCTGGCCACATGGGGTAAACACAGCTCTTTAATTTAAATTTTCTGGCTATTTGACAATGGGCAACCTCTGGTCTTCTTTCCCCAACCTTCCAACAGGCCTTATCTCTACACTGCAGGACTTACTGACTTCAGCCCACAGCGAATGCATTACAGCCAAGTGATAAATTGCTTAAAATTATTCTTAAAAAATGAAAATGCTGGAAATCTCTGAAGCCGCCTTTTGAATGGAGGGTGGGCAGGACAGTTTCCAAGCTGCATATATTAGAGATTCTTTCAGCACATTGATTCCTTCTTCATCAGTCACACTGCTGGCCTTCGGAGCCCATCTTCAGAACCAAGGGCTCACCCAATTTATGCCACTTGGCTTTCCATGGCAGGCAAGGTGGTTTTTTTTTTTTTTTTTCCTTCTGTCTTCCTATCATTAGTCCTTGTTTCATGTGACCCCTTCCATGACAACTCCCTCCCTCCCCCCTCTCCTAGCATATAGCCGCCCTCTGCTCCTCAGGAAGCTCCCCCAGCTCCAGTGACTACTACATAATTAACAATAACTGTAGCAATGCAATTTAAGAGTCCTTTTAACGGGCGCTGATGGTAGAATGTATAGCCCATCTTTCTTTGTCATCTGAGAAAAGTGGCCCCATGTAGAGCTGCTGGTAGCCGAGCGATGCTTTGTTGTCGGCACCAGACACAGTACCAGCTGCACTGGCAGGTAGCCGGCGTGCAAGGAGCTAGCTGCCAAACTATGCTATACAGAGGAACCCATGCCAAAGAGAAGGGGACCTTCGCATGCCACGACCCTTGACCCCCAAGCCAGCATGGATCCCATGGATCTTCCTTCCAGACAATTGCATCTTTCATTCCTCTGTAAACTATGGCGAGAAAGGGGCCATTTGTGGTGGGGTTCGTTCACTTGTAAGTTCCCAGCAACTGAGTCTTCATATTTTTCTTCCCTTTTAAAACAACAACATCCTCTTACCCCCTAATTAGTAACATCCCCCTGCCCCCTAATCTGGAGATAGGGATAGGTAAGTAATTAAACAAGGGAAAATTAGGTAAGCAAAACAGTGACCTAGCAGCCAACTGGTATGGAGCAGGGATTCAGGGAAAGTGAAAGGAGTTTAGACAATGACCATATGGCGTTTAGAAAGTCAAATGGACAGTGAACCCTCACCTGACCGAGCAGCTTCCCATAAGAGGAGCAGCAGAACATTTTGAAGGGCATTGCCAGCAAACTCAGCACTGCTATATAATACTTCTTTCATCCCACCAGCAAGGCTTTTGTTTGCTCAACTTGGATTAATGAGAAACCAAGAGCGTGTATTTGAATATGTCCTTGCGAGTTCACTTTTGTTCTTTGAACAACACAAGCGGGCTTTGGAAAACAGATTTTATTTTGTGTGTTGAAGCCATTCTATATAAGGGACTGTGAAAAGAAGCCCACAGACTCAAGCGAGGACCACCTCAGAGTCACAGTAGCCTTTCTGAGCCAGTGGACAAGGGACAGGATGTCTGCGTTTCTTACCTAACCCTGTTGCATACCATCGGGCACCTAGGAAACGCTCCCACATGGGCTGTCACAGGAAGAACCTGAGTTTAGGGTCCCATATCTTTACTTCTTTCTAGAAAAGTAAAATGTCTGCTATAAAATATGTGGAAGCAGCAGCTGCTGACTTCTCCGCAAGCAGAGGCATTTTGAGAATTATTATTATTATTATTATTATTATTATTATTATTATTATTATTATTACTACTACTACTACTACTGCCTGTGTCCCTGTCAAAGGAATGGTTGTTTGGAAGTAAGGAAAGAACAGATACCTGCCGGGCAGCCTGGAGGACCACACCTGACTTCGGGCTCCCACATGGGACCGTCTGTTCTTTATTTTCACTCTGTATGAAACTAATGGAATTTGCAGTTGATTAACCTCAGATCTGGAGAAGTGATCCAGCCAGACTGCAGCTGGCAGAGCCCAGGCCCCCTGTCCTTCTGAACTGAGTCACATAGCAACAAGTGTTCTTCCTTAGAGGCTCGGTCCAGAGAAATGGGTCTGAGAGAGAGAGAGAGAGAGAGAGAGAGAGAGAGAGAGAGAGAGAGAGAGAGAGAGAGAGGGAGAGAGAGAGAGAGAGAGAGAGAGAGAGAGAGAGAGAGAGAGAGAGAGAGAGAGAGAACGTCCTCTGAGTGTGAAGCAGCTGGCAGAAATGGAAACAGGCTGAGTTAAATTCTGAGCCTCAAAATAAAATGCTGCTGTTTGGATGACAAATTATATCAGGAACCCAAGAGCTTCTAAGGGAACCAGAAGACCTTCATAGGCAGATTCTGTGCTGGGGGAGCGGATGCCTTCTTACAGGCTGTGTGAATGTGCAAGGCTAATGGGGTTCCCAGAGCCTCACACTCCTCATCTGCTGACTAGGAATGATTCTAAGACTCGAGGGAGTGTAAAGAAGGGTTAGGATTCGTAAAGTAGTTAAGTGCAAAGGTTAGCCTATCCTAAACTTACACATTTTTTACCTTAAAGGGACATATTTGTTTTCAGGAAATTGTGCAACTATGTATCAATCTTACTCAAGCTACATCAGGAGAAATCAGTTCTTTCTTCCTCTGCTTATCAGCATAGCAGAGGGCAGTAGAATGGATGCCTTGGGATTCTGTTTGGCTAGATAGCAGAAGAAGCAAGGCAAAGGACTGTTCCACATTGTTCTGTGTGTGAAGGTTGCTGTTTGGTTTTCTGAGGGGAGTCTACCACATATGGTATATTTAGTGCATGAAATGTGGCAGTTGGATTCCTGTGTGTGTGTGTGTTTTAAATTGTCATATAAACAAATAATTCCAGACATATTTCTTTGTGGATTTGTTTCTATTTTGCAAATTGTTTCAGGCATCAATAAACAGGATCGTACAAGTGTGCACACAATCGCAGAGCCCATTTAGCGCGGCGAGCTCTTTTCACACATCCATTCCCTCAACAGTGCTACTTTCAAGTCATGTCAACGTCACTCCATCGCTGCCTCATGACTAATACAGTGTTATTTAAACCCATTTCATGTCTTACACCCAGGGAACTCCACTAACCTTTCTGATGTGTACCACCTGGTGCCTATCCAAAGACAAAATAAGAAAGAGGGCTTCTTTCATAATGAAACTTCTTCCCTGGAGCTCCTGGGGCTGGAGTTCTTGGCCAGAGTTTATGAGGAAAGATGGGTAAAGTGAAAGCTCCTTACAGAAGAAAAGCAGGAAGTGAAGTGCACACAGCACACCCATTAGGAGGCTTTTGGTGAGAGCTAAATAAGTGGGCATCCAAGGGGGTGATGTTTTCATTGTCTGTTCTTTTACATCAAGGAAAATGAGACACACTTTCCCCTTGTAAAATCGCACTCCCCCAATTTAAAAATATCTTTTCCAACCTGGATCACTAATAACCTGGATGAACAGTGAGACACTGGCTAAAGCCTCTTACTTTCCATGTCATATAACAGAAAAGAGAATCTATTGCTTTGTGAGATTTCTAAACATGCTATCACTATAACCACGGTGGATATGAAGACAATATTCACTCCCTTTTCTTGAGCTAAAAAGAAGTGAGTGATAGCAACATATGCTCTAAATATGACCCATGCAGTTTAGCTTAAAGGCAAAATAAGATAAAAGTCAGCCCTGCAGACAGCTTAAACGGAAGCATACACATCCATACACTTCCTCTCCCTACCCATATGTTACCCTGTGGAGGGTGGATCAGACTGACCCTCAACCCCTTCACTCTAGGATCTTGAACCCTGCCACTAACCTGAGAAAGCTGGAGCACAGCAAGGTGCAGTGTCCCCTCAAGTCACTAAGGAGGCAGGGAGTACTCTTTTTAAAGTCTCAGTGACAATACTAATACAGAATAGATTGTCAAGGTGACTGTAGACACCATACATATTCCTTTTCATAGAACTTGACATTGATATCTAACCCTGCCAGAAAACAAAACAAAACAAAACCTGTTGAGTCTAACAGTAATGATCCCAAACTTTCTTCCTTGTGAGTCTATTGGATAAAGCTTGGAATACTAGCAAAGGAAGAGTCACACCTCAAGGAAATGGACTTCTGAATTGTGTGTTTTTATAAGCAAGAGTAAGGTCTGGGCAGCTGAAAGTTGAAACTGATGAGCATTTTCCTCTCTGCTCCAAACTCTTGGTTTGTGGTTGTGGCAGCAGACTTGCCCACAGGGAGTGTGTTTCCTGTAGTGATGGCCAAGGCAAAGTTTGAAATATACTAAGTTTGAATAAAACACAAATGCTTGGGAACTGTGATCTAAGCCCATATGTCTCCCTGGGAAAACATACCTCTAATGGTAGGATGGGATTCCTGTCTTTAGATGCCAGGCCTTCCATTTACTACAGTGGTTGTGTATTAATCTGGTACAAGGGATTCTTAGGAGAAACATTTTTGTGATTGTAAAAGACATATTGATCTTTAGGTCCATGCACAAGAGAGAAACCCTTCTGAAATCATATTTATAATCACTTTGTGCTTATGGAGTCTTTATTCTTTAAGAGATCCAGTGTGGTTTGTAAAGGACAGAGATACTCCACAGGGACTGAGTAGTCTCTGCTTCTTCTTCGTTTTCATCTTCTTTTTTTCTACTGGGAGAACTTCATAGAGTTATACAAGGAAAAATAAAACACAGAACAAGTGAATACCTCCTTCCTTCCATTACCCAAACCTCAAATATGAACTTACGATGGGAAAAATTTTAATAAATACAAGGACAAAGATGCACTGGTGTAATAATAATGATGATGACAGCTAGCATTGTATTTATGATGTGCCTGCACAGAACTTAGCACTTTATATGATCGTACCCTTGAAACGCACAAGAAAACTGAGGTTATGAGTTTAAGAAACTTCTTAAGAGTCACACAGGTAATATTTTGGGACACTAGGGCTGCCTGTCTATAGAACTAATTCACTTTTTAAAAGCTTGATTACATTGCTTTTTAAAATTTGAGATAGAGTTCTCCCTACATAGTCCAGATTAGCCATGCCTGCCCTCCTGTAGTGTTGGAGTTACAGGCCTATGTGTAGCAAATACAGCATGCTCTAGCCATTGCTCAAAATGCCCAGAGACAGTGTTGTTTCTGTGGATTAATATGCTATAACTAAAATAAGAAGACAATGAGCTAGCTAGCCAAGAGCCACAATAAATCTTGTCTTTTGGATGGATGGGATCCTACTGCATATGAAGAAGCCCTTAAAGCAGTGGTTCTAACCTGCAATCCTTTTGGAGCCACACACCAAATATCTCATTATAATTCATACCAATAACAAAATTATAGTTATGAAGTAGCAGCAAAATAATTTTATGTTTGGAGGTCACTGCAACATGAGGAACCATATAAAAGTGTCCCAGCATTAGGAAAGTTGAGGACCACTGCCCTTAAATCTAAGGGATAATGCTATCATTACTCACCCCCCACTAAAGGCTAATAGGTGCTTGCCAAATGTAAATACCCAGTAAAAGTTCACTTAATGAGTTAGTGAATAAAAATGAATTTTCTTTGAAAACACATTTGCCCTTCAACAGATGAGAGGGATAAATTTAAAACTGTGGTCCATTTTCTCAGGCATGGGCCAGTCTCCCCTTCTTTCTAGTTTTTTATGTTCTCATGGCATTCAAATTTATCAATGCAATGGACTGTACAAAGTGTGATTTGATTCATGGGTACTGGGGCTTGGTGACAGGTGACACAGGGAAGGTATAACATTAACAGCTAAAGGGGAATTTAAGAGGGTCTCCATGAAGAGTTGTCAGCTCATGATGGGGAATTCTGCAGAAGAGGCCAAATCCTATCTTAAGCACAAGAAGGATGCCCTTTCAGTCAACATCATTGACTGAAAATCACAAAATGCTGAAATACCTTACCATACCCACTAGGCTAGCTGTAAACAGTTGAGAGTAAGATGCATTGGGCCAATTATGGAGAATTTGGAATCTTTTTATTACTGGTGAGAATGTTAAATGGTATAGCTGATGTGGGGAAAAGTGTGATAGTTTCTCAAAAAATCAAAAACCGAAAAAAAATAACCCCCCCAAACTCCAACAACCCCTAAATACAGAATTACCATAGACTCCCATGATTCTACCTATAATTATGTAACCAAATACATTAGAAAGGGCAATTTGCACACCGTGCTCATATCAGCATTATAGCAGCTAAAGGGACAAACAATCTACCTACCTACGAATGGATAAGTAGATGATTGACATGTAGCCTGTACCTACAGATTCAGTGTTGTCTCAAAGAGAATGGACGTTTTGACAAGTGCTACAATATGATGCTGAGTGAGTCAAAAAGCAAAAGACAGCCAAATACTTGTGATTGCACTTACACAAGGCACAGAGCACATCAGGCATACACACAGAGAGTTGAGTGGGGAATACTGAGTACTGGGTGCATGGTGTGGGGATTGCTTTTTAGTAGGTGTAGAGTTTTAGACAAAATATTTTGGTTGTGATGGTTGTACAATAATGTGAATGCACTTAATAACACTGTGTTACATACTCATCAAAGGGTAAAACGGTAATTCTATCTATCTATCTATCTATCTATCTATCTATCTATCTATCTATCTATCTATCCATCCATCCATCCATCCACCCACCCACCCACCCACCCACCCACCCACCCACCCACCCAACCACCCACCCATCTATCTATCTATCTATCTATCTATCTATCTATCTATCTATCTATCTATCTATCTAACTATCTAAATAGACAAGTACACACACCAGAACTTTCCCTCTCTAAAACAAAACAAAACAAAACAAAACAAAACAAAACAAAACAAAACAAAACAAGGCAAAACAAAGTCAAATCCTTTCTACCCTAGGAGCCAATGAGCAGCAGGCTAGAGTGTGAAAGGGACTGTAGGCTTGGGACTAGTTTAATCTCTTGAGACACCAACAGATTCTCAGTGCCCACCTTTATAGTAAAAGTGTGTTGGGTGAGGGTGCTGACGGCCTGCTGGCACTCGCCCAGGGATGGGGAAGTACATGGCAGCTGCCCAGCCCCCAGGGCATGGTGTTCCTGAGCTTGTCAGTGAGTCAACCATCTGGCACCCAGGGCTCAGGGTTCCCAATCTCTGTCTTGAATACTTTTTGAATTTGAGCGGATCTGGGCATGGTTGTCCTAAAATCTCTCCCATGAGGCGGGTTCTCCTTCATCATTGCTTTTGGGTTTTTACTTGAATCCAATTCTAAGCAAATCTGTCGCAGGGTGATTTAAAGATCATTTCTTCTAGATACATTATTTCCAGTAATAATAGGAGCACCAATAAAGGCCATCTAAGTCAGGTGCCTACTGTTTGTTGAAGATGGAAAGTTCTTTTTACGAAAGTGACACTTGTAGAGTTGTTTCAGGACCCAGGAAACCTTGCAGGGATGAATAGCCAAAGGCCAGAAGTGAATTTTCGTCGTGTTGAAACCGCTTATCATTCCTAAAGCATGTGCTTGTGTCTTATTTCCCACATGGCCTTGGTACCTACCATCCCACAGTTCAGAACCTGATAGGTTTCCAGAAGATATTACCAGAAGACTCCATGAATGTACCAAAACCTTTCTATTAATTGCTTATAGTCCTATGGGAAAGAGATGGGGGCTAGAATTCTTTCTGATTTCCATAACAGAAACTTCATATAAACAGCAATCTTTCATGTGAAATCCTGTCTGGGGATTCTGTCCACCTGTGAGACTAAATACATTGGAGTCAACAAGCGCCTAGCTTGGTGGGCTCAATGCCTTGGGGATCCTACAAGGGGAAGTTGTTAGTCTTCATCAAAAAGCTGGAAAGCAGGCAGGGAAAGGGTGCACCCCCTCCCTCCCTATCATCTCCTAACCCATTCCCTCTCCCATCATCTTTGAGGCCTTCCTGCAGGAGCTCTCTGCCACTCCAGCGTCTGCCACCCTTTGTTGTCCTTGTCAGGTGATTCTCTGCTCCTAGATTCTGTTCAGGCAGACTTTTATCACATGGCTTTCTGTTACTATCTTATCAGGCAACCCCACTCCTGTTCTATCCTTCCAGGCTTGCTTGAGCCTTTAGTAATAGGGCTCTCCCTCCTCCCTCCCTGCCTCCACCCTCATTCACACAGCTTCTCATTCCCTCCTCTATCACAGTCTGCTCTGTTTCCTATTAGGGGAGTGTGCATTTTAAATGTCTCAGCAGCGTCTGTCTCTGTGGCCACAGTGCCTCTGCTGCACCCCCCTTCCTGCCCCTTCCCAGTGAGTCAGACACTAGGGCAGGAGCATCAGTTTACAGTTGCTGGCCAGATACCAGATGTTCTGGGTGGAAGCAAACTGTCATAGAAAATGTTTGTCATTTCAGATAAAGATCAACACTAAACGTGGTAAGGACGGAAAGGAACAAAAAGGAGCTACAGTTTTCATTGTTGTTATCATAATTAATAACAGTCACGAGCAACCTCCCCCCTGCCCCTTCTCTGGTTAGAAATGGTTATGAATATCTTCCCCTTGAAGCATCCCCGGTAGGCAGGCTTTATCACACCAGACTAACATGGCTGAGAAGGGATTTAAGTGGATAACAGAAAAAGGTGACAGGTAACACAGGTGGAGTATTTCTTATCTGAATACTTGGAAAGAAAAGTGCTTCAGACTGGAACATTTTGGATTTTGTACTATGTTCACATACGAGAACAGTTTCTTGGGATGAAACACTAGACTAAACAGACAATTTGTTTATGTTCATTAAACATGTGGCTTATGTAATAGATTTAATACTTTTATGCATAGAGTGATATTTTATGATAAAGAATTATGTTGGCTCTCAAAGATTTTTAGACTTTGAAAGATTTGGGGTTTTGCCTGCCCAGAGTGAGGATATTGCTACCAGAATCTCTGGAGAAAATTCTTCTTTGGCATAAAGCTACCATAGACTACTAGGATGCAATGTTATAGTGATGCCAGTATAATCCAGCTTAACCTCTTTACTCAGGAATGGTATGACTAAGAGTGGAGATCTTCCACTGGTTCAAGGTGCCACAGCATGACTAGCTAGTATTGTTTACTATGTGTTTTTTCTTGGAGAATCACCTTATGCAAATAGCTTGTCAAAGGTACAGTAAAATTCAGAACATCAACTTGGCTGGTCTAGCGTGTGTGGAGACACTGTTTCTCTAGATCATTGGGGATTAGTACTTTCAAAGCACACTTTTAGAACACTTTGCTTAGCTAGTATTACAAAGATCAGAGGTCTCTAATGATGGTTTTATAACCAAAGGTGCTTCAAAAAAAATTGTAATTACGTTTTTTTTTTTTTTTGGAAGATAGGATCTGGCTCGGACACAGGCTGGTCTTGAACTCATTAACCTCCTACCTCAACCCTCACAAGTGCTGGGATAGTAGACATACATCACTCTATGGAGCTAGAACTCTTCTTTGAGTGACTTAAGAGCATTAGGAAAAATTACTGTGCCATTTCTCCACAGAACAGTGATGGTTGCCAGGGATAAAGAATATTCCTGGGCTTGGGATGGTGGGCACCTTGGCTGGTTTTAATCTTCAAAGGGAGAAAGCAATCCTTCTTGATGCATATACAAAGAGTGCTTTATAATGCTATTGTGGAAGTTACGGAAGAGTTATCCAAAGGGAAGACTAGGAGAAATTCCCCTTTGAGAAATGCTGGCAACTCCTTGTGTCACTTGGCAGAGGATGGGACACACAAATGTCCTGTAATATATAAGGTGTCTGGGAACCAAGAGAATGCCTCCTTTGTGTACCATTGAAAAGAGAAGTGGCCGGACCTTGTCTTTGGAGCCTTAGACCCCTAGTTCCTGGTATCTTCTCTTCCATTCAGTCTTCACTGTCCTTCCCTGGAGAGTGAGTTCACTAGGTAGTTAGGTGACCCATTCTAAACACAAACAGCCCAGGCTATCCTGAGATTCTACTAGGACCCAGCAACTATTTCAATACCTAGTAAACTGGTTTGCTCATCAAAAAAACTGGTTTGTACTGAATCAATCAATAGGTAGGACCTCATGCACATGACAAAAGTTACAGAAAAACTCTAGTCTGCACATCCATTAGGAGGCTCATTAGGCCTTTCCACTTACTGAGGAAATGGTGTGAATAAGGTAAAACCTTGGGTTTAATTTAATTTAATTTAATTTTTATTACCACAGATTCAACAGAAAGATAGGCAAGTCAAAGGTCCGAGCTTGTCCTCAGTTCCAGAGGAAAATGTGGTGCAACTTAAACTCCTCTGCATCCTGATCTGCTGGAAAAGCCTTGCAGTTTCCCTTAGTTATGGCAATGAGAGGGTCTGGTAGTGATGATGTCAGAGTGCTCAACACTCAGGGTATAAAGAAGGAGTGGATCAGACACTACGTAGTTCCCTACTGTGTTTTAGTATATGCAATATAATACAATGGGAACAGAGAACAGACTGAGCAACAAACCAAGTAGATAAGAGACTACAAACATCATAAAGACTTCTCTAGATACTCCTGTGAGCTAAAATTCATATCTGTGAATTTTATCCTCAATTTTTGATCATTGCAAGCATTATTTAACCCAAGCGTATTCAAAAGTAACTAGACAAAGTTTCTTGGTTATTCTAAACTATACTAAATGGAAATACACATTTTTCTTGGTTTATAGTTACTTTAATAAGGTAACCAAAAAAAGCATATGACTGGCAATTTAAATCAGTTTTTCTCAAAAGCTGTTACTATCAGGCATCAGGGAAGGACATCTCAAAGCAACTTTGCTTGTTCCTATTCCTGCATGAACCCGAAGAGCATACCAGAGTGTCGTGTAAGGGCCAGGCTACTAGGAGCCTCTGATTGACTCTCAGCTATGCTAAGTCTGTGTTTTATAGTACTTTTAGGGGGGTTGTCTTCTGAGTAGGCCCAAAGGAAAGATCATGGGGGATACCTTGGAATAATATTGTGATATTGATAAATTTATTGACTCTGAATCTCAGGGGAGATTTAGATTGTGTCTCTGAGATGGTCCTACTTCTTGTTTTATTTGGGTTTTCAATTTTTTTTTCCAGAATTCCCTTTTGAAACTGTTTTCTAGCAGTTCTCAGATTGGTGCTTTGATTTATCTTATTTGCTTATTTGGATTGATTCGAGCATTTCATGCAAAACTCTACCACAGCAGTTACCATTATTCTACAATTACCTGTTTCCTTGTCTGTGTCTCCCACTTACAGGTATTGTTTTAATGTATATCTCTAAGCTTCATTTATTACAAATATTTCTTAAGCTATGCCATTGCCATATGCTTTTCTAGGTATAGGCAATAGAACCATCAAGAAGAGCTATGTCTTTTCTTCCGAATTTTACTACATACAGACTCTAAGTCATTGATGGACAATAAACAGGAAAGGAAAATTGGTAAGGAAGAAAGGAAGTAAGTTTGAGTGTATATGGTGGCTAATTAGTCAATGAAGACATCTGTCAATGACTGATCAGCGTCCTGGTAACCCAAAGGAACAAATGTATGCAGAGGAAAATATTGTAGATGGAAGAGTGAGCAAGTGGGAAGGCTGAGAGTGAAGGCACTGTCATCCTAACAGCAAAGCAAGAAGACACTTCTCATTAGCAGAATGTATCAGCAGTGGGGCCTAAAGTTAGAGAGAATAGGTAGCCACCCATCTACCTTCTGGGCCCTAGATCCTGCAATTTCCCACCCATCTTCCACACACTTACTAGAGGTACAACAGTTACTTAAAATGTGAATCACACCATACTGTTTTCATGTTTATAACTTTGTAAGTATTTCATCACTTATAGAAGCATTTTCACATTCCTTCAGTAAATCCCATCCTCTGGGAGCCACACTAAATGATGAATACTGATGAATTGGAAGACCAATAAAAGATGAACTGGAAGACCAATAAATTGACCTGTTTGCATCATTTGAGATTCTGTGAGTTTTTCTACCAAAGCCTCTACCATCAGTTCAAATCTTCGAGCAAATCAATCAACTTTCAAATTCCAACAACTTTATTTCTTGATAAAGCTATTTTCACTCTCTTTTCACCCTTATTCTTCCCTGTAGATGTAAGCCAAAATTAAATTAAACCCAAACTCTAGATCTACCCCTAATCCTAAGCTAGTCTACTACTACCATAATTTGAACACACTAATAAATACTATTTCAACGTAATTCTAATCTTAGCTCTGAACCCTAGCCAAAATCTTAACTCTAACCCTAGCTTAGATTCTACATTAGCCAGCCCAGGACATATCAGTTGTGAGATTGTGGGGTGAAAGCAACCCTTCCACACAGGTGGGTAGCTGTGACATAACAGAGATATGTAGAAAACTGGTGACACTTTTTTTTTCTTTTTAATTTTAAATGACCAATTTGATGATTCGAACCCCAAAGCATAAAATTGCTCCTGGCAGGTAGATGAATGTGCAGTGCAAGTAACCTGGGTTCCCTCTAAGGCCTGGGCTGCTGAGTTCCTCTGTGGGGCCCTCAGTTTTGTGACCAAAGATTTTCCTTGCTAGAAACCTAGCACATTTTACTTGGTGATAGTATTGTCCTGGAAACTCAGTCCAATGATAGTTCTTTTAATGAAGAAAATAGCATTCTTCAGTTTTTACATTTATATGAAAATTTGAAGTAAACCAAGTTTATTCTCTATTGTGTAAATTTCACAGCTCTAGCAATGAACAGCTCAGTAATTGACAGCTTGTTATGAACAGTATTGAGCCTCCAGCTTGAATTGGTGCTAAAACTTGTGTTTACGATATGTATAGTGTGTTCAGTCTCCACACTTACTAATGAATTTTATGTCATTTATTCAGGTTATGCATACTTGCTGTGGGGAAGACCTTGTATCCTTTTTGCTCTGGATACTGTTGGGAATAGAGCTTCCTACATGACTTTTATCTGTCACTGTTTTCAGATGAGTTTGCTGTCGTCTTGGCAACCCATCCTTACAATAGTTTCTATTTCTTTCTTTTGGGTGTTTCAAGAATTTTATCACCTCATCTGAAGATAACAATACTGTAGACTTCCTTCCCTAATTATACAGAATGCTCTGTTTTACAATCTCAGAGTTGGTCAGGACCTCTAGGACAGTTTTCAATAAAAATGGCAATTTGGGTGTCTGCCCATCATTGGTAATTTTGGAGCTAATTCTGTTGTGATATTATTGACCACTCTCTGTTATTGTTTCCTAGTTTTATTGCACATGTCCAGGCACGATAGTACATAAAGCCTTACTTTAAGAACTTACTGTGTGGACATGCTTACATGTATATGTACTATACAACATAGTCCATTTTCATAAAACTTGTGAATGTTCTAGAAGATGGTATATTCTGTTTACGGAGGTCAATGTTATTAGTTATTTTATTTAATATTTCTAATTATATTTATTCAAATGGCTCATGCCATATTGTTGTTTAATTGAACTATCAAAGTTGCATAATTCTATACAAAATTACACAGGTGTAAATTGGGTTTCTGTTACTTTCTCCCATTTTCTGCTAATTTTTCTGTTATATCATTTAATATTAGGTTAATTAATGTATGAAGGAATTAATTACTGCTATACTTTTATCTTGCCATCCTCTAATTGGTTATTTTGAATAAATGACAGATAATAGTATCAATTTGTGAGTTTTCTTTTTTAGTTGCTTCTGACTTGAAGCTTGCAACATCAAAAACTGACATTTCTCTTTTCATTTCATTCTATTTAATAACTCAGCTTTCTTCTTATTTTTGATGTAAATACTTTTGCTTAAGTATGTCAGAGGTGACAAATATCAGGCCTTAATATTTTAAATTCATCTGAGAATCTTGTTTAGACCACCTACATTTATTGTTGTACAGATTGTTTTGTTAACTTCTGTTAGTCTGTTCTACTTAATTTATTTTTCTTTGATTCTCTTTTATGGCTGTGTAGTCTGGATTTATACACACAGAACAGTGTGTGCATTTTAACTTCCTTAGTGATGGGGAAGTAAGAACATCCTCCTTTCAACTTTATTTAAAGTTTCCAAACTCTAGCCATTGATCTTTATTTATTTTAATATCAAGGTTGGTAATTAAATAGAATTTTAAAATTTTACATGACATAAGACACGTAGTAAAATTTTGCTCCTTCTCTCACTGAATGTTGTGTCTGCCCTGCCTTCTCCTCTGTGAAGGCGGAGTGTAGGTGGAACCTCTGTTTAGCTCTTCCCCAAAGCACAGGAAACATGGGTCAGGATATTAATGTCTTACATGTGCTCTCCCTTTCTTTCAACTTCTTTTAATGTCTTTGATTATTGCTTCCTCTCTAATTGTTCCAGTTATAGAAACACCTTTGTGGTCCTTGAGTTAGATCTTACTTTCTGGGGTGGTGTCATTCTCTGTCACGTGATGTTTTTACTTTGTGTAATCCATCATTTTTGGAAAATTATTGAAAACGCAACTTCTGAATTACCATGTCCAGGCTCACATGCTGTGTCTGGCCACAGCAGCAGAGTCAGACTGTTATGCATTATTAGTCGTTTGAATCACTACTTCACTTGGCAGTCTCATGTAGAAGATGCTTCCTTCCAGCTATTTATCTTTCTTTTCCCCTCTGATGTTTTTTGTTCTTCTTTTTTATTTTTTTTAGAATATAGAGAAATGTGAATACTATTTTAATGGTTTTCTTTACTTTCTGATTTTCAGATATTTTCTTCCTCTGCGTTTCCCTTCATTACCACTCAACAGCATTTAGTGTTTTTCTTAGCTACTTCCTCCACTTGCTCATTTTCAAGTCACAGGAAGTTATTTGGATCCATTATTTGCTGCTCCTTGGTGTGTTGATGGTACTTGGTAATCTGGTCGCTCTCCTGTTGGATCCTGGAGTGTCCTGGTGGGTCCTGGTGGGTCCTGGTGGGTCCTGGTGAGTCCTGGTGTGTCCTGGTGTGTCCTGGTGAGTCTTGGTGAACTCCTTTCCCTTGACCTGTGTGGCTGCTAACCTGGCCTGATACCTATGCAGTTCATCTTTCTGTTCCTGCTGGCCTGAAATGAGAGGCTTTCTTTACTCAGTGCCACACTGCCTAACATTCAGAGCTGATGGCATGCACAAAACTCTAATTTTAACCTTGCCAACACACTTGGACTTTACTCACCTCCTTCCTGTCTTTTAGGATTTACTAGCAGAATAGGTTTTACTAGACAGTGTGCCAGTCAACACTGGCTTCTCCCCTACTTGACACAGTTGATATGTGGTACGATCATTATCGGAGTAAGTACAGGAATATTAGAGGGAAGGAGAAATGGGTATCTATAAGTCACATATAAAGACTCTGTGGGGTGATACAGGGCTCACTGCCATGACAGGTGGGTGTTTGATTTTGTTTTTGGAGCATCATAGTCATTTATTGCACATTTTTATCCTGTATTATAGACTTGGACTTAGTGGAATTTCCTACCAGAGTGATCACTGAGTCAATTCACACAACTATTTTTTTTAAAGAACCCCAATTATCTATGTCATAAGTAAGAGAAGGTTGAAAATGATTTCCTTATGGATTCTCATTGAGAGTCTGTGAAGCCAGAGATGTACAGTTCTTTTCATTGACTCAACCTCTGAGGAACCGACGATTACCCTGTCCAGAAGGTCTGTAGCTCTGAAGCCTCAAACACCGAGTCTCACTGCTCTGGGGGTTTATTCTCTTGAAAAATATTCACAGCCTGATTAATAACTAATTCAAATCTTAAATAGCAGACACTGATATCATAAAGTGAACATTAAATTGGGATGTATAGCCTGGTTTTAGACCAGTGTTCAAATCAAAGATTAGTCACTTAACTATTATCTGCTTATGGTATTTCTAATGACAGTTTATTTATCTTGTGCTTATGTGCATTCCTATATGTATGTGTGGTGTGAGTGCACATTTGAGGATGTCAGAGTACAACTTGGAAGTGTCAATTGTTTTCTTTAACCATATGGGTTTAGGGAGTGAATTACATCACCAGGCTTGTCAGCAAGCACCTTTACTTCTGTGCCAATCTCAACAGCCCACTTAATAGCTCTGTGAAAGAAATCTAAATCGTCCTTCAGCCTCTAACCTGCTAAATGGGCTAATACAGAATGGAACCATAGCAGACAAGTGAATCAGCCTGTAAAGCATGGCCCACAGATGTGGTGAGTACATATTATCTGGAATTAATATTTTAATGTTATTTAAAATACTCTCATTTCCTAATACAGTGGTTTTTTTTTTTTTTTTTTTTTTTTTTTTTTTTTTAAGATGAGAAGCTGTCTCGATTACTAGGTTTGTTAAACATGTTGGTAATCAATAACTTGAGAGGAATTTGTATGCAGTCATGGCTCCATCTTCCAAGAAAACAAGAGGTTTCTGACTTCCTATGAGGATTATTGCTAAGGGTGTTAAGCTGAGTTGGACATTTGACAATTCCCTGAACAGTGAGAGTATCTGCACATCAGCACACACATAGGTTACAATGGAATTCTCCCATGTCTTTTCCTGACCTGTGGTGTGAGAAACAGGTTTTTTATATTGAGCAGAAAGTATACTTGCTTGGATGAACATTGATCACAAGCAATGATTCCTATATCATGAGATGATGCTCTTGTTAACTTGATATTCTTTAATAAGTTCTGGGTTTCTAAGAGGAGTCTTAGCCACAGGTATTAGTGTTACCTAAACTGATTGGGTAAATACACTGGGACAGCAATCTATCTCTCTCTCTCTCTCTCTCTCTCTCTCTCTCTCTCTCTCTCTCTCTCTCTCTCTCTGTCTGTCTGTCTCTCTCCACTTTCTCGCTACTTTCCCAGGCCCTTAAATATTGATACACTAAAATGTAGTAGTAAATACAGTAATGATGCTTGACACCATTGGTGAAAATAATTACAAATTTAATGACAGCTGGCCCTTAGTAAATTAGAAACATATGCTAGACATGTTGTTAACGACTTACACACGTAACTTGTTATCCATGAGGCAGATACTACAACTGATCTAACTTTATGTGTGAACAATCAACCTGAGTTGGTGCTTCCAGAGTGATGGCAAAAGGGATTTGACTACAGGTTCTCATCTCCTCCCCATTAGTCTCTTACTCCCCCCTGTGCACACTTGTGTGCATTCTTTCAGTTATCAGCCCCTCAATGTTATTGTTGGCTCAGAGAATGGATCGACTTCTTATTCCTCACACTGGGCTATCAAGGAGAGCTGTAAAGGGTCAGAAAAGTGCCCAGAATGGCTGTGAGGATTTTTTTCTAATATATCTATTTGGAGCCTCTGTTTTTAGGGTTTTCTATAGTGGCTTCCTATGTTTGTGAAATTTCATGATTTTTCAAGAAGGCTTTTCTGCTAGATAATTAGCCTGATTGTTCACACAGTGCCTGGACTTTATAGAGACCAATACCACCATTGCAAAGGTGATGTAACTGACAACCAGAGAATTTAAAGGGGATTTAAAACTGCACACAAATTATGGGAGGAAGATTTGGGACTATTAATATTTTTAAATAGCAATAATCGAACACTTACTAAATGTCTATCGTCTGCCGAATGCCTTGCAAATGACATCAGATCATGAACTTGCTGAACCCTCAACAGCTGTGTGTGGTCAATCTGGCAGCCAAGGTGTGCTCCTAGCACAGCCAGGTCTCAAATGTAGGATCTTACCTTTAGTTTCTAATTGATATTTTATTAGAAATGAATGCTAAGTACATTTAAGGAAGACTTTGCCCACTTGTAAATAATTACATTTCTCTGCACGGAAAATATTATATATAGTAACAGTAGTTAACATCCATGTACCTTCTACCACCCACTTTCTCACTGGATCAATAAACATCTCTCCACTACCTACTATCATGCCAGATACTTTCCTGGAGGCAAGAAAACATGTATGAGAAACATCTTGTTTCTCATGGAGCTTATGGCTTGATGGAGGAATAAGGCATTAAACAATCACACATTTCCAAATGTAAACAGTGCTCTATGTGTGTATACATCAAGGTCTGGCATGCCCTGAGATCCCATAACACAGACATAGAGCATAGAGCTCTCTGATAGTTTTTTGGTGTGTGTGTTGGGGGTTGGGGTGTCCTAGGAAAACGTGTATGTACTGAGAATGGTAGTTAGAATACTAACTACAGAGAGAATCGTTTTCTAGGGAAAGGAGAAGAATGTGTCCAGCATCTGAGGTGCTGAGAGTTTGAAGAACTGACAGCAGTTCAATTTCAGGGATGAAGCCTTTCAGGGAGAAGAATGGCCTGAGACAGGCTTGGAGAGGCAAAAGCATGCAGGCCTCTTGAGGGGTTTTGCTCTTTCTCTAAAAGCAAGGGCAATCCATTGAGATGACAGATGACCTGTTTCTGAAAAGATCCTTTAGCCTTCAATGTGAAGAATAATTGCAGGAGGCAAAGATAGATGTGGCAAGACCAGTGAGGAAGCTATTGTGGTAATGTTGGCCAGTCAAGATGGCAGCTCGGACTGGGAGAGAGTGGAGGATGGAAAATTTAGGAATTACATAGAAAATAAACGTAATAGGCTCTATCTTGAGTTAGATAGGCAGAATGTACAAGATGAAGGGTTAAGATACCTCTCAGGTTTCTGGCTTGTGCAATAGCCACTGTTCTATTAAACCCTACAACAGGGATAATTCTGTCTCCACTTTGAAGATGCAGATGCATTCAGGATGGTTCTAGGCACTGTCCATCACATGACATGCATTTTTCCCAGGGCTAGCCTGAATCTGAAGTCTGTGCTTTTGACAGCTGCCTTACTGAGGAATGGGAAGAACTACATGCTTAAGTCTAAGAAGCAAAAGCCTTACACAAATAAGTTAGTGACGGATGTACGGAAGGAATTGGGCATTGTGACTTTAACATACTTAGTTGTATTCCAACTCCAAACTCTCAGAAGCTCATGCACACTGTCAGCTGGTCCTATTGCCATATTTCTGAGGTCTATGAGGTACATATTTTTAGTGATTATGATATTGTTAAATCTCAATTTGTGTGTATGTTCACACATGCACATGAGTATTTCTGTGTATTTGTGTGTGTTGGAGAAGGTGTGTGTGTGAATGCATATGTGTACATACAGGCTGGAATCTGATATCATGGGTTTTTCTCAGTTGCTGTCCATCTTAATTTCTGAGCCACAGTCTCTCACCAAACCTTGAAATTCACTGATTTGGCTAGACTTGGATGAGCAGCCAGCCAAAGGAATTCTCCTGTTTTCATTTTGTAGTGCCAAGATTATAGGGGCATGCTTCTACATCTAGAATTTTATGTCACTTCTGGAAATATAAACTCATCCTTGTGAGGAAAGTAAATTTAATATCTAAGCCATCTCTCCTCACCAAAATATCATTTTTATAAGTAAATAATGCATGCCTATTTCCAAGAAGATGAAAGAACAAACAAAAGGAGAAAGAAAATAGAAAACAAAAGAGAAAATTTTTTTTTGTTAACCTGTCACTCAGAGGAAGAGGAAGAGCTTGCTTGATTTTTCGGAAACAATGCCCTGTTCTCTGACCTAGTGGTTATTTCATAGAAGGGTCACTATAATCTGGGCTTTGGGATGAGTTTGAGTTTAGAGGAACTTTGGTCTCTAGGGCTCCTGTATTCTCTGTAAACTAGGATGAAATTTGTCTTCATTTAATAATATGATCACAGACCACTGCCTTTTGATCTTGCATGAGAGTCTGATAGTGTTGGCATATTGACACCATTGCAGTGAAGGGCTGACAGATACAGCTTTGGACTTTCTCAAACTTCTTGTTGGCCTCTTCATCTTAACGAGGACTCATTTTTCTCACTGGTATGGTGGAAATGCAAATGGCACTCTTATAGAGATGTCTACAGAGATGTGGCGAGCTGTAGCTCACCTGTGCAAAGGGCTTGTGAGCCCTACAAACAGAGGAAGCTGACAAAAGTTAGCGAGAGATCGGATGAGCAGGTGGTGAAACAGACGTCTGGTGAAGTGCTTTCTTTGGGAAGACACAGAGGTTCATTGGCTCCTACTGCCCACACATTTTCAGTATCTCTTACTGAACTATGGTTCTTTTAGGTCCATGCCATAAGCTAGACACTGGAGATACGACGCTCCAGGCCTAGACTCTGATATTAAAGAAACAACATAGTTGTAGAGAACAAATCAAAATGCTCCAACATGGCTTCACCACTGATGAGATTCTCTGAGCAAGACAATACCTGGAACTTGTAGCGGGAGAGATACATTTTACTTCTAAGATCAGAGAAAACTCCACAAAGGAACCTCCTTTCTATTGGCATCGAAAGAAGGGTGGAGCTTACTGGGTGGAGAAAATGGGCATGTTGTTTAGCCCGAGTGCTTAAGGAATCACCCATCTCCATACATCATATCCCAGTGGGGATGTCAAGGCTCTTCTGGGAATACAAGGTCATAGTGGAGTGACTGGAGTGGGCTTGGCAATCTGCAACACCCAAACATCCTTTCTCTGTCCCATGCACTTCTTCCAATATCTGGCACCTGCATGATCTGCATGGTGCCCTTTCTGCCTGAGGGCTCCCTTTCCTATTTGAGATCCTCGCCAGTTCTGTGACTACATCCCACCTACAACAACCTGCTGGAGAAGAGGATCGGATGCCATTGGTTTAATCTGCAATGTTGTTTGCAGGGCTAGGACCTTTTTCCCCAGAGCATTTGCTTTTAAGTAACTTGCTGTTTTGTCCAGTGAAATTCTTTGATGCTAGAATCTCATTCTGTTTTCTGATCTTTGGTGTATACCCAGAGCAACAGATCTGAGGTAGTATACATATTCTGTGTGGTTACTATAGGGCTGCATCCACTGTGTTTAGTGGCAAAAAGATCATTGCTTTCCAGCTCTCACAGACCCACTGATCCCTCACAGGATTCGATAGCCCAGATAATTGATTAGGAAATAGTTACATCTGTACTTTGTGTGTTGAGGTTTATTTCTTGACTTCTCACTGAGAAGCTATAGCAGCCCCTTCTATAATTATTTAAATTATTTTCATATTTCTTTTCTTAAAAGCCCTATCAACAATACTGTGTAGACTTTGACCTGAGTGTTGGGCAATTTGCCTTTTAATGATTTCTTAGTGTTTATGAGGAGGGGGTACTGCCTGTAACACCTGTTAACAGGTTGCTTCCCACAGTTACAAAATGAGAAGTGAGATCACTATTTTCTTGAAATAAGAAAGCTAGGACAGTGTATGTCGATTTTAATTGCTTCTTAAATAAATGGATGAAATCAATTAGTTTAGTTGACAATGTTTATCTTTTCAGCATCTGAAGGGGGTTTATTAAATCCAGCTGCTAAGCCATTTCATTAGCATGAGTAAAAGATTCACATCTGTGGAGTAGGTGGTTGAGGACTATGACTGTGAGCAGCAGAGAGGGCTGTCCTGGGAATTTAAGTGTAACCATCCCTTAGATGGTATAGGCTTGTCTATATACCAGTTGTGTAAGGATACATGCTTTAATGTGGTTCAGGGACTTGTATCAAGTGCCCGATTCAACTTCAATGTCCTGGTTTTCTCCATACGCCATGATTCTGAGCAGGCTGCGCTACCTGGGATCATTCATCTCTACCTTTGACCTGATCCTTATTCCCTATTCTTATCCATTGGAAACAGCCAGCTTAGCAACAGCATGTGCATGTCAAGGCTTACACATACAAAACAATCTTGGATTGCAAGGAATAAAAAATTCTATCTAACACATGGTACAAAAAAGAAAGAAGGGGGGAAGGAAGGAAGGAAGGAAGGAAGGAAGGAAGGAAGGAAAGCAAGCAAGCAAGCAAGCAAGCGAGCTCTGGTTGTCTGGAAAACAGGTGTTTGTAGTAAGTATATTAAGATCACTGACACTAGACATACAGAGTCTACATTGTGTCCTCTCTTACTGAAAATTCTGGATTAGAGCAAACCTTTAGAAAGTCTTGTGGCAACGAAAACTATCTAATCCTAATAGCACCTGTTCT
Organism: Arvicanthis niloticus; assembly: GCF_011762505.2. Lineage (NCBI taxonomy): Eukaryota > Metazoa > Chordata > Mammalia > Rodentia > Muridae > Arvicanthis > Arvicanthis niloticus. The sequence continues at coordinate 53,630,370 of NC_047662.1, forward strand.
ATTATAATGTTCTATGTTATCATTCGTGCTTATGAGAAGTGTGTGGGGGAGGGGAGGAGGAAGAGAGGAAAGAATAAATGCTTTTCTGTGAAAAATGGCTTTTTGAAAAATGGCACAACCCACTTAAAACTGTAAGCAAAATATCTATTAAATTGATATTAAAAAAACAGAAAAAAAAAGTTCCTGCCATTCTTCAAGAACTTACACACAAATGAATATTTTTTAAGAGACGAGATTTATGCATCAGGCTTGGCAGGTCTTTCATAGTTCCTTAGCCTGTTTAATAGCACTGAAGCTTCCTGTTACACAACAGGAAGATTGCTTAGTTTCTTATCAAGAGTCCACGTCACAAGACTGCTGTCCTGTTCTTCCTTCTGACACATTATAAACTTTGCACCTCTACAGAAAACAGACTTGTGCCTTAACAAATAGGTGGCCTCAATCGTCTCATTCTAGTTATTAATTCACCCAAGACGAGTGGGTCTAAAGCAAACAACTGGACTCTATAGACTAGGTAGCTTGTCTTTAGCTTGTGCATTGTCTTGGGTGATGGGGTAGCCTTTGTTAACCTTGCGTCTTTTAGATATACAGTAGATTGGTGATGAGATTTAATAAAAATATTTAAACACCAAGCATATATCTACCAGACAGACATTAGTCTGTGTTACCTGTGAGGGTGAAGTATTCAGCTAGGTACCGAGGGACTCCTTTCTATCTGTAAATAGAAACAGCAGCTGACATCTGGGCCTGGTCAGTGGTGCACATGTGAAGGGATGGGGGGCTCTCTGAACAAGCCCTTAAGTGTTAACTCCTTTTTTTTTTTTTTAACCAGTTAACCAACCACCTGTTCTTGTCACACCATACTTTCTTAGCACTTCATCTTCTACTGTTCCGTAGTACAAAGTGGGTACAACTTGCACAGCCACCAAGCACTCTCTAAAATCAGACCAGCCAATTCTTATTCAAAGCAAAGCAGTGGGCAAAATGGGGTCAAATGAGGGGCTTTTCAGGGCTTCTAGAATGCATCCCTGCAAATATACATGGCACAGTAAGAATCCATAAGATCAGTTTACTTGTGTTATGTCATTAATTTTGGGTGATTGGGTGACATAAGACAAACCTTTATATTCTTGTCCTGATCTACCGTTTAATTCCCTGACTTGCATCTATCTCATAATATAAGCCCCTCTGGAGCAACCAGACTTGCTGTCACAAGAAGAAAGAACCCATTCTTGTCTGGAGGCAAGGGGATCCCAAAGTGGCCTTGGGAATCCTGTTAGATTAACTCATTCACTTGTTTTGAGTTACTTCTCTATTTGATATGAGTGCTGGTGCATCTGAGCCAAACTCAGAGACAGGAACAGCATAGGGGCTACCAGCATCCAGTTCGAACTTACTAATCAGCGCCTCTTGCCCTTTCCTTTGCAGCATTTCAGTTTTTACTCGACTTCACAGGACTATCCTGGGATGACAGTCTTCATGTGAACTTTCATGCCTCCATTATAAGCCTCCCTTCAGTTCAGGACTACCACACCTAAAAGTGTCTGCTTATAACTCCCAACTGCAGATTCTTTTCTCCCCATACTCACCAGTGCACACAGGAACAATCACAGATGCATTTGCACACTTGTGGGCACGCACAAGCTGCCACACGCCCTTGCTGTATGTATGTAAGCACCCAGAAAGAACAATGAATTGTAAAAACGGTCCCGTTGAGTTTGCAATCTAGAGTGAGTTACTGAGTGCTGATAAGTAAAGGAAGTGTAACCAGACAGCTTAATCCTCCAATTTCCTGTCTTCTAATCAGCCCCTGATTCTCTTGGTTTTAAATTAGAAACACTCCTGACAATATTCAGGACAGGTGAAGGAAACTCAACTAGAAAATAAGGAAGGACAAAGCATTTATTTCACTGTCTAAAGTTCACAGGAGAAATATGACCGTAACAACAGGAAATCAAGATTTTTTAGAACGATAGTAGAAGAGTAGAGGCTAGCTGAAGCAGCCAATCACATTTCCGAATGAAGCACATTTGGATCATAATTAGATTTAAGGAGAAAAAAAAAAGGAACTAGTCTAATGTATTTGCTTCTCTCTAAGAACAGCGAATTGTATTTGAAAAGCAGTTGTACAGGACTGACCTCAAAGAAAATGATAAGAATACATTCTTAATGTATTGTGGAAGAAAAAAAGCCAACCCTACCTTACTTGGATTTTTCTTAGAGTCTATTACTGAGATACAAAAGATTGTTTTGAGGGCATAGAAACATCTGAGTTTGGTGGATATTCTTAGACATGATATGGTTACACATAGTTACAATGGTGGCTTGTACGTAAAGTTGTTCATTTAATAATGAGCTCAGCTCTCGCCACTTGCTGTACAAAAATATTTTAAAAGAGCATGCAAATGTCTTAAATTCAAGGTCTATAAATAGGTTTGCCATGGATTTTTCTAAAAATAGCCCAGGTACTGAGACTATCTTATGCTTTATTATTTCCTGGTTCTCTTCATTTTGAATCTTTTCATTTATTACCAGTTTAGCAATTTCCAAGTTATTTCAGTCATTACATTGAAAGGGCTAGTGCCAATTCCTAGGAAAATCTTCATTAGGCACTGTCTTCAAAGGCATGCAGAAAATGGTCATTTGGAAAAGTTGTTCAGTTGACAATTAACATTTAAAAGTTGAAATGAGAAATGCGGCACACGACATGAATTCGAGCAAACACGGGCAAGAGGTTTCCATGAACACGAAGCTGCCAGCCATTGTGGAAGTAGACTGCACATGATTACCTCTAATTGGCAAACAGAATAAAGCAGTATTTCACAGAAACATGTTTTTACATGCATATTTAAAGGCATACCGGATCCCTTCTTGCCCAAGCATGTTCCTCTTATACCAAGTTTGAGTTGTAAACAATTGGGTTAAACAACAATTATTGATTGAAAATTAATGCGTTAATTTCTACAAAGAAAAATTTGTCAAAAAATAAATAATCAGGAATTCAGCCTGGGTAACAGCCAGTTGCAGAATCACCTAGGACCAACTTTCTTTTCTTTTTTTCTTTTCTCTTTCTTTCTTTCTTTCTTTCTTTCTTTCTTTCTTTCTTTCGCTGTCATAACTCTTAAATTTGACAGATAGAAGAAAGACAAGTGTGTTTTGAAATTCACAGACAAATCTTCCCATAACCAACCCCTGTCGATAAATTAGTGTGACCAGGGGAAGAATCATTCTGCCTTCATTTTGAAGCTGTAAGGGGAGAATGGAGGTATTCTAACAAATGAGAGTTCTTTCTGGAGCATACATGCGCATTTGAGCATTTCGGATTCATTTGAAGTGAAGAATAAATTTTGCAAGTTCTCTCTTTAGTTTTTGATCGGAAAGTTTCAACTAGATATGTCACAACACAGAGAGATGAAGTTGATACGCAATATCTATTTCTTGATTTACATGATTAAAGCATTAGAGAAGTGGCTCAGATATCAAAAGATTTCTCATAAGTGGCCGTGCCAAAGGTAATTACTGTTAGAATGTGCATGCTTGAACCCAGTTGCCTGTCAACCTCTCAGTTGTTTACGACTTGGTGGCTTTGAATAAAAGTTTTCATTAGATGTTGGGGTGTCCAATGTACTTTTTTTGCACCATTTTTATATAAAAATACATTTCTAATTTCATATATCCATTATCCTTCAGGAAAGTGTTAACTTTTAATCTTAAGAAGGGATGGCTAGAGATGTCCCATGCCAGTATTTTTTCATCATAAAATAGCTGTTTCTTAAGTGGAAGTAGTCTTTTAAAGACAAAGCTAAAACTTACACCCAAAAGAAACAACGGTTACTTCATGCAAATGATTTCCAGTTAGTTATTTAAAAGGGCACAGAACGCCACTGTAAGCCAGGGCAGTTATGGGGGGGAAGGGAGGAAAAGGAAGGGGAGAGGGGTTGTTATTCTTAATCTTTTATTGACCAGTTTCTTTCATCCTAGTGTGTCTTTATTATTTAGAAAAAAAATTAAAAAGTGATCCAGAGCTCCACCCATTTGCACCTAAGTCCTGGACTAGGTGATGACCTTGTACAACCTGGCTCAGCATATGCCCCAAAACTAAAACAAACAAACTCATTTGCCATACAAATTGTTTACGATTCATTAAAAAGCAAAATTGCATATCCCGGAGCTGGCAGCTGAGGCCGAGTCTCCATGGGCGGAGGGGGCATTCACTGAGTTGCCTTTGTATGCTGGGAGGACCAAGCCGGAGGCTCCCACTATGAGCCCGGAGTCTGAGCAGCCAGATGACACAGGAGGTAATTTTAAAGCTTTATTTGCCTTTAATATGAAATTCAGATCTTGAACTGTCTTTTGCTGGAGGAACCATGTAAACCAGGACTTTTTCTTCTCTCTCTCTCTCTCTCTCTCTCTCTCTCTCTCTCTCTCTTCACTTTGGAAAAATTGGGTTAATAAGGTGGTGATCTTGAGGGAGGAGGAGTGAGGGCTAGTCAAGGAAAGAAAAATAAAAAAATAAAAGATAAAATGTGTATTCTTTTCATCAGTTGTTCCACCATTCAGCAAAGCTTTGCCTTAGTTTGCCACCAAAAATGGAAAATTTACATCAGAATTATTTGTAATTGGTAGGTCTAAAATTCTATGGTGTGCAATTGCCCTTAAGGGAACTAAAATTTTGATTTATCCCCTATGGTATTTTCTGTAACTTCTCTAAAGAGCCTGTAGATTTCTCACCCCTTATTCAAGGCAAAAATCAAGAGGCACTGAAGTACTGAGAAACTTCTTTTCAGTATGCAGCCTAAACAGCAGCGGGCGAGCTTTCTGCATTGTTTATCTTTAGTCAAATGCATTGCTAAGTGTTCCCACCACTTTTATACATTATTTCCCCTGTGGTACAACATCTGTAAAATAATTTTAGATGAAGAGCAACTTCTAAGTAAACTTTACAGAAAAGAAATTACAGTTTTCCAAATTAGGGGGAAAAAGAGAGAGAGGGGGAAAGAGCGAGAGAGAAGCATTCGGTGATATTTGCAAGAAATAAAAAAGATGACACAATTTACCATTAACAGTCTATAAAATCTAGGACCTTCTGAAGTACAGTAAGGAAAAAGAATGTTTTTCCTGAGAGCATGGCATCAGGACAGTCCCCCCCCCCCCCTTTTTTTCAAGCTTACAACTTAGCATAGAAAATAATTGCCAATCTAATCAGTAAATTCATTTGTAGTGCTTAACAAGCTGTGTGAATCGAAGCAATATGACCATCTCATACAAGCAAACCTTGTTCTTGCTGGCAGAAAGTCTAATGGGAAAATAAATGCCTTGAATACGAATTCAGGGTCGTAAGAGATAGAGGATTGTGAGTCTCATTAACCAAAAGCGCTCTGTGATATTGTTCTGTAACCACTGGTAAAGTTTCCGAGGTCTAGTTAAGAAATTACGAGAGAAAATATACAAGTACACACATACCCAGAACTACTTTTACTCAAGTCCTTGGCATGGACATACTGAATCCCAGGCAGCAGCCGAATAGAATCCTGCAGTAGCTCACTTTTAATAGTCCCCGTCTTCCGAATTCCTACGTCTTGCCAAAATGATAGCACCATTTGTCCAGGAAGGGAGAGTACTTTTTCTGTAGATCATACAGTGAACCATGCCCTGTTTTGTAATTCCATTCGCCAGGCTCCCCCTTCAACATCACACACACTCTCCTTTTCTTAAACTGATATCTATGTGAAATGAGCTGAAGTTCACGGTCCAGTTAGGAACGGATAATACATTCATTGTCCTGGCAGCAAACTTTTTTTTTTTCACTCCCTGGAAGAATTCACGCTTGCTGTAAGAATAATAATTACGGAAAACTAGGAATGCGGTGCTAACGAATTAATCCTTAACGGACACCACCCTAACGAGGACAGCAATGATTCTGGGACTCTCTTCCTCACAGGACGAGCGTCTCCTGTGACAATGAGCTATTGTACATCCTCCCACCTCACCCCAGCTCTTAGAGATCCCAGAAGTCAAAGGTTGTCTGGCCTGGTTGACCATGACATGTGAGTTAACTCGTTCTGCAGCTATAAGTCAGGAGTTCCTTAAACTTTCTTGTACCCAGAGCAATGGAAAGAAAGGGTGTGCGGGTCCATTCCACTCGAAGTTGGTGGTTCCAAGATGCGGAAGGTCTGCTCCGACATAGACAGACTTGCAAAAGTTAGATGTCAGAGCTATGGTCCCCTGAGGAAGATGAGGAATGGAGCCCTGGAGTACTCTCACAGGTGACTTGAGGCATTCCAATTACTGGGGCATGAAAGGATTCTCACAAGCAGGGCTTGCATGCACCAGTCCAGGGCTTGGTATGCACCCCTAGTAAAATCTCACAGCCAAGGAGAACCATGCACCTTATAGTTCTCAAAAATTAAAAGTGAAGAGGGTGTGAGGCTACACAGAGGACACAAAGCCCAAGGGGCAGGACAGACAGCTCTTTTGTTGTTTTCTGTTTTCTTTTAATCTGCAGATATCCATCTCTAACATACAGAATTCCACCTTAAAACTTTTGACAGTCTTAAAAATATTTTTAATATTAAAAAAAAAAAAAAAAAAACCCCACCAAATACTGTCCCATGGAAAACAAGAGCAAGCATTACTGGGAACTCCAGTTGCAGAGTGGCAGAGAGAGGGAGGGTGGCAAGGGGAAGCAGTGTGAGGCAGCCTCACTGAAGAGTGTAAAAAATCAAATGTGAGTTTGATGAATGTGAGGTCTGGGACATTTTGTCAAAGAGGGAGGGAAAGTAGAAAGGGGGGGGGGAGGAAAAAAAAGGCAGTCCCGGCTGCCAACTCACCATCCACCAAGTTCTGGCCGAGATGTCGTAGCAAAGCTGCCATTTGATGGAACCGTCGGAAGCTTTCCCTGCCATTACGCTGTCAGCAAGCTTCATCTGATGCTAACTCACGGGAGATAAGACACCTAATTGAGAAAACATTTGCAGTGGCATGTGGGGCAACATGTAGTCCGGTCCATACCATATGGAATCATGGGTAAAAAAAAAATCTCCTTGACAATGAACCAATCTCTCCCAGACCCAGTGGCAAGGTGAAGTGGAGATGAGGAGTCTGCTGCTAGAACTGTCTTCCCTTCTCTCTCTTTAAAACAAGAGCCCACTGCTACACATCAAAGGGAGGTGGTTAAAATTAGGGCTTCATCACTCAGATGATTTTGGTCTGCAAGGTTTTTCCTTTCCTTCCAACAACCCCCCCCCCCCCCGCTTTTTTTTTTTTTTTTTTTTTTAAGGAGAATAAAGAGATTTAATAGGACAAAGGCAGGTAGTGGACTGCGGAGAGAGATCGCCACAGGCTATTAGCCTAAAATTTCTGCCTGACAGATGGAACTGCTTAGAGACTATCATGCAACGTTTGGGGCGTTTTTCCCTCCCCCCCCAACTCAGACTTTAAGTCTGATTCAGTATCTGTTTTTCACAGCCACTCTCAAGATTGTGAGCTGCGCATTTTAGAAAGTGTTTGTTGGTTCGGTTTTGCTGTGTTACACATCTCCCTTGGAAGCAAAGCAAAGATTCTAAAACTAAATCTGGGAATAACCGAACAGGTTTTCCAAGGAGAAAAAAATTCCAGGAGAAAATTATTTCTCTTTCTGTACCTTGTTTGTGGTTTTGGTTGTTGTTGTTGTGTTTTTTAAAAAATTTTTAATTAATTCTTTAGTTAATTTGGTTATGAAAGAACCTAAATACAGGATGCCAGTCTCAGAGTCCCCTGCTTTCTGGTTCAGTTGGCACTGTGTTTCGTTGTGTTTTCACGGGAGTAAATTACTACATTGCTGGTGCAGTATGCATTCTAGCCAACACTAGGCTATATAGCTATATTTTTGATGCTGTTAAAATGAATTCTGGACATCTTCAATCTTTAGAAATAAAGTAAGCAGTCCTTTATCAATTCATTTGTACACAGCTCAGGTTAAGTTTGATATGAGAGTCTTCTCAATCAGGAAAATTTAACTCTGATTTCCATACTGTAACCTAGCCATCTTATTTGTAAGGATTTTAAGTTATGCAATTTGTTTTTTTGGCCTGAAAAAACAAAACAAAACCATAATAACATGGACCTATCTATAAAAGTACTAGAAAAATGAATTTTTTTAACTGGGAAAAACTCTAGACAGGTACTGAATTCAAGCCACTTATTGAGGACTAACAGAGAGCAGGAAGTGACCAGAATCTCCTGGATTTGGTCACTTGTGTTTAGTAGCTATGATTCCTGAGAGCTGAGTCGGGTTAAGGCCGCACATAACACCTGTGTGAGAGCAACACTGAAAATTCCTCCTGAGTTTTGTTTTGAAGATGAGCAACCATAGGGTCTCCAAGTTCCCACTGGTGACGTTCTACAGTTCTGTACCCAGAGGCCTCCATGTGGGTACCTCAGGGCGTGGGAGAATTGATTACTATTTCTCGCCGGGATCAACTGTGATCATTGAAGAGTTGTGGTTTTAATAGTCCAACTAGCTAATGAATTTTTCCTAGGCATAGTTTCAATCTAATTATGCTTTGGTAGCTTTGGTTCAGGTCTTTAAGTTGCAAAGAGGTTACTTTGGTGGCTTTTTGCCTTTTATTTATGGAGCACTTCTTAATAGTAATAGGAGTTGTTGTTGTTGTCGTCATTGTCATCATCATCATTTAATTATTTAGCATTATGGTAATACAGCAGCTAGCTCCTTTTGACCAAAATAATTTCAGTAATTTTTAGTCTTTTAGAGCCCAGCTGCATTTAGGGATGGACATACAATAAACTGGGCATTTCCCCCTCTTTTTTTGTGAACCCCTTGTTATAATCTTCTAATAACACGGGGCTATGAGGATTATTCTCGATCTTTGGGGGGCTCTTTGTGTTTGTATGCCCTTAGTCTCAAGTCTGTGGAACCCGTGATAGCCCAGCAAGTGCGTCCCCGAGGGACACATGCTCCTTTCAGAAATGCACCCCAACTTTCCCGGCCAGATCCCTGACAGCCTTGTGCAACCGCAGCGTTATGAAAATGACCATCTGGAGAAAGACAAGGAAAGAATTTGTAAATTCTATGTATAACGTAAAATAGCAACTTGACCTTACCCCGCCACACACACCCCGAAGAAATAGGAATGTCTTTGAATCCACTTCTCCTTCTACCCATTCCACTCCTGAGGCCCCCTGACCCACTGTTATCTTATCCAGCTTCCTCTCCTGCATGAGGGTACACAGACACACAGACTTGTGAGGCTGCAGCGTTTCCATGTCTAAGTGTGTCTGTCAGAAACCTCTGAAGTTGGAGGCGTCTGTCCTCTAAAGCCCAGCATTTCCAGGATTCCGAATGTCCTATGCTTGCCCATTATTTATGAATGAATGGGGCACCACCTAAACTGGCATCCAGATTTCATTTTGTGAATGATGGAAAACCTGAGAGGACTTTGTGGCAGATAACACAGTAGTCTGGAACAAAGAAATGTTAGATATTTTTGGATAACAGTTTTAAATCTAGAACAATTAGATACATTTAACATTATCGTTGTCGACTAAAAGCCTGCTGGAAGCTGCCCTTCCTCAGATAGCAGCCTTTTCACGGTGTGGCCCTGTTGTTAATAGCCTTAAAACAAGATTAAATAAAACATGTTAAATATTGCAATTATTGTGGGAAATAAAATTATTTGGTGAGCATAATGGGGAACAATTCAAGCGTTTAACATGATCCAGGAAATGCTACTCCAAACAATTGCACTGCCTTATGCATTTTTCCCTCTTTGATTGCTGACAGATGCCTTTTTGGAAACAAACATCTAAATGGTTTGCCTTCACTCAGGAAAAAAAAAAAAGTAGCGGAAAGCGGCTACATGGTTTGAATTTAACTCTTGTCATTTGAACACTTCTCCATGCACGTGAGTGAGTGGATCTGAGGCAAAGGCAGCATTTCCCATTGGGAAACAAGCGAGAGTCTGGGCTTTCTTTATTTTTTTTTTTTTAATTTCCTTGACTCTCTATTATAAGAAGTGGGATTCCCCTTGTTGTACAGTCAGGAGACAGAGTAAGGCTCAGGTGATACAGGCACTAGGGAGGAAATGGACCATTAGAAGTCTTAGGCCAAGTGCCAGGGGCCTCCTTGCTCTGGTCTTCATAAAGAGCCCAATGGAAACCCTTTGTGTTATGGAAGACAAACAAACAAACAAACAAAACAAACAAACAAACCAAGAGTCCCAGGGCCCAGGATTTGTAGCTGGGTCTTGTCTCCAGTGCACTGGGGAACAGGCTTTCAAGACTGCTGCCAACAGGTGTCCAGCACTGATGGGAAGTTCTGGGCCTGCGCTACTAAAGGGCAATGTGTAATGGAATATTACTGCTTTCCAACGGCTTTCGTAGTAGAATAGTTGAGAATATTGTTTCTGACGTCTCATACCCTGCTTTGAGAGTTACTGACTGTGTGCCCTCTCCCAGTTTAACCTCTCTGATTTTCTGTGGCCTATACTAATCAGGAAAACAAAGAATATAATGTTTGTACATATACACATATACACACATGTCTGTGTATGTGTGTATATGTGTATATGTGTAGTTGTGTGCAAAAATATACCTTTTGTGCAGACTTTCTACTCTGTGACAAGCACTTCTCTGTTTGCTTCATGTTGCTCCCCTCTTGAGAAATACCCTGTTTTCCCATCCTTTGGTCCTGTGTTGTGAGGCTCAGTCTCGTTCCAACAGAGATACTACTACCTACTCCTAAAATAATGTATTTCAGCCTGTCTTCCCAGCTACACGTTGAGATTCCCGAGGAAGGACTGTGTCTTTCTTATAAGGGCTTTGGGAATGGTAGGAGGTTCGCCTAGTGGTTAGGTCAACATGTTAAGAAGACCCAGAGGTCTGCCCACCTGGAGAGCCAGTTGCAGCCGCACAGTCTTACAGATTCCTCTGTACATTTTGTTCAAGCTGTTTCCCCTTTTAGTACATGGTCTGGGTCAGAGTCCCACTCTGCAGGGATCTGCATCTCTTTGACTCCCCGTTGCCTGTTTTATCTATATTATCCTTCTGTGTCTACTTCAGATAGACTGGCTGTATCACCACCTGTCTTTGATGAACATATGTCTTTTATCCATTCATCCATCCATTAAATAGCATTTCTGTAGTGCCAGCAATTAAATGCATTTCCCTCTCCTTTTATGCTTTGTTTCCAGGACCCTTGGAAATGTGAAACTGCACAAGAGCACATGATTTGAACGCAGCATGTAATAACAGCTAACGTTTATCCAGTGTTTCCTCTCAGCCAGGCGATATTCCAAGAGCCTTAAGTATTTTTTTTCCAGGTAGGTTCCTATGAGGTAGTCTTGTTATTAACCTCACTTTATGATCAGAAACAGATGCTAGGCAGTGAAGTGTCCTATTTAGGGTTCCTGAATTGGAAATAGAATGAGGATAAAGCGCTGGGGTTGAGTTTGGCTCTTATACCCCTGGTATTACCTCTGAGGTCACTTACTGAGGTTTAGCACTTGCTCTGTGCCAGACACCTCCTAAAACACTTTTAGGTGATGCATGTGAAAGATATGTAAAAGTCCTAGAAGGTTGATATTATATTCAGTTATCAGGTCTGAGTCCAAGAGGTAAGAGTCTTACCAAAAGATTCACGTCAATCAAGATCAAAGACCATCCTGGTATGTTGGTGCACACCTGTGATCCTAGGAGGTGTAGGCAAGAGACTTGCCCATAAAAGGCTAATCTAAACTACAAACAGGATTGTGTTTTAAAAATGAAAAATAGGAAAGATTCAGCCTACATCTGCTTGACTCAAAACTATCCCACCCATGCTTTTCTTATTACAAGAAAGCAGATATATTGTATTTCTTTTTCTAGATTTAGACATTGGGCACACACACACACACACACACACACACACACACACACACACATTGTCTTGAATCATACAACCTCAGAAACCCTGAAAGTATAAAGGTACCCTGTTGTTGAGGCTGCAGAGCTCAATGTAGGGCAAGTGGGCATCTAAGATAAGAAAGAAAGAAAGAAAGAAAGAAAGAAAGAAAGAAAGAAAGAAAGAAAAAGAGAGTTCTGTATTGAAGAGAGATTATGTACTATTAATACCTAGGTCTTTCCTCTAACTTTAGTCAGGTGGAAAAATCCCCAAATAGAGCTCAGCACACTGCACTACCTTGCTGAATTCTAGTGAGTGTGGTCTCATTCACAGGTCCTGATATAGGTAAGGCAGAAGAGCTATCATAGTATCATAGAAAGGTCAGGAGTTCAGTTCTTCTATAGACAGTAAAAACACCCAGCCCCCTTTTCTGAGTTTGAGCTCTCTCTCTCTCTCTCTCTCTCTCTCTCTCTCTCTCTCTCTCCTCCTTCCTTCCTTGTTTTTTTCTTCCTTTCTTTCTTTCCTCCCTCTCTCCCTCCTCTCCCTCCCCCTCCCTCCCTTCCTTCCTTCCTTCCTTCCTTCCTTCCTTCCTTCCTTCCTTCCTTCTTTCCTTCCTTCCTTCTTTTCTTCCAGCAAAATCAGTAAAGCTGTCTGCACAGGTCCACATCATTTCTAGGTATAAGTGTCCTGAGTTTGATAAACTGGTGTCCCATGCCACCTTGCAGTGTGGCAGAAGAAAATTCACAAACAGCAGTATTGAGGAAAATCAGGGGACCCCTTTTCATTTGAGTGATGTACTCTGGGACTAGCCATATTTTTGCCTGTGTGTTTTGCATGCAAACATGTAGATTTTGTCCATAAGAAAAATACTGATGCTTTTTTTTTTTTTTTCCAGTAGGAACTCACCTACCATGTCCTGCAAAGAATGAATCTCTTCCTCAGTGGCAGCTCTTGGTCCTCATTTCTATTTAGAAGTTCCTTGACTTTTAATCTCTATCTGCATTTTCTGTTAGCCAGCTGCCACCCAAGATTGGGCTAAACCCTCTGCCCCTTGTTAAAAAGGAAAAAGAAGAAAAAGAGAACACACGCAGCACAAGCTTCTAATACGTATATTCACAACTTCTCTGCAAGGCGCTTAAGAAAACTAAAAGGTTAATATATTCTAACTAGATGTTAGGTATAGAATGTCATATCTGTCAAATTTCATTATAACTTGCTGCTCATTGGAAAAGATTTGATTTCTTTTGCCACGTCCTACTATGTTCAAGTCACAGACTGCCAGCAGCAGCCCACTGAAGACCACAGGCTGGCAGTGAGCGGGCTCGAGTGGGAAAGCAGCCGCAAGGACCATCTGTTTCCGATTTCTAGCTGAGCCAAGATGTGCAGTGAAGTGCATTCCATTCACCAGGCCAGCTTCTCCCCTGCTCAAGTTATTAGTGTTACAAGTGAGATGATCTTTTCCAAACAGCGGGGGAGCCATAATCTTTATGGAACAGGATTTTAAAACACACACACACACACACACACACACACACACACTCACAGAACATACACACACTACCAATTAGACATCTTTTGTTAAAGTTGTGAGAAAGGCTGCTTATAAATTTAATTATAGCCTTCACGAGGTTTATAAAGCATGTTTTATTAAAGCGGAGGTAACCTGGGAGGCAGCAGTATGTACATTGGTCTCATTGAGTCCCACTGAGTGACCCAATATCCTTTGAATGCTTTTTACAGATATGTTAAGAAGGTGTTTAAACCATCTTTCCAAAGCATACTGAGTTTAGGGGCAATCAGTGGGACCCTAGCTTATCAGGACAGGTGAGTGATCTTGCAAACAGGAAAAGATTGAACTCCCTGTGTAATTTAGAAGAGATGTATTTGGTTTCCTCTGAAGGCTGAGCATTTTAAGAGAAGTTTGGAGGGGATGTCAGAAGGCTGATCGTATGATAACGCAATGGAAATGCCATTCTGCGAAGTTGAGATCTTAAGTAATTAATGTCATAAATATGTGTTTAATAACAGGTGATTGACACCCTGCCAGGTGCTCAGGATTCCAAAGGGAAAGACAGGCTTGCCCTCCAGGTGCGCACTAACTCTCCCGAGGAAGCAGGTACAGGAGCAGGCATGTACTTTGCAGTTGGGTAAAACCAGGGAATGTAGCCTTGGTTCTTGTACATACATACATGCGATTGATTCTGAGCTGTTATGTGTCCTTCACAGTGGCTTCATCTATAAAATAGGGATGGTGTTGGCCAACTTACAGGGAGTGCTGCAAAGATTAACTGAACCTATGCAGAAGAACAAGAGTACTGGGTGCACACTTAGTTTCTGTTTCCTTTATTTAATCTTGGAATCCAAAAGCGCCTTATGTATCTCCTTTGTGAATAAGAGGCTGCCATGTGACTTTTTTGGGTGTGGATGATCCTGTGGTATGCATGCCCTTCAGATACCTCCCCAGGAACACAGTAGCCAATACCTTGCAGCTGACATCCCCTTCTCTGGAAGAAAAGAGCTGTTTGTGCATACTGTCTAGTCTGGAGACTGTTCATTGAGGGCAGGCTCTTTCGTAGGGGCAGGCTCTGGATTACACCACAGAACCAGACCTGTAGAGTCGTGTGCATTCACAAATAACCAGGACCCTAAAGAATGCTTTGGTTCCTGGTCAATGAATTTTATAAAAATGATTTTTTTAAATAGAGATTACATAAATCCATTTAAAGTACGAAGCTGTGGACAGACAAGACAAAACCTCTTACTTTGCATGTTAGGAGAATGAGCCCCAGCAAGGATGTTCATTTGACTCATGGAACAACTTTATCGGTAGGGCTGGAGCTCCAGCTCAGGAAGCAAGTATGTTTACTGTGGTAGCTGTAGGATCAATACCTTCAGGGAGGTAAAGGAAGGGGGGTTGGACAAGCGGGGGTCAGAAATTAGATGGTTATAATAAAGACCAACCAATCCTGCAGAGAACCTGGAAGCTGGGATAGACTTACAGAGTTATCACAAATTGAAGCAAAGGGGTTGACATATTTTATTTGCTGAGAGCTCGTTTTTTCTAAGACAAAGCTTCTCAACCTATGGGTCCTGACCCTTTTAGTAATCCTCTATCTCCACAAACGTTTACATTATGATTCATAATGGTAGTAAAATTACAGTTATAAAGTTGCAACAGAACTAATTTTATGGTTGGGGGTCACCACAACATGAGGAACTGTATTAAAGGGCACAGCATTAGGAAGGGTGAGAACCACTGCTCTAGAAAGAAAAAACTTTCAGGCTAGACATACAAGCAAAGAATCAGAGGTGGAGGGTCTGGGAGGAAGCTGTCATTTGGGGGAGTGTCCGGATGGTATACTACAGGACCTCCCAGTGCTGGAGATGTCTCCAGGCTTACTCATTCCTGCAACAGAGGACCCTACTCTGCTCATTTCCCAAGTGTCAAAAGGAGGCATCCACCCCACACTTTTAACATAATCAACCCAGAGGATCTTTCTCACAAACCGCAGGAGGCTGAAAAAGATAGAACAAGGAGAGTAGGGTTGGGCATTTCTTAGAGTTCTAGTTGTTCAAAGCAGGTGCCTTTCAAAGTTAATATAAAAATATCTGGAGTTTACTGTTTCTGGCTAGCTAGTAAGCCCCCAGGAATTTGCCTAATTTCTGCCACTCTAGATAGATTACAGGCAGAAGCCACTATTCTGGGTTTTGATGTGGGTCCTGGGGATCTGAATTCAGGTCTTCATGCTTGTGTGAAAAATTAATTTACTCACTGAGTTGAGTCATCTTCCCAGCTACTGAAATTTTAACCTAGGGGTATGTCCACAAATAATTATATTAAGAGCAAATCTGTTATAGACTATAATGACCTTAATTTAGTAATTATATATAAGTATATGTATATGTATTTTCAAATGATGGGAAAAGAATCTATCAGAATACTTACTAGCTGTCAGCCTCTAGACCTCAGGGGTATAATGGTAAATATGTTTATCTTTATTTCTAGAATTTTAAAGCATCATGTAATTGCATTTAAATAAAGTATGAAAGTGATTTGACAGGATGTGTGAAAATGCTTAGAAATCTTTGACTTCGTACTTTCTCCTCCAGTACATCATTAAAAAGGTGGTTCTACTACTGTATCTTCACATCCTTTTGAACATTATTCAAAGTGGTGAAAAATTAGAAAAAAAAATTTCATGCAGTATAACCACATCAAAGCATATTGTGCAGCCATGAAAGAAAATGTTGTTTACAAATGAAAAGTGCTTATGCTGTAACAGTGTGAAAAAAGCAGGATGCGAAACTGAATACACAGAATGAACACAGTTCAGCAAAAACCCAGCAATCTATTCATTAAAAGACAGAAAACATTCCCATGTTAATGGTTGTGTACATAACTGATGGAATTATATTTTTTCTCTTCTGCTTTTATGCAATTTCAAAAGTTCTTTTAATGAAAGGCTGTTGTTTCTATAACAGAAACAAATAGACGTTAGGAATGACTGAAGCTGGAAATGTGTGCTGACAGTGATTAGTCTTAAGCATTCTTCCATAACCTGTCAGCACCTGGTCCCCTGTCTCCATCGCCTTGATAGTTAGCTGGGCATCTTCCGAGTTAGGCACAGAAGGCTGAATGAGAATGTGAAGAGCCAGGGTCATGCTACAACTCTCTTGGGTACTCCAGCATGAGGACATATTCATCCTCAGACCCAGGCTTATCAGTGAAATGATCTCTGATTAGACCAGACGGTCCTGGGGATCTGGAGCTTAACACTGTCTGTCGTCTTGATCCCTCCTAAACATCCCAACTCAACATAATCGTTCTTTGATTTCCATATTGGTTTTGCAGGAATCTGATAAGTGAAGAATGATCTCACTGTTTCAGAGCCACTGGGTTAGATGACCAGGCAGCAGCTTCTTATTCTAGGAAGCATGAGCCCATGTGAAATTGTATAATTTAGTGTGTGTTCTGGGGGGGAGGTCACAGCAGCTGGCAACAGTGAAAAGGTTTTCAAGTGTTTGGTTACCTAGCTTTAACTTCTGAGCCTTCTCCTGAGTCTCGGTGGAAGGTTTCTGAATATGCAACAACCAAAACCAAATTCAAAGTCAGGTATGTGGTAAATTCAAGGTGTTCTTAGCAGTGCTTGCCTGTGCTGCATCATGTGACCTCACCACGGCCTTAGTTCTGAGAGCACAGGCAAACTTTACCCTGCTGCTTGCTGTCATGCTGAGCTAAGCCTAGGAATGCTAGCTGAAATCAGATGTGAGATCAGATGTGAGACTAGTGGAGATTATAAATTACAATGTTTGTGCTGTCCATACAAAATTTTCTGCTTTTCTAGAGACAGTGTTTAAGTTGTGTGTGTGTGTGTGTGTGTGTGTGTGTGTGTGTGTGTGTGAAAGACATCTAGTCCTCAGCATTCAAGATCAAATTCGTGTCTCTTTGTATTATACTGCTTTACATTATTTAATTTAAAAAAATTGCTGTTTGCGTTGCTAAGTTGAAATTCTTTAAAATGTATCTTCAGTGGGTTCATGTGCTACCTTTGCTAGGCAAATAGATGGACCTAGAAAAGATTATATGGAGCAGGTAACCCAGACCCAGAAAGACAAGTGCTGTGTACTTTTTTCTTATGTTCAGTTCCTGGCTCCAAATCTTCAGATGTGGGTGTATAACATGGACTAGCCACAGAAGTCAGGAAATTATAAAGGGGCCGGAGCAGGGTAGGGGGTCGTGAGAGGGGACTAGCAGGATGTAGGTAATATGAAGCAGGAAATAGAAAAATGTGGAGGGTTGTTTGGGGAGCGTGAAGAAGTCAATACAGAAGGCGAAGGAGGAGGAGGAGGGAGAGGAAGAGGGAGGAACAACACCAAGGCTATCCAATAAAGCTTTAAGGAATCTTATTATTTTATATTTACCTAAAAACCACACACACATGGGTATGAATGTATGTATACACCTTAGAGAAAGTTACTCCACTGGGGCCGACAGTGCTCCCCACAAGAAACATAGACTAACAAAACCTTAGAACTAGGCATGAGGCTTCCCCATTTGAATGGCTGATCAGGGTAATCCAGGAGACTCTTAAAACAATATAATCTGTTATTGTTGCCCTTGGTTGCTTCTCAGAGATTGACACTAAGCCCCTATTGCTGTACCCCTATACTGCACAGTTAGTACACAATACTCAAAAGTCTTTGATCTGGATCTGATCCAAAAGCCTCTTTCCTGACTTCCAGGTTACCAGAAAATACTATGCAAGATGCCAAGACAGAGGGGCAATTAATAATCCTACCCAGTTGTGACACCTTTCAACCATGGCAATGACCAGCATGATAATATAGCCATAAAGGTGTGGTAAGTTGCACTCATGTGTTGGTGGTAACCAATGACTGCCTAATTGCACTTAAGCCGGTTCAGCAGGAGGGATACCATGCGTGGTACAAGGAGCCTAACCCACTCTCAATGGCTAGTGAGGTCACAGATCTTAGAAGAGACTCTACTACCACCACTTTATCAGACCAGCCCAATTTCAGACTGCAATCTAAATCTTATTCTCATCCCCACCCTTTATCAGAATGCCTTTCTTTACGGATAACGGAGACCGTCACAGGAATGCACAGCTGGACACAGTGCAGACATCAACAGATCCTGGGCAGCCACACCCCAATGGCTATATCTACGTTACAACTCCTGCATTTATGACTCTGCAAACATCACAGAAGAGGGGATAGGAAGATTGTAAGAATGAAACACCAGGAAGTTGGTTGTGAAACAGTCTTTCCTAGAAATGTCTGCATAAGCAAAATCTGAACAATGGCCTATCAGTAGACGTGCTGACGTGGAAAGGAAAACCCTCACAGGATCACATCCGTGGATAAGGCAACTGATGACTGCTGGGAATGGGAGCGTTCTCCTCTATCAGGGATGAGCGCTCTAATTAGCTATCCATACAAACAGTATCACTGAAACTGTATATACACAAACAGCAGAATGGACTCCACAGGTTGTGTTTTTTATATTTGTGTATTAAAAACATGTAGCAATAATAATGGGATAAGAAGAGGCTATCAATTTGAGAGTTGTGGCAACTTGGAATTATCTAGAGGAAGAAAACAGAAGGGGAAAGCATTACAATTATATTTTAATTAAAATATATAAAATATGAAGAAAACCATTCAGTGAATTTTCTTTTGTAAATAGGGCAGTTTTTTTTCATAATTGCTGAAATGGATCTAAACATACTCCTGTATTTTATACTATGTATTTATGAAGAACATTGTTCTCAGAATTGATGATCATAAAAATAAATATTGAACACTTGGACAAACATTTAAGATGCTCTGTGTCCTGCAATATCAAATAATCAGTCAAGATTCAGGTCTTTATGTGAACATTAACAAGCATGTGCATGTTATTAGTATGCAAATTTGATTTAGTTTTTAATACATGATAAAATTATATGTATAGCAGATAATTGCCTTAAATTTTTTTTTTGTAATATGTAACCAGTGAATATATACCTATTTTCTAGACCTATATATCAATAGTCATGTAAAAACTTTTCAGGTGTAAAGCTGTTGTGAGTGTAAAGTTTAGGAAGCCTTGTTCTTGACTGTCTACATGTAGATAATTAATATTTTGGGGGTATAGGTGCTATTTTTTCCTCATCTAAAACTTTTAAGTTTGTTTTTAATCACGGTAAATGATGTGTTAACATAAAGTTAGCATTATATTCTTAAGCTCATGGTATTGTTAACTAAACACACATGGTATGTTGAATAATGTAAGCTTAGGACCTTGTGTTTGGTTCTCACTAGTCTCAAGATATTTTCAATTTGTCTTTGAATTTATTTTATTTATTCTTTGGCCCATTGACTATACAAGAGTAAGTTATTTGGTTTTCACATGTTTAGCAAGTTTTTCGATTTTTGCTTTCATTTTCTTATGTTTGGAAGTGATGTGTGATGTGAGTTAAACCTTTTAAAAATTTGTTAAGACTATTTTGTGCCCTAAATTCTATTCATGCTATAGAATGCCCTGCTGCATTTGAGGATAAGCATTCTGAGGCAGCAGGGCACTATGTTCTTTATGTGTGGGTTTAGTCCATCTGTTCCTCTTAGGTTTCCAAACTTATTGTTTACTCACCAGTTTCAGTCTGAATGGCCTGTCTGTTGTTAAGAGTGAGATAGTATGATCTCCCATTGTTCTTGTGTTACTGTGTATTTCCCCAGTTCTATCAATATTTCTTCATACATTTGGTTGTTCTGAGTACAAATGCTAGTGAATTCACTCTTTTAAATCATTTTCTATATCTATATATCTATATATTTATATAGATATATATATAATTTTTGTTTTAAGACATTTTAAAATTTAAAGTATATTTTTCTGGGATGTATAGAACAACCTCTGTTTGTTCTATTTTTATTATTGTTTGTGTGAAACATCATTTATATTTTGCTTTTAGCTTATACATGTCTTCAAATCTAAAGTGCATCTTGTTTTTTCAAAATCCATTCAGATGTTCTATTTCTATGACCAGGGCTTTAATCAATATATTCAAAACAATTATAGAGAAGAACTTAGGGCTACCTTTTTAGTAATTGCTTTCTGTCTGTCTTACAGTTTTTGAGGTCTTTCTTTTCCTCTCTGTGTTTTGCTGTCTTATTTTACAGTGGATAGTTTGCATCCTCTCATTTTTCTGGGTACACAGTCTAAAGGTATATTCTTTGGGTTTACCACAGAGTTTGTGTAGCATGACTTATATTTGTAAAACCGACTTTAAGCTGACTGCAGCTTATTTTCCACAGTAAATGCAAATTTTATATTTTGTTTTATTCCTGCATTATTTTGGGAATGGGCAGACCTGGTGTGTAATCAGTAAATTTCTAACACTGGGCCACACCCTCAGTCCTACATGTTGTCATTAATGTCACAGATTGCATTTTTAGAGCTGTATTCTTCATTTATGTCTAGCACCATAGATGAAATCAATTTCACATTGTCATTATGGTATTTCACTGGTCTATGCATTTACTTGACTATGCACTTCCCTCTGCCAATGAGCTTTCTGCCTTCATATGCTTTTGTGGGACTCTTCATCATCCTTTACATTCAATTAAAATTATCTTTAGCATTTCTTACTTTCATAAACAAAATGGTGATGAAACTCCCTCAGCTCTCATTTATCTGGGAAGGTATTTCTGCTTTATTTCTGGAGAGACTATAGCCATTTGTAGCATTCTTGATTGACATTTCTTTTTTCC
Organism: Arvicanthis niloticus; assembly: GCF_011762505.2. Taxonomy (NCBI): domain Eukaryota; kingdom Metazoa; phylum Chordata; class Mammalia; order Rodentia; family Muridae; genus Arvicanthis; species Arvicanthis niloticus. The sequence goes on from NC_047662.1 coordinate 53,651,521, forward strand.
CCCCCTTGAACATATAATTGTGCTTCCTTCTGCCCGGCAAGGTTGCAATGAGAAATCTCTTGATATGCTTACCAAGCCATCTTTGTATGTGATAAGTCACTTTTGTCTCTGTGCCTACAAAATCCCCTATCTTTGATTTTTGACAATGTGATTATAATTTCCCAGTACACGTGCTTCTTTGGATTAATCACAGCTAGGGTTCTTTGGACATCTGGATGCCCATTTTCCTCCACAGTCTTGGGCATTATCTATTCACACAATCTTTTATTATCTGCCTCCTTTCTGTTTCTCTCTCTCTCTCTCTCTCTCTCTCTCTCTCTCTCATCATTTTCATCACTAGGAATTGAACCAGTAGCCCAGCAAAGTCTCCAGCAAGCACCCATCCCTTCCATTCCTCCTAACCACTCTATGATGCCCTCTAACTTTTGTAAGATTTTTTTCTCTTTTTGTGTTCATTTTCATTATGCTTGTGATTGGATAGTGTCAATGTCTTTGTGACTGCTGATTCCATCTTGTGAATGAAGTTACTATGTGGTGAGTTTTCAATTCTATTGTGTTCTTTAGCTTTAAAAATCACTGTTGGTTATCTAAAAATAAATAAATAAATAAATAAATAAATAAATAAATAAATAAGAGTTGATATTGCCACTCTATTCATTCTATTCTTGTGAGTTGATTGACTATCTATAACATGGTCATTTTGAATTCTTAATTTGGTAATTCACTTAACTCCATTACCTGAAGTTAGGCTTTGGAGATTTCTTTTGTTCCTGTGGTTGGGCCATGTTTCTCAGGTTTTTTTGTATGTACCTTGTACCTTCGTATTTGGTTGTACATTTCGAAAACACCTGCCTCTATATCTTTATACTTCAGCTCTGTACAAGGAAAGGCTTCCACAGTCATTTGAGTTGAAGATTCCAGAACCCTGTCAGGTTTTTCTAGGGGTACTTTTTCCTATGCTTTTATGAGTAAGCCCGGCAGAGTTTTGCTGGTTTGGTCTTCAGTTTGTAATCTCCTCCTCCCTCTAGTGTCTATCTGTAGTATTACAAGCTCCAAAGTGCTGAACTATGTGCCTTTCCCTGTGGCCTCAGGTTGGGTAGGCCAGAAGCCAGTCTCTTTGAAGCTCCTTGAAGAGCTGGGATTTTTCTGACACGTTTGTTCCATTCATCCCTTCCACTCCCAAAGCCACAAGTTGGGCTTTCACTCCCTAGGTGGCAGGCTGTGCCAGTTTCTGTCTGTGGCATTAGAAGTTCTCTGGCACTGACACCAGCTGCCAAGCTCACTTTTGTTCTCTGCAGCCCCTAGGCATGAACACTGTGAAGTATGTGAGAAAGAAATTAATTCCTCGAGAGAAAAGACTTTGAATGCAAATTCTACTTTTCTCTTTACCTTCCAAGGAAGAAGCTGATAATTGGACTTTTGCACTCAGTTATGTGGGGGCTTAGCTCTGAAAAAGGGGACATTTGAAATTGGATGACTTCTTTTACTACATCTTCTCTCTCTATGTACCACCTCTTTTCACCCTTCTCTCCCACTGTCCCTTCCTCCTAGTTTCCTTATTTTTTTTCCAGATTGACCAGTACTATTCAGGCTGGTCTTGAATTTGTGTTTTTCCTACCTCAGCTTCCTATGTAGCTGAGCTTAAGGATGGATCTCTGCACTTGGTTTATCAGTCTCAACATGACTATTCATGCCTATTCTTGGCTTTGAACTTTGAAATTTCCCAGTTGAACTCTGGGGTACTCAGAAGGCATTTCCCACTCACATGTGTCATATTATAGTCACTCTGTAAGGATAATGAGATTTGATGCTTCTGATTCCACCATTTTGCTAATGTCACTATCCTGTATCTTTTAAATAAAGAGAAATGAAAGCATTGGCCACCCTCATGTGCAAAACACTAACTTTCCTTCTCCATATGCTGCTGGTGACCTTCTTGCTATCTTTATAGTTGTCACAACAAAGTATCTTATTCAACATGGTCCATCCAGGGGCTCTAGGCTTCTAGTAGAGCAGAGGTAGTATTACATTTTACTCAAGGTCTTGTACTGGAGAACCATGTATTTCATAAATATAAAAAAATATTGGAGAACACATGGTTGCCTCTGTCAATCAGGTTCTAGTGTTGAGAGCCAGCATATGCAACTGTGCTAGTTAGCTTTAACTGTCAACTCAAAGGCTAGAATCACCTGAGAAGGAAGTCTCAATTGAGGGATTGCAGAAGATGAGCTGGTAGAGGCATGTCTGTGGGGGGTTATCTTGATTGTTAATTGATTTGGGAGGACCCAGCCTACTGTGGATGGCATCCTTTCTTAGACCAGTGGTTCTCAACTTTCCTAATGTTTGATTCTTTATTTAATATAGTTTCTTATGCTGTTGTGACCCCCCAAATATAAAATATTTTCTTTTGCTACTTCATAACTGCAATTTTGCTACCGTTTTGAGTCCTAATATAAGTATCTGTGCTTTTTCATAATCTTATGTGACCCTTATGAAAGGGTTGTTCATTCCCAAAATGGGTCATGACCCATAGGTAGATAATCACTGCCTTAGGCAGATCGGCAGTGCTGGGCTGCATAAAAGCTAGTTAAACATAGGCATTCCAGGAAGCCAGTAAGGTGGTGTTCCTCCATGGTTGTTGCCTTCAAGTTCAAGTTTAAAATCTGCTCTATCTTTTCCTATTTCCTTATTCCAAGTCTGTGACTTGGAAGTGTAAGTCTCAACAACAACAACAGACAACAGCAGCAGCAGCAACAAAATGCTTTCCTCTCTTAACTTGCTTTTGGTCACATGACCTTGTCACAGAAACGAATGCAACTAGAAAAGCAACTCAGCATCTTTCTCATGAACTTCTTCCAGACCTCAAAGAAAACCTTTCTTTTTAAACTTTCCTTACTGAATATATTCACACACATGCATTAAAGATTTACTGGTTGTCTAATTACAACATCAAAGATAGTCTCCACTTCAGAATGTGGCGAACATTAGGACAATAGGTGCCCTTAAGTAAAAGCAAAAGCAGGTTAGTTAGTTTACCAAGTCTTTCCTTTTCAGAAGGCTTGACTAAAGAAGATTTCTGATTAATGAAGACTTATTTTGCAGGGCGAAGAATCCTTCCAAAAAATTTTTAATTTCTAATTTGATATGAAATATTCATCAATTTATGTTATATATGTATGTATGTATGTATGTATCTATCTATCTATCTAAGCAGTTAGAAACTACAGATATGAAAAACATTTTGCCACAGTCAAAAATTCATATTATTATCAAGTTTGGGATAGGTTTAAGTAATTTATATATGAACAGTGATGCCAAACTTCTTTTCTTTACCATATAGATCAATATAAACAAGTGATAATTTGTACAATGAAATCAAATTGGTTTGTAGTTTTTTTGTTGAAAATACTATTACCTTATTATGTTATACACATACTTTTGTTACAGCATTTTCACAAATCTTTTAAAAATATAATTTTGATTTTGTAATTTGTATTTATTATTTTAATTGTTTCTGACTTTGAAGCATGAGTTTTCTATCATTAATAAGAATTTAACGGTTACAATGACTCAGGACCACTGTGTAATTCCAATTTACTATTGAATAATTCATCGAATACATTATAGAAATCTACAACTGTCCAAAATGCAGAGAACCATTGACCAGGTACCCAAATCAATGGATACAACTACAATACAACCCCTATACCTAAGACTCAGGGAACATTGCAGAAGAAAGGGGCAGAAAGATTGGATTGTTAAGAGTTAGGGGAACAGGATATCTGCTGGGAGATAGAGTATTTTATACATAACAGGGAAGCCGCCCTATGAAATCTCAAAAATATTGTTCCTTAAACAAAACCAGAATAACAACATCATTTGACATGCCAATGTGGATGGAAAAATCTCACAATGGGAAATCTCACAATGGGAAATCTCACAAAGCCTTATCCTCAAATGAAGATCAAAAGGCAACTAATGGATGCTGAGAAAGGACAAGCCAGTCTCCTTTAGGGAAAGGCCATATTTGATAGCAATCAGCCCTCAACAAATACAGGTATGAGCAACACCAAATGGGTTCAGTAGGCTGTAGTTATATACACACATGTACATACACACATGTCAGTAGGCTGTAGTTACATACACACATGTACATACACACACCATCACCACCACCACCAACAACAATTAAGGGAGAAATGATCATAGGTTTGAGAAGGGAGTGAGGGGGGGGACATAGGAAGAGTCAGGTGGGGGAAAAGGAGGTAAAGAAATATAATATTGAAGTGCCAAGGTCTTGTATGGTTTCCAGGGATTTATCTGGCTAGTGGTGACAACGGAATGAATAAATGACAGCACACACAGAAACATAGAAAAGCTGGGATTCAGTGGACTGGGCTCTCTGATGGAGAAACTTTAGGACCCTAGAAGTTCAGCATGCTTATTACATACAGTTGAACAGAGAGGTGGTATTATTGCATTCAGATAAACAAGACAAGGAATCGTGTTTATGTAAGCTCTGTGGGAGAAGCTTCTATAGGGAGCAGTCTGTGGGCCTTACACATCGAGCAGGAGAAAGCTATGGTGGACATTTTTTTCTACTAACTATCAACATCCAAACATGGACAAGAGGAAGTCTTAGCCACCCTTCTGAGCTTTATCCTGCGATTGTGTGTGTGTGTGGGAGCTTTTGCCGTTTTATCATGTGTCTGAGGATATAGTTCTGGACACGGATACATCAATAGCACACATTCACCAAGGACTTCACTCATTTAGGACCTTCCTCCAGTCCTGACACTCTCATATGAAATTCTAAATCAAATCAAAAGCCATAAGTTTCAAAAAGATTTACGCAAAAACAGGAAATAAAAGGAAACTTTGCAGAGTTAGGTGATAGCATTTTCATAAATTATGTCTTTAGTACACCAGGAATATCAACCACCAATTGTAGAACACATATTCACACTTCTAATGAAATTTTATTATCTTACAATTAATGAGAAAAAAAAAAGAGTAATGAATTTGAAAAATATGGGTATATGGGAGAGTTTGGACAGAGAAAATGATGTAATTATACTATCATCTCAGAAAATACAAGAAATAGTTAAAACACAAAGAAAACATCTCTTTTATCTTTGAAGTCTTGCTTGATTCACTCACATAAAACATGTTTACACATATTTTCAGATTTATGTTTCTATTAAAGTCTGTCAGTGCATGAATTTAAGATAAATAATATATATCTTTTTATAGTTTGATGTGAATCTTTAGTCTCCACTCACTTGCTGTGTGAGACTCTGTTACCTTCTTTCCTGCCTTCATGAAATGTTTGGGGTAGCTGAAGTGGTTGTTCTGTGTCCAGCAACAATCACCACTCTGTGGGCATGCTCGGGATAAAGAGAGACAGTTGAAAATCCTGCTGGTGTCCTCTGTGTAGGTCTGAGGAGTGTGCTAGATCTCTCATTACAGGAGGTGAAAAGATGTGGTTGAATGTTGTCTGTGGGATTTTCTGATGGTGGGGACTTCACTTTTAGTTATTTTTTTTTTCTGGTTCTTTGGTTGTTAATTAATTGGGATCTTCTGAGTGGCATCCCACACGTTGCAGAATGGCCCATTATGACAGTCCATGCATAGCTTCATCACTGGTTTTGGGAGAATTTGATATCCATACCTGGACCTATCAAACCTTGGAAACAAATTCTAATATTGCCATTATTGAAAGAATCCTTCTTTGAAAACCAGCTCAAAACTGACCAAATATGTAGCCAGATTTTTGGCTACTTTAGGAGTTCCGATCTTACACTCTTCTCCACCCTCATAGCTTCTAATAACCAACACTAGGTAGGAGAAAAGAAGGTTAGCCGGGAAAGGGGGTATCAATGTCTTTAGACTACTTCCTGCTGATTGAGGGTTTCTGGTTCTAGTTCCTTGGAGGCAATATTAATCTTCACCATCAGGATATCTCCAGCTAGTAATGAGCAAGAGTAACCACCACCACCACCACCACCACCACCACCACCACCACCACCACCAGCAGCAGCAGCAGCAGCAGCAGCAACTGGGGCAGTGGCTACTATCTCAGGGGTTTGGTGTTTGTACTCTATTTCAAGAGTCCCCAGAATTTTAAACATTATACACTTGCAAAAACTATCTGCAGGAATCAAAAGCACACCCTTGCTAGAGAGTGAGGCAAACCACAGTCTGCCATAGACATGGACAATCTGAAGCAGCTCCAAATTCTACACCTGGGATTAAAACAACAACATATCCCTATAACATTTCTGTGTTCAAAGAAACCAAAATTCTCACTACATTTCCCCCTTTCTGTGTAAGCCATTAATTGTGCTGTGTTTAGTAAGAAATTGTAAACAGAGAAATTTTCAATGAACCAACCACTTTTCAAGTCAGTGGCCAAGGTTTTTAGGAGATATTTCCTGCTCAATTCTAACCATTATCAATTTTGATGGCATCCATAATTTTCCGTTTTCTATAGAAACAAACAAATTCATGTCTCCAATGCAAAATTTGTGCAGTCTTCCATTTTGATGTTAACACATTCTTATAGTATATAGACTGATTTAATCCCCTAGTCTTTTCCCCCACCCCTATAATCCAGCATTTCCTGGCTGCTGTTATCCAATTCTCATTAGCATTTGGAAAATTCAGGGTTAACAAAGCACTATTTAGTCTATCTCTGAGGGTTTTTTAATTCTTCCTTTTTGCTTTATTAGCATCTATTTTAAAATACGATTATATATTTCTATGACAGCCTGCCCTGTAGGATTGTGTGGTATACCTTTAATGTGCTTTATATTATAATATGCAAAGAATTGCTTCATTCTACTGGAGACATATGCAGGGCCATTGTCAGTCTTAATTTGTACAGGTATCCCCATAATAGCCATTACTTCCAGTAAATGTGTAATTATAGAATCAGCCTTTTAAGAATTTAGAGCAGTTGCCCATTTACGGATAAGGTCATTGGTATTTCAGCAGTGGTCTGTGCTTATAAATTTGGAAACTCAATTCCTGGGATTTCTTGTGTTTGGACAATTGACACAGCCTGGGATTGTTTTTGATGACAATATGGCAATACCTTCTTCAGAAGTATCTACATTTTACCCCTAATTTCATCCTGGTCTCTGTCTGGGATTACAGGAATATTAATTCAAGTATTCCACCATTGTAAAAGATCACTTTCCCATAAATTTATGGGTATCTCAGACACATAAAGTATTAACTTCCCTGTTTGACCTTCCAGTCTCACACATTTAACACACCTTATCTGAGATAATTTCTTAGTACCTAGACATTGTATATGAACCTTTTGAAGTGGCCATTCTGAATTTCAAGATATTTTTTTTTGGGGGGGGATGATAGTCACATAAGCTTCTGTATCCTCCAAGCCTTCTATTTCAACATCATTTACTTGCACTTTTAATTTTGGCCTCTGATCATTAACCACTGTTTGCCAGAACAAACACCTTTTTTTTTTTTAGTACATTCAAAGCCCCCTGTTCTTTCTATTGGAGCAGCTTTGCCTTTAATGTAGAGAAACAACAGCAGCTTAGGAATCCCATCATCTGAATTAATTTGCCTCCCCCTCTCTCTTTCTTTCCCTCTCTCTGTCTCTCTCTGTCTCTCTCTTTCCCTCTCTGTCTGTTTATCTCTCTCTCTCAGTCTCTCTTTCTCTCTTTCCCACTCTCTCTCTCCCCCCTCTCTCTCCCTGTTTCTCTCCCCCCCCCCATAGGACATAATTCTAATTTCTCCTTAGAAATTCCCATCTATAACGATGGGATGCACAATGAATTCTTGGGAGGTCAATCTACTTCTTCCCAGGATCATCCCTACTGTCCCTGAGGGTAAAGGACCATAAACTCCAGTGATTGCTTTATAACATTGAATGTTTGGGGACAGGGTAAGAGGCTTATCTGTGGGCAGCACTGCCTACAGTAGTGTGCATGAGATGGCAGTACTTAATTGCAGTGTTTTGTTTTTTTTTTTTTTTTTTTTTTTTTGCTTCAGGGCTTTGAGCTGCCTGGTTCTACATTTCATTTTCTAATGGACATAAATCGCCTTGAGTATCTGTCTTGGACCTACACTCACTGGTCCAATGCTATTCCTTGCTACAATGCCTGTGCATTCTGGGAAACCTAGGCATTCTTTCTGTTTGTATTTGAAAACCCATTGCCCCCCTGGAAGCAGATTGTTCACTGCTGCAGCAGGAAAGTACTATATTTCTCATAGCTACCCGCCCCCCCCCCCCCCAGACATTTTGAAATCTGAGACCTTTAGTGTGGCTTAGTCACAGTGTATCTGCAAATGATCAAATTTTCTGCTTTTGAAGCACTGGGCATTTTGATATTGGAGACCTTTAGCAATAGCTTGTTCTATGATATTAACATGATAATTGTGAGAACCAATATTAGTTGTGGCCCTTTGCACTCATCAATTGGCACTGTCCATGCCTTTAACAATCTAATAACTCTTTTACATTTGGGATTAGCATCATTAAAGGCAAGGGTCTCCATCAGCACCTGCCTTGCATAATGGTGTTCATAAGCTTTGTTCACAGCTGAAACTAATCTTTGCAAAAAGTCAGAGACTTCTCCAGAGCCTTATATAATCGTTGTAAATGAGGTGGAACTTTTCCTGGGCTCCTCAACTTTGTCTCAAGCTCTTAAAGGCACTAAACAACATTGCTATATAATGGTGTCATCAGATGGAATCTTTTCTTGTAGATCAGAGCACTGCTCTTCAGCCAGCAACTGATCTTTGACAATATTAATTCCCGTTGCTCTAGTTTTTCTGTTCACTATTCGTGACCTCTTCCCTCTACCATGTTAACCACTATAACTACTGACTGGCCTTTAGCACAATTATTACCAGCCCTTTCAGTCTTAAAGAATAATTCTATTTTGGATAGCCCAGGTACATAATTTGTTTTATGTAAGATGAATATATTCAGTAGGAAATCATGGCGTCTTTAAAATGCCTCAGGTCTATCATCCCTGTAGGACACCACCCTATTTTGTCATAACCCTGATCCACACCATTAGCAGGCAAGCTCTGTGTCTACAGTTACTGGGAAAACTGATGGTGATTTTGTAATCCCAGCCACCTCACCCCTCTCTGGTGGTGAGGTGCAATTGGTTCAAGATTAACTCACTTTTCTTGAAAAGGATTGTTTCAGTTTCCTTTAATCTGTTATCCTGCATGGCCTTGGCCTACTCTTCTTCCCCCAGCCACAAACCTGGCTTTCTACCCTGCCCAGGGTAGAAAACTGAAGGCAGCAAGCAGAGCTGTGGTCTGCCTTCAAGCACAGTTTGTTTCCCCCTTTCCTCCTTGGGAAAACTCCCAATCTCAGACATTGGGTCTGAACCTTTTAATTCTCATTTTCGAGTGCTACTTGCTTCCTACACACATCCTTCTCTACCTGCAAATCTTCCAGTTGCACAGACAACTCTGAAACCCTTTCAGAAATGAGTGAGTAGAGTGAGCCTTTTGATTTTCCCATTCATTCATATGTTTTGTTTCTCAGGTCCATCCATTTCCACTCACAACTTTTCCAGTTGTTCAGCCATATTAACACCCTTTTTGAGATGGAATATAGAAAGAAGGAGGAGGAAGAGGAGGAGGGAGAGGAGAAGAAGGAGAGAAGAAGAAGAAGAAGAAGAAGAAGAAGAAGAAGAAGAAGAAGAAGAAGAAGAAGAAGAAGAAGAAGGGGAGGAGGAGGAGGGAGAAGAGGAGGAGGAGGGGAGGAGGAAGAGGAGAAGAGGAGGAAGAAGAGGAAGAGGAGGGAGAGGAGGAAGAAGAGGAAGAAGAGGAGGGAGAGGAGGAAGAGGAAAAGGAGGAGGAAGAGGAGGGGAGGATATTTCCACCCCAGATAAAACTCAATCCCACTCCACCCCAGAGAAAAGCTGGGGCTAACTCAGCACCAGTAGCCACAATAGATGTCTTGCTGATGTCCTGAAACAGAACATCCATTCTTTCTTTCCCCTGTTATATCTTCTAGGGCATTAGAAATCAGATTTCCAATTCTGCTGAGCACTATGTCTTGGCACCACTTATAGACAGACTTTTGGCTACTATATGGGTTCCCCTTTTCTACCACCCTTCTCTACCCATATCCCCTCCAACTCCACAATACTGAGTAGAAGAGAACAAAGATTAGAGGAGAAAGGGGCATCAATCTTTTCACACTACTTCCTGGTGATTAGGAGCATCAAGTTCCAGGGAGCAATGTTGACTTTCATCATCAAGATATCTTCAAGTAGCAACTAGCCACCAGGCACCAGGCACCAGGCACCAGGCACCAGGCACCAGGCACCAGGCACCAGGCACCAGGCACCAGGCACCAGGCACCAGGCACCAGGCACCAGGCACCAGGCACCAGGCACCAGGCAGCAACCAGCAACCAGCAACCAGCAACCAGCAACCAGCAACCAGCAACCAGCAACCAGCAACCAGCAACCAGCAACCAGCAACCAGCAACCAGCAACCAGCAACCAGCAACCAGCAACCAGCAACCAGCAACCAGCAACCAGCAACCAGCAACCAGCAACCAGAAACCAGAAACCAGAAACCAGCAACCAACAGTAGTAAGGCAGCAAGCAGCAGCCACTGCCCCTCTCAGGATCCTGATGTTTATGTAACCCCTTGAAATGTTACACACTCACAAAAACTATCTGCAGCTGTCAAAACCACACCCCTGCTAAAGCACGAGGCAAATCATAGTCTGCTGTTGTGGACAATCTGAAGCAGCCCCATATCCCATACCTGGAATTAAGACAAAAACCATATTCCTGTAATGATTCTGTGTTTAAAGACAAGATAAGGCCTGAAACTATGAGATGGCTAGAAGAAAACATGTGGGAAGCTTCAGAACACTGGATAGGCAAGATTTCTTGGAAAAGACCCAAAACACACACAAAAAACCAAAACAGATAAAAGGTTACACTTAAATAAAAACCTTTTACAAAGTAAAGAACAGGGTACAGACACAAACTACAAATGAAAAAAAAAAGTTTGCACACTGTGAATCTGACAGGAAGTGGACATGCAGAAATTACAGAGAACTCTCAAAATTAAGAGCAAGAATTGAATAATAGGATTGGAAAAAAAGACAGTAGATCTACAATAGACAAAAAAGACATACAAATAGTTAACAAATACATGAAACATGCTCAAAATCACCAGACATCAGAGAAATACCAATTAAAACTATGAGATCCACCTCAGTCTAGTGATTACGAAGGGATGGAAGAGAGTAAGTGCCCACAAAGATGTGGATAGACGTGGATTATTACACATTGCTATTAGAAACATAAATCAGTATAACTGCCAGATTTACCCTTAGTTGACAAAAATAATCTTTAACTGTGATTTTAGTTGTTCTACATTTAAGGTTAGAAATATTTTATTAGCATGTATAAATTGTAGGAAACAAAGTAGTGCCTTGAGATTCTTATCTCATCATTTGTAAAAGGTACACTTTTTCTTCACAATGAATTATAAAAATAGGAAGAAATTATTAAAAATTCCTTCATCAAAAATTGCCTTTCTTCTAAACATAAAAGTTTGATAATGATTCTGTATTATAACTTGTGAAAACATTTTTGTTTTCTGAATTCCTATTTTATAATCAACTAGAATATAAAAGCTTTTGAAAGCATAATTACATAGTAATGAAAAATGTGTTTTGTAAAATAAAACTTGTATTTCCATGAAACACATTGGACTTCTGAAAGTTGTCCTCTGACATTATGTCCCACGCCCCTCCCCATCGAGGGCTTTCCAAAACACTCAGGTATGTTGTACAATAAGACATTTTGGCCGGGCGGTGGTGGTGCACACCTTTAATCCTAGCACTTGGGAGGCAGAGGCAGGTGGATTTCTGAGTTCGAGGCCAGCCTGGTCTACAGAGTGAGTTCCAGGACAGCCAGGGCTACACAGAGAAACCCTGTCTCGAGAAACAACAACAACAACAACAACAACAACAACAACAAAAAGACATTTTGGTTTAATTGGTTTGTCTTAGAGTTAGAAACTTTTGGGCATGGATCTGACTATTACAGTAGCCAAGAGAGCTTGAGCAATTTTAATCTTGCACTTTAGAACATGTGGGGTTTTTCCAGCATATTTTAATTTTCAAAGAGAATGCTATCCAAGGCAACATCCTGCCTGCTCTCTCTATGCTGCAGCAAGATTCATTGCTTAGCTTTCTATGTTGAAGACTCTAGTGTATGCAGAATTGCATGGCATTGGCTTAAGGTTTATAAAGCATGATCTCTCAAGCATAGCAAGTTGAAGTCTGGTTGAATATCGGGATCCTTCTTAATGTGATACCTGTTACTTTACATTGGTGGATTGTGGTGACATAAACAATGTTTTGTGTTTTTTTTTAAATCCTAGATTCATGTTGTGATTGTCTAGAGAGTTTTCTGTAATTTTTTAAACCTTATTTTTAATGATGTTAATTAAATGCTTTAACCTTCCTGATAGCTCACCACCAACAGAGGTAGTGGAAAAGAAAGGATGGGGTTGAGGGGAGTGGACCCGTTTAGAAAGGCTCTTTGGAGCAACTCCCATCTGTGTTGTCTGGAAATCAGCAGTTCAGTTCACAGGTTAGCAGTAGCAGCTCGATCCACTTGCAAACACTTCATGGATACACCAGCAGTCCAGTTTGGTAGAGTTGGGTTAGCAAAAGCAGTGATAGGACCTAGTAGAGACAGTCAGTCTCAGCCTCAGCTTATATCAGCAGGACGGACCCTAAGGGGCACCAAGAGAAGATCTCTGCTGTGCCTCTCTCAGGAAAATGAAGATCAGAGAAGATGAGAGATCCACAGGTGTTGAACAGCTAGCTGTACCAGCAAGCCAAGTTCTATCTCCATCACTCCATGGAGTCCTATTTATACCCTCCAAACATCACAAGTCCTCCTTGTGCCTTGCCTCAGCACTGGTCTTGCCTCAGCATGTGCATCCAATCAGCCCAAGTCCACAGCAGCTACAAGTAACTGCGGTACACCACCAGATGTTTTTTGGTGCGTTTCTCTCTACGGAATCCCTACAAATGCAGCTCAACTACGAAATGTAAGGTGGACCAATACATGCATGTCATTAGCAAAGAACCCTTTATCATGTGTCTTTTCACATGCTTGCTTCAGCAAAACATCCCCTCTCCTGTGTCTGCTTCAGTGAAACATTTCTTCACCAGTCTGCCTTAGCCTTTCACACCTGTGTCCACTTTAACAAAGCATTCCTTCATGTGTTTGCCCCAGAAAAACACCATCCAATTGACTTTCCAAAGAACCATCAAGTTTCTACTTCAGTCGTCAAAAGAAAGACACATATGAAGAAAACCCCTCAGCCTCAGTGTACTTCATCTAAGTCTCGTGCATGAGAATCTCTGGAGATGGAAGTTACCTACAGTCTTAAAAATGTCAGGTACTTTAAAGAGTAGTTAGAATTGAGAACAATTGGTTTAAAGGGAAAGAGAATCACTTGATTTCCAGTTGCTGCTATCCATTCATTCAGTAACATTGGCTCCTTAGTGTCTGGTGTCTTTCTCCATCCATAACTCAAACCCTGTAAGTCTCTTTAACTGTATATGCCTTGCTGCTGTTCTACCTTCTCCATATGAACAACTTTGTCACTTGAATGAATTTCTTGGTTGCCAAGTCTCCCTTGGTTTAGACTTTAGTGCATAGCTTCTCTGCATCTTCTATTATGAGGTGTGTGTGTGTGTGTGTGTGTGTGTGTGTGTGTGTGTGTTCTTTCTGTGCTGGCAACACTTTCCTACAGAGGGGTTTTGAGAAATCCATGCTGCCACTGCTAATTTTGCTTTTGTTGAGAAGGTTAAAGGATTCTCTCTGTGGAGGGGATGAAGACCTGAAGACCCAAACTCTCATTCTCCATTTCTTGCTTTTCATCTGGGACAACTTCAGAGTGAAGGTGACAGGTCAGACTCTCAGCAACAGATACCTAGAGGTACATTTTCTATTTTTACTGTTTTTTCCCTCTCTTCCACCATGTGTGAGCAGGTGTTAGATGGGACAAAATGTTTCTCACTCTGATAAATATTCTCTTGGGTTTAGAGAACAGCAAGACCTGAAAGAGTCCATAACAAAAATAGAACTGTTTTCTCATCATTATTTGACATAATCTCAATATTCCTCAATGCTTTCCTACTTGAAGAACAAATTGTTAACTATAGCCCAAGGTTTATCTTATCTATTTTTTCAAGGTTCGACTGTCTACCTAGTCTTGACTCACCTTTTGAAAGCATTGTGTGTCAAGGGCCATGTGGGCTCAAGACACTGAAGATTCTGTGTGCTAGCCGAGTGTGTACAAATTTCAGACCCAGTGTTTGCACTGTAACAGAAGAGAGGTTGCTTATGTTTCCCCTCATTTTATCTTACACTTATTTTCACTTGTTAGTGGAACACGTTAGATTAGCAGTGCAAGCTGAATGCATTTTGAATAATGATTCTTTTACCTATTAAGAACAAAAAATAAAAACCTTGAAATCCCTGTAAATTCTGCTGATTGCAATGCAAACAAACTTATAGTCATACAAACACAGACATAAATACAATGCAAATGCACACATGTGTGTGGCCAATGCATATGCAGGACAGTAACATGTCCATTTCAAGGCTAGATATTTAAATTCTCCTTAAAGATACTAACAAGTTGCTAATTCATGATAGTAATCTAATTCTGCTCTAAAACCAAGTGTAACTGGTAAATAATTTCCAGTACTAATATTGGAACTTCAAGTCAGAAACTGGATAATTACTGTGCAATTATGTGGCTTTGGGTAGCGATGCACACTGATAGTGGTTGGAGGAGCATTTGATTCATTTGGTATACTTATAAATTATTCACTTGTTCTGCTGCTGTTCTTGAATTTGCATTCATATATTTTAATGCCATCTCATTGTATGAACATTTGCCCTTGGCTGAAAAATAATAGAATCTAATGAAAACAAAACTAAATCATTGGCCTTTGCTTTATGATGTTTCTGAGATGTGAATCTTATTTTAAAATCACTCCTTCTGATGTTTAGAGCTCTTGGTTACCTATTCATTTCCTTTAAATTTTAGAGGCTGATTACGTATTTCACTGCTGCTGTTTTGAGGCCATGGCTTAGGTACACAGAGTTCTATGAAAAAGGAATATGCACAGAGATATATTAAAATATATGCAAAGCAAATGGCACTCAGCTTGGTTCTCGGTCACCTGCATAGAGTGCATTGGCAATCCTGTGTGCTCATTACCCTCTGTATCTCTAGTGAACCATTATTCCTCTATGGCTTGTTGCCCTAGTGGGAATGTCAGCCAAGTGCTGTTCCAACCACAGCTAGAATATAAGGAGGTAGCCCCACTGATACACTTTTAGCAAATCTTTTGAGAATCAGGACTGTGAGTGTGATAGCAGAAAGATGAAAGGCAGGCTGATGCATCCCAAGATAGTGCTGTACAGGATTCATCATGAGGCAGTGCTGTACAGGATCACCCAGTTGCATTTTCCTCCCCCAAAGGCTACAGTTTCAGTCATTTCTAAAGTTGTGGTCCTAGTTTTTGATTTAGAGTCTGTGTTTTTAAATAGTTTTAAACATATTAGCTTTTGGGAGAGATGAGACCTTAGTTTGATACGATCTTAGCAATATCAGTTACCAGAATTTTGAACTTGAGGTAAACATAGATTTAGTTTTTAAAAAAAAAATCAAAGAGACTCAAGAGAGCATTTGGTTCACATTTTATTTTACAGAGAAAGAAACAAAAGGCCACAAAAGTTTGCTGACTTGTCCAAGGTCATAGTGATATTCAGTGACTGATCGGGAGATAAGCCAATGTGGTCAACTCAAACTCATAGATTATAAAGATCTAAGAAGACTGGAAGAAGAACTTCATCCATTGACCCAATTTAGAGACATATCATTAGCATCTTAATCAATGACTGGCAAGACAACTTCCAATGAGCAGAATTACTAGAGGAGTGGAGACTGCATACTTGTATGTTTTATAGACACATATGGATTTGAATTATGGGCCATGCTATTCCAATTTGCCTTGACAATACTCTCTCCCAAGCTGGGTCCACATTATAGTATCTCTAGATCTAATGAGACTGACCTCACTGCCAGGTATGGATACTTAAAGACTAGATTTACCCAATTAAAGTACTGTATTTCCTTGGCCACAGTTAGTGGGGTTGATCAGAGGAAGAAAGGTCTATTATAAAATTCAAACTACTGTTATTGAAATGTTACTAGAACCACTTGGGAAAGAAATTCTCCTCCCATTGTTTCATAAATCAATGTCCCATCAGGAGGGATATTACATTCAAATAAGAAGACTAAAGGAAGTCATCTTAGAGAGAGTCTTTGTACAAAGGAACAATAAGAAATAGTTCAGTGTCCTGGAGAGTTTATAGGGGAGGAGGAGCTGTCACTCTCTGGCCATCACAAATAGTCAGACTAAGAGTCATGCAGAAAGGCCACCTTTGTTATAGTAGGCAGCTAGCTCAAAGTGACCTTGTAGTGAGGAAATTAGATTGACTGATGGTTCTGCCTCATTTTTCTTTCCTTCTCCTCCTCCTCTGACTTGTTTTTGGTCAAATACAGCCAATAGCTAGAAGACACAGATATATCTTTATGTAGACTGCTAAAGACAGCCCTCTAGGGTTTAGAGCAGGATGAATAGGCTATGGAATGGGCAAAAGAACACAACATGATTACCAGCTTAACTTGAGAAACAAGTTTATTAGAATCCATTTCTGCAGCTATCTCACCTTCGTATAGGAAATATATGGCTGACAAAATAACTGTATGCATTTAAAAAGGCAAGGGAATTATACCAGCCACCATGTGAAGCCACTGTTCAAGTACTCAGCCATTATGAGATTAATTTCTTTGATTGCCAGCCTCACTGAAACAATCTAAGGAATGAAGAACTTGGATTCACTAGCAACCATTGAAAGCACAAAGTCTTTGCTAAGGGCTAAAATACCTAGAACCAGCAAAAATGACCAGATAATTGAAATGACACAACGTTAAGAAGTTTCTAAAGGGGTAGTGGGACCAAAAATTTATGTGTCACAATCCCCAGTTCAGGAAACTGTTCTCTTTTCAAATTTTTATTTCTTGATATATTTATTATAGAATTTGCATAAATTTTATATACTATACATATTAAATTATTCACTCTTATTTTATATATACAAGTGACTCACTATTAGCAAAGATGGTCACAGAGAAACTTCTAAAATAACCTTAGCTATAAGCAAGATTGCTAAACTCTGACTATTTATCTGGAATATGTTTTTTTTTTTTCATGATTTTCAGAAATATAGATGCTTTTTCTGTATTTCCATTCAACTTAACACCAGACAGTTCCCTTGAGTCATAAAACCTATCTGTTGGTTGTTGAACCTTTAATTCTTATAGGAAGCTTATACTGGCTTTTTCTCTCTCCTTTTTTTCTAATTTATTCACTTTTTCCCTCGGGATTTAGAATTTGAAAGAATAGGAGTTTTATCAAGTGCCAAGAAAAGATGCCAGCATTGAAGCTATAGTAAATACACTACGTACACCATGCCCACTAGTTGGTTTTTGATTTTCTCACAAAGAAAATCAAAGATTTCCTAGCCCTTGTTATGCCTACAGTTGAATTTTCTGTTCTTTTATATACATGTGTTCCTAGGCAAGGAAAGTGTATTTCCAGCCATGTTTTCTCAGTTTCTTCATCATTCTGTCCTCTGAAAGCATTAGGAAGAAGGTGTTAGTTTTCTTAGTAAAGGAAAATCAGAAGAACAGATGTAGTGCACTATGCTTATGTACTACCCTTCCTTCTAGAATCATACTTTTCTTCTACTTCTTAATTTTATTTTATGAGCCCTTATGAGATGGTGGAATATTTTGCATATTTCAGATACCTTTAAGATTGGGGTTTGAGTATGGTGTTATGAAAATTCTACTGGTAGCCATGAGATGAGAATTTCTTCGGGTGCAATAACATACTATATAAGAATTTCTTTGCATGTAGCTATAGAAGATCCTGCTTGCTTTTGTGGTGCTGGCGATGAAATCTATGGTCTTGTATATGCTGGGCAAAAGCTCTTTCCTTGAATTATACCTCTAGCCTGTGATTACCTTTTGGTTTGTTAATCATACTTTGAATGGTGAGAATGGTGAGTTTAAAGACTCATCATTGCCTCTCCTAATCTTTCTATCACTTTTAGAAAGAGCAGGCTAACTCTTCACATTTGCTAGAATGTTCCAATTGTTCACCAGAGAATTCTTTCTCATAGACACTTGTTTCTAGGTATTGCAAGAGAAAATTTAAAGAGCTATTTTACAACCTCATATTGTGGGTGAGTGTTGGACTTCTTTTTATCAGCATGAGCAAGGCATTAATGCCTTTTGTTCTCTCATATTAGAGACCTATGGCACAAGGCTGGGGGTGTGCAAAGAAGATCCTAGTACAGCTTGAGTGATGTTTGCCTGTGAGCACCTCATATGACTTTTCTTAGCCCCCACATTGTAGAGAATAAATTTCAGATTTTCATTTTAAAGTCTGTTTCCTTTAAAATACCACAGTTTTCTATGATTGTGCAACCAGCTACCAAAGGAGATTTGACAAGCCACCATTCACTTATTCATGGCTCTGTAGTTTAACATTTTACATTGGGTGCATTCCTAGAGTGGTTGGACTAATTCAGACACTTTCCATTGGTATACAAGTTTTTGTAGATAGTTTCCAGTATGGATTATCTCATGTATCTGTTTAGGATTTGTCTGTATAACTAAAACCATTGAGATGGCTGATATCTGTCCCCATGTTCTTTGTTTCTCAGACTCTTGTCTTTTTTCTTCATAAAATGTGAATGCTTTAAGTGGATTCAAAATGGGTTGGAGAGGATCTTCAGTCACAATGATGAAAATAGAACCATCACAAAAGAAAAAAAAACCCACAAACACCATCAACAACAAAATGAAAAAAAAGTCAACCAAAATGTTCAGAGCAAATCAGATGCTCCTCAGGACAGAAGAGTGCTTTGTCTTCATGGTAGGAATCTCAAAGAACGTGTAGCCATTCTTCTCCCCATCTTCACTGGCCACACCTATCTACATCCTTTATCACATTTCAGTCTGCTACAGACTTCCATCAGTTCATTGTTTGACCCCGGACTAGATAGAAATGCAGGGTTCATTTAGTAGTTTCTTGGAGACCATTCATCTTGGCACAGATCTATTAACTAAATGGGTTAGTGTTATTTCACACAGTCATGTAATGTAGAATGGTGATATGGGCAAAATATAACTGCAAGACATCCTATCAGAGAAGGGAGTAGTGTGAGGTAAATAGCAATGCATGATCCATACAGTTCTTTAGGGCTCTGAGGCACTTCCTCCGGTGGTATGCCATATTCTCTGACCAGGGTCCAGTTTAGTTACTAGAAGGTGGTTTTTTTAATCTTGGTTTCCATGTTCTTAACTCTGCTCTTTTTTTTTTTTTTTGATAGAACTCATTGAGTTTTTCACTGTTGGATCAAATGGTTCATGTAAGCCATCAACTTCCTTACCATTTATAGAATGTTATAATGGCTTGGTGAACTCATTTTAATAGCATCCTTTCCTTTTAGATCACTTGGACAGTGCTTTTTTCAGTACTAGTTTTGTAACAATTTTGTGGATTTCCTATTTGTTGTTTAGGACATTCGTAAGTCTCATAAAAGTGAACAGTTTTGAGAAAAACTATTCTGTCTTATGTAGAAAGTCAGAATACTATTGGAAATGGCCCCAACAATTTTAAAACATCTTTGAAGTATTTATATGTTCTGTGTTTACACTTATTGACCATATGTGGATTGAACTATCCTTGAATCTTCTAGATAAAGACAACTTGACTTGTGATGGATGATATTTTTTATATATGCCTGAATTCAGTTTGAAAGAATATTATTGAGAATTTTTGTACCTATGTTCATCAGAGATACTGATGCATAGTATTTTGTCTTTGTTGTATCTTTACATCCTTTTGGTATTGGAGTAATACTGGCTTCACAGGGAAGTTTTAAAATACTCTTTCTATTTTTGTTTCTTGGAATAATTTAAAAAGTATTTTTGTAAACCTTCAAATGCTTGATAGAATTTTTCTGTGAGTCATTCTGAGCCTGGGTTTTTGTTAGCCAGAAGGCATTTTATTATTTGTTTTATCTTACTTGTTATGGATCTCTTTAAGTTTTTTATCTCTTCTTGGTTCAACTTTGGTGGTTTGGATGAATCTGGACTTTTGTCCATTTAAAATATTTTCTAACTTATTGGAGTATAAGTTTTAAATCACTCCTCTATAATAATCTGAATTTCTTTGGCATATGTTGTGATGTGTCCCTGTTCATTTATGATTCTGTTAGTTTGGATCTCCTCTTTCTTTAGCTAGTTGGACTAAGGGTCTGTCAATCTTGTTTATATTATTAGAGAGACAGATTTATTTATTCTTTGTATTCTTTTCTTTGTTTCTATTTCATTAATTTCTGCTTTGATATTATCATTTATTCCCATTTACTGAATTCTTGAGTTGCACCATTTGAACTGATTCTGATTTTTAATGTAGAAACATTTCTTTAGAGCATTACATTTTCTTAGCAGACTAATTTTAATATGTTCCATAGATTTTGTTGTATTATGTATATTTTCATTATGTTCCAGTAACATTTTTTCTTTCCTTTTTTTTTTCTTCTTTTACCTATTCATTATTTAGTATCTATGAGGTTCTGTAATTACTAGATATTTGCTTACTATTGATTTTAGGCTTTATCACATTGTGGTCAGACAGGATATATGCAGTTATTTTTATTTTTTCTGAATTTGTTAAGATTTAGTTTGTGTTTCAATATGTGGCCTAATTTAGAGAAACTCAGATGGCTGCTAAATGGAATGTATATTCTTTGGTGTTTGGGTGAAACATTCTTTTTCTCTTCCCTCCCTCCCTCTATCCCTCTCTCCTCCTCTTCATCCTCTTCTTTCTTTCTTTCTTTCTTTCTTTCTTTCTTTCTTTCTTTCTTTCTTTCTTTCTTTCTTTCTTTCTTTCTACAGGTTCAGTCCTTAATTGGACATGTTAACAAAAGCAATTTAGTCAAAAAGACCAGAGCCCATGTCTTCTTCTGACTCCTTGGATTCTTCCTTCTTTGCCTCCACTTTCTTCTCAGTTGGGGCAGCAAGTGGTTGATGGGTCAGGACCACCAGCAGGTGCAGCTCTAGCTGCTGGAGCAGGCCCACCAAACCCTATATTGCTTCCAATGTTGACATTGGCCAGGGCCTTTGCAAACAAGCCAGGCCAAAAGATTCAACATTGACACCAGCTGCTTTAATGAGAGCATTGATATTATCTTCTGTGACCTTGTTGTCATTGTGCAGGATGAGGGCAGAGTCGATCTAGGCAAGCTCAGACTCAAAAGCCATGCATGTTATATGTTGACTGCCCGCATGGTGCTAGTCACTGGATAAAGTGAGGACCTCACCTCAACACAGCCTTTGCTTCCTTGGAAGGACCAAACACCTTGGTAGCAGCTGAGAAAAGGCTGGGTGAAACATTCTGTGATATGTTAGGAATATTCAATGGGTGATCCTATCTATTTATGTATCTATAAAACCTTTTTATTGATTCTTTGTTTCACATTGTGTACCCCAGCTCATCTCCTCATCCTCTCACATCTACCCTTTGTTCTTGTAACCTGTGACTAAGATAAAAAATACAAATAGATGTGGGGAGCTGACAGAAGGTGGCTATCATCCTTGCAGCCATCTTGAGCCATATACCCTGACAAGAGACTTGATTATAATAGCCTACAACAGCTGAGCACACTCTGATAACATCTTGTTTTAGATACCCAGGATTTTCCCTTGGGTGTGTGAGACTTAAAGGTGTGTGACTTAAGGGCATGACTTAGAGATCAGATTTAGAGACAAGACCTAAGGGCATGACTTAATGGCGTGGCTTAGAAGTGAGACAGAAGAAATTATTAGATATTAGGCACTTGGCACTTGGAGGAAGAACTTGGAATTAGACATTAGACACTTGGATTAGATATTAGACACTTGGAGTAGGCACTTGGTACTAGAACTTGGAACTGGAAACTTGAAACTTGGAGGCAGTAGGGACTAGGAACTAGGGACTAGGAACTCAAGACTTGGGACTTGGACTAGGAAGAGAGATTGAATAAACGGGATTGAATCACACTCTGTCTGGTCTCCATTCCTCAAGTCTGTCCTCACTCTCTCTCTTGCTGAACCCCGAGCCGAGGACTGGAGCAGCCTGGGGCAGGGTGAGCTCTAACAATTTAGCCTCCAAGGCTTTTGGCAGTTTGGGTTCCATTGGCAGAGCGGTCCAACACATTTTGGCCCCCAAACATGGGCCAGCTCAGTTCTCCACATTTTTGGCAACCAACGTGGGGCAGCTCGGGCTGCAACAAATAGACAAACAAAACATAGAAAAACATCTCATTGTGGAAGCTCTGGTATGTCACAGTTTATCCCACAGTGTATTCCTCTGTCTATACATTTTTACTTTCAAATGTTTGTTGAAATGAGTCATTGATCTGGTTTAAGATCTCTGGTTTCTGTGACACCGTCAATATTGGATCCTCACCAGGACTTTCCTGGTTATCCTGTTGTTGCCCTGTGTCATGGAGATCTCATAGCTTTAGATCAGCAGGAATGACCTTTTCCATTGTCCCAGACATTTTCGGGTCATACAGATTTTAGTCCAACGCAGAGCTGGTTGGGTGGTACCTAATCTGGTGGTACCAGATCTGGGCCTGGGTGGTACCTAAGCTGGTCAGTTCAAGGTTCTCCCTTATCTGTAGCACTAAGGTGAGCTCTCTAGCACTGCTCCAGCTAGGCCACACAGTGCCACCAGGAGGAGGCCTCAGCAGGAGGCAGGATCAGCATTCTTGCTCTCATGTCTTGTAGGCCAGCTTACCTGCACCCATGCCTCCAGAGCCAGTTCCATTGTGTTGCCCTGGCAAGGTGCAGGGCCTTCTCTCCCAAGTACTACATTCAGAGAGGGGAAGTTATTTCAATTTTTCTGAATTTGTTAAGATTTAGTTTGTGTCTCAATATGTGGTCTAATTTAGAGAAACTAATTAGTCCAGCTCTCAGGCCCTTGGGGCCAGCTCTCCCAATGGCCACAGTTGGTGAGGGGGGAGGATATCATCCCAGCATGCACAATACCTCATGACAGAAGAATGGCAGAGCCAGCTCTCCCTCATTTTTGCCCTCTGGCTGTTTCACCCATGGACTAGGCCCAGTATTACTGTGCTGCCCAGTTGAGGTGTAGGGCCCACTCTCCCAAGTATTCCAACCCGTGAGAGGCAGGACCAGCTCACTCAGTCTCATGACCCAGAAGTCAGATTTCCTGAGAGTTTGTATGGATCTGACAGAAAGTATCTGCCCACACACCTAGAGCAGCTCACTGTTAAATAGAATTGTGCTATAGAAGAAAAACTGGGCATTGGCTAAAAGTAAGGATCAGTTGACAGGTAAGGAGACCTATATCTGCTTTCTAAAGGGGCCTTCAGAGACTAATGGCTCCTGCTCAAGTGCTGCTGAGACCATATACAAATTCTTCTTTGCTGAATCTTACTGAGAATCATTCACAAAGTAGAATTCTGGGAAACAAACCTTACAGTTTAATGAGTTGACAGTGAAATGAATCAGCATAGTCCATTCATGGCCTGTGCCAGTCGTAGAAGTTAAATGTAAACACAAATGGGAAACCGAGATGAGATGGTCTTCCTCCTGTCAATTACTTCCAACTTCAAGTCTTTCCTCCTTTTCATTATCTAGACATGAATTTAATGTGGCTCATCTTTCTCACTGGAGGAAAATTAAAACCCCTTATACAACCCCATTTAAACAGCCCATCAATTTTAGTAGCACTAAGCATGGATTTGTGTATATTATGTACTATCTGCTGGTAACCACTGAGTTCTGAGTTCACAAGTAAGAATGTCATAAAAGCATTGTACTGCATCTTTGTTGAAAAATTAAACCATTGTACATGTGTTCTTTCCTGATCTCCTCTGGGAGAAACTATACCTGCTTTGTTGTAACAATTTCTCATCCAATCTAAAGGGTAAGCCAAGGATTTGATGCTTTTCCCATCATCTTTTTTTAATGAAAGTTTCGGTCTGCTCTGAAGAACTTTTTGCACTGGAGTGATTTCAGAGAAAAATGGGGCTTGAACAACATCAGGGAGCGCAGAGTGTAACAACTAGATTGTTAGAGATGAGGAAATGGCAGACTATGTAGCACACCAATGCCTTTGCATATGTAATTGTTATTCCATTTACCAATGAGGAAAGGCAGGATATTAAAAATTAAGCAAACCATACAACCAGGTGATGGTGAGCTTGGGCAGGCACCCAGATGTACTTCCTTTTACTGGACTTTTAACTAATCATTTAACTTGAATGGCTGGGTCATCATTTCCCCTCCTGACATGTGTGAGGTGTATGTGCTGTAAAAGAAGGGATTTTTTTTTCATAAATCTTAAATTTAGAACTGCCAAGAGTAGGACTATCAATCTGGAAATGCTCATCCTCCTTGCTAAAGCTCTTCACAGTCGTCTCTAAATAGAGAACCATATGATGGTTGTTTTGAACAGTGCTGGACACTATCGTTGGTCCTTGGTCCCTCTCTTTCTAGCATTTTGGATCATGTTTGATGGTGTCTTTATAGTATCTTTCCATATGTGTAAGAGTGCATTTTTCTTAAGTTCTGAGGCACCCTTGATGCTAGCATCTATTCAACAGTTCCTGGAGAAAGATGTAAGGAAATGTATAATTTGAAATAACGGCTCGCCACTTGCTAAGTTCAGGACTTTTTACCTTTCACTGTTTAATTAGTTTTCTGTTTATAACTCAGATTATGGATTCCTCCATGAAAGGGATTGTGTTTATCACTTTTGACTTCCCAAGATATAGAGAGTATCTGACTCCCAAAGTGTGTTGATAACTATTTGTCAGTGTGAATAGTCATGAAGAGCATGTTCAGTTGGAATATCCAGCTAGTATATATAATAAGCATAGCCTTGTACAGTGCTAGGGCCTCCTCATTTAATAGAGGAAGACATTGAGACTAGAGTTGAAATGAATGAGTCAGAATCACGAAACTCTGTGTTATTAGAAAGGGGGACATATTTTTAGATGAATCCTTAACCCCCCAGAGTATTTGCATAACAACCCTTTTTATATCTAAACAAGTCTTTGTTGGGATGGAAAGCTATCAACTCTAACACATCAAATTTTAGAACTTCTTTGACTGTTGGTATTAGCAAAGGACAGAGAGGCAGATGGAAGGGCCCAGGGACACACTACTGCTTTTACTCAGTTTGTCTCCTACCTCAGGCTGCTAGGGCTCCCAATCTTTGGACAGGTTCCACAAAATACTGTTTGGAAAACACGGCTACATTGGTGCCTTTATCAGCTCTATAAATAATTAAACAAATTAATAAAAGAAGAAAAGAAACACATAAACACACCACAAACAGATACATATATATACACAGATGTACATACACACAGACACACATGCTCACGGGCACACACACACACACACACACACACACACACACACACACACACAGAGTCTCCAATTCTCCTCTGAGCAGGAAGCTTTACCCACTTGGTAACTCCAGTAGGGATCAGAGGAGTCAGTGTCATTTTCAGGCAGCAGTACAAAGTGACCATTCTTGCCCTTTAGACTGAAGACAGAGCAGTGGGGTGGGTCTCGTAGGACACATCTGCAGGGCTCTATCTCACAGGAAGTGGTTCAGCTCTTCAGAGATAAGTTTCACTGGGGAACAAAGAGGGATTTTGTTCACCACTTTAAGAATGGAGCATTGAACCTGGACAGGGCTTCTCAGTTCCTGCAGCTGAAAACCAACCTAACCTGCTCCTTCCCCTTCTGAACACAGGCAGAGTGCTTTCCGGATTTCCCTCCTTGTCCCTCCTGAGGTCTAGATAGCTTCCCCTGCACTTTCTTATACAATTTCTGCTACCTCACCACATTCCTTAGAATCAAGCTTGGACATTTATACTTGTGTTTATTTGACACATTTTCATCTTTCTGGGCAATCTGCATAATTCAGCCTGTTGAGAATAAGAGGCCCTAAATAGCAAGTGCCATTGTTAAGGGTTTGATTGAGCCCAGTTTGCTTCTACCAAAGTACCACAGCAGCATAAACACTGACAGGACCTTTTTGTTGTTGTTTTGGGGAAAGAATGCTATGAGTCAAGACAGACCATGTGTCAATGTTCATCCAGACCTTTGTCTATAGATTTGATTTTGACCTTGAATGATCTGCTAAGATCCTTGTACCTCCTAATTTGCAAAGCAGGAGTAGTCCCATTTTCTATTTGGCAGGCCTAACGCAGAGTGTTCAAGTGTTTTGCCTGATGGCCCATGACAAGTGAATGCTAAGGATGTCTGTTGAAGGTTCCTTATGTGTTCCAGGGAAGCTGGACCACTGGTGCAGCAGCAAGCACATGATTCTCAGCCCTGCATCTCCGTCTCAGCTTCAGAGGCTCAGGTAGGACCGCATTTGACTTTGTGGAGGCTATACATTTCCTGTGAGATAATGAGGTGTGGTATGGAGGCAGGCAGGATTTATATGGCAGTTAAATGTAGTTTGGTATCCAACGTATGATTGCATTACTCACCGTGGCATAGCAAAGTTCACCTCTGCCCCCTCACTTTTGGCTGGATCAGCAGATGTAGACCGAGATTAAGGAAGCACTGTCAGATATTTCTTTATAGTCTCATTTTCCTACTCACCATTGCCTGCAATGCCCTTGCCTCTGGGAAAAGTGACAGAATAAACAGGCCTTTTCAAACCATCTCTGTTATTCTTGCCTTTAGGGAGTGATTTAGGCATGTAGATTGGCCCTGGGGGAGAGTTATCATCCTTGGCACAATGCATGTGGGAAAAGGTTTCCTAAGCTGACTGCGAGGCAAAGACTTAGGTCTTAGGTAAGAAACTGAAATCCCATGATGTCATTCATGTAGCCAGTAATAACAGAAGAAGGTTAACATATATTGATATTCTTATGAAAGGTGCTTATTGACCTAATAAGACAGTAAGAAACAGGAACAAGGAGATAGAGGGTAAGAATGTGGTAAATCCTAGTTTCCTATTAAATACAGGACAGTTACACACACTTAGATGCGCAATTATAAATTCAACTTTTACAAGCTTCTTTTGCTTTGATTTTGCAAGCGGAGTACTGAAGAGTAGAAGTTGGGCATCATTTGTCTCACAAAGCTAGTAAAAAGAAACTGGCATTGAAATGTGGCATCAGACTCAGGATCTGTGTCTTTTCTTTGCAGCATTCTGCTTCTGAGCTCCACTGAGCCTGGCACTGATTAAGGGGTCAGGATGACAGTCCTTTGGCATGTTAAGAGGTCCTTGAATGAAGGAAAGGAGAGTTATAACACCACGTGACTAAGCTGCAGATGAAGTAGGAGGTGAAGTCTTTCCACTGGTTGATAATAACTTTTTTCCTAGATCTAGACTTCTCAAAGAGTGTCCTACTAGTCACTGTCCATCTGTCATTGGTTACTACATTTTAAAGACGACCCCGATCCTAACCCAAACCAAAACTAAGCACCTTATTTTTACTGAAAGACTTTTCGTAGTGAGACATTTTGGGGGGAAGGAAGCAATCAATGGACTTTTATTATGGTATATTCTTGCTGTGGTTTGAAGAAATAAAGACAAAATTTTGGCATATTGGGTACCTTGCAAACCTTTCTAGAACTGCTCCTTTCCATAGACATGTCTTACATCTTACTTAAGGACTCTCCATGGCCTGTGCCTTCTCTCTGTTGGACAGACTCACTCTGAGAGGAGTTCAAATCACTCATGAATTGAGTCAGGCTGGAGATGTATGTTGAGTATATGGGTAAATGCAACCTGAGACTCTGAAATGAGCAGTTTAAAGAGAGCTAGATATGTGTTCTATCTCCCGGGATTCTTTACACAGTTTCTCATGCAAACTCCCTTCTTGAATAAACTGGACAGTTAATTGTATTCCTCCATTATCTTCCATTATTTCTAAAGCAAAAAGAGTAGAAGATATACAGGAAAGCTGTTCCTCCCAGCAATGAATTCTAAGCAGATCAAACTTGAGAGAGTTGCCAGTGGTAAGACCGTTCTTCATCCTTACAAAGAATAAGGCTCCACAGGACACTTGTGGTTAAGACAGATGCTTGAATGATAACATGAAAGACTCACGTGTCTCATTTTCAGGGCATGCAAGGATAAGAATGCAAAGAGTTTTGTGGCAGATAACATGTTCTGAGTTAAGAAACATTGTTAATGCGATAGCTTTATGGGAGAAAAGCAGCAGGCTAAGTCCTTAACAGAGATTAACCTAACACATTTGTATCTTGTGGAATTGTTTAACCAAAGTTTACAAATCCAGTGCTCTTCTCTTTCATAATCTACTAGTCTACTATCTTCCTAACTTGTAACTTTGTTTTAAGATCTAGCCCAAAGTTTATCTTCCCTGTGAAGTCTTCTACTTTCTTAGAGATAACATCTAGTCTTGCTGCCTTGGAGTTCATAGGTTACAACTCTATCATCTGCCATGATGGTTTGTATTGATTGTCAACTGGACAGGATCTAGAATCACCTAAGAGATTGCCTATGAGGCCTTCTAGATTAGGTTAGACTCACCCTAATTCTTGGTGGCGCCATTCCATGGCCTGGGGTCTTGAACTACACAAGGAGGAGAACACTAGCTGAGTACTCGTTCTTCACTTTTGGAATGTCGATGTAGTGCTTCATGCTTCTGCTGCCTTTGCCTCACCCACCACTTTGAACGAAACCCCTTGAACTGTAAACCAGGAAAAAAAAACCCCAAACCCCAATCTTCCTTAAACTGCTTTCTTTGTTGTTGTTGGTCCAATATTTTATCTTGATTTTGTTAAGAGCAAAGTCAGCTAGAATACTAGGTAAGTTTCACACTGAACTACATTTTACATACCAGTATGTGATCTACATGAAACGGGGATAATAGTCTGCTCCTTCAGCCCTTATCACTGTGCTCAACCAAGATGACTGTGCTCAGCTGCTTGGCAGGTCAAAAGTGAAATGGGATATTGAATGAATTAGGTTTGTATTCTAGAAGTGATGTTTTTAAACTGTAAGTGACATGGTCATTTAACCTTTTAATGCAACTGTTTCCTTATCTATCAATGGGGGATAATAATGGCATTCCTAGTCCCTGAGGATATAATGTGACAAACAGTAGGCATAAAACACCAAGCACATTCTATGGTTAGACAGTACTTTTTGAGACCAGAAAAGTGTAGATAAGAACAAATCAGAGTACATATGAACATACCATGACCAGAATCTGATTTTGTCAGTGCCTTGTTTTTTCTGCATCTTTAGTCATTACTCCTGGTTTGTCAACCCCAAACCAGGTGTTTATGAATTCTTTTACAGACTTAAAGCTATATGATGTAAGATCTTAGTATTCAAGGTGGTGTCAAATTACTTTAAATCTAGCCTTCCAGAGTCATCCAGCAAGTTATAAGTTATCCCTATGAACTCATTTTACTCATCAAGCTTGGCTTGGGTATATCAATTCTGGACTAACTGTACCTATATCAGCCACTGTTCTGCAGTTGTGATAAAATATCATTGTCCAAAAGCAACTTAAGGAGCACAGAGTTTATTTCTTCTGATGGTTCCAGAATGGTGGTGAAGGGCTATAGCATGTCAGTGGGAACAAGAAACTGGATGATCAGGTTTTTAGCTATACAGAAAGCATAGAAAACAATCAGAAAATTAGACACAACTGTAAACCTTCAAAGTTGCCCCCAATGATGAACTTTCTCCAACAGAATGAATATCAGTAAGGTATGCTGGAATTTTGGCTGGCTTGTTCTTATGTGGGACTTATGAGCAACCTTAGCTACTCGGGTTCTCCAGCAATATGCGTGCTGCATATGTGCTAGGTAACCTGGATTCTGGAGGCTCTCGGAGACCAAATGACCAATCAAAGAGCATACCTGGGCTGGACCTAGGACCCTGCACATATGTAGCATGCATATTGCTGGGGATACCATGTTGTAGCATAAAGTTAGTGAGGATACCTGGGGGAGGGGCTCCACCCTCTCAGAGGAGAAGGGAAGCGAGGAGGGAGAGGGACTGTGTAAGGGGGGAAGAAGGAGAAGAAAGCAATAGGGATGTAAAGTGAATAAATAAATAAATAAGAAAATTTTAGATGATGTGAGTTAATGAGTGCATAAGCCATCCCATGACCAGAAGACAGCTTTGTACCAAAACTCCTTTCTATCACCAAGTTCTTTAACTCTTTCCACTTCCTCTTCTACTGTGTTCTCTGAGCCCTGGGCTGGTGGAGTTAAAATACAGATTTCTTATTTATAGTTGAGTACTCCGTGTCATGTTCTCAATATTGTGATCAGTTATTTATCTCTTAATTTTAAGTATTATGTTGTGAGATTCTGGGTGCTGTTAAAATACTATGAACACATTGTGTTACTGTTTGCTGTAGCAGAAGACCAAATAAATTTGCATTAAAGAAATTTCACATTAAAGACCCCCCTCTCCCCAATGATACTATGTTATACTTGCAGACAGGAACCTAGCATAACTGTCCTCTGAGAGGCTGCATTGAGCAGCTGACTGAAACAGATGTAGAAGCCCTCAGACAAACATTGGATGGAGCTCGGGGACTCTTATAGAAGAGTTAGGCGAATTGAGGGCCCCAAATGGGGATAGGAACTCCACAGGAAGACAAACACAGTCAACTAACCTAGACCCTTGTGGCTATCAGAGACTGAATGGCCAACCAAACACCATACATGGGCTGGACTGAGAACCCCTGCACATATGTAGCAAATGTACGGCTTGGTCATCGAGTGGGTCCCCCAACAACTGGAGCAGGAGCTGTTGATAAAGCTGTTGCATGTCTGTGGAATCCATTCTCCTAACTAGGCTGCCTTGTCTGGGCTCAGTGGGAAAGGATGTACCCAGCCTGTGAAGACTTGATGTGTGTGAGGATATGGGGGTTGGGGGAAGGGTCCCTCCTCTCAGAGGAGAAGGAGAGGGGTGATGGGGGAGGGACTGTGTGAAGGGGGGTTGGAAGGGGGGTTGGAAGGGGGTAGTGATTGGGATGTAAAGCGAATAAATAAATAAATTAATGTGAAAAATAAAATCTATAATCAGGAATGGAAAAAACCAAGAAAAAAATTTACCAAGTACATGTCTAGAAAATAACAACAGCTTAATAAAGGGCAGTTGTAACATTGTTATTTACAGAAAAGAGAATTGGGAACCATGGCAGTAACATTTAAAAAAGTAACAAGGAAGAATTTTCTGATAAGAGAGTAGGGTATGGAAAGTCTGAAGGGGATGCCTATGAAAGCAGTTAGATTGATTAAAGGGGTGTGGTGACAGTATAAGGAATGATGTAGACTGGCCAGTTAGATAAACACAGGGACCAATCCTTGCTTGACTCTGAGAATTTGTGGTTTCTTAAAGGAACCTTCTTCATACAATTTCTTCTCAGATTACCAAGAAGTGCCTTGAGTGCTGCAGGGAGTGTGTGGAACCCAAGCTGATAGAGAGAAGCAAATGCCTCTTTCCTGAAGATCTCCACAGATATTCCCCAAAACACACAAAAGATATTTTCTGGCCTTGGAATAGTTCTGTTCTAAATGCAGTCTTACATCTATTTTCTCTATGGTCCAGTGGACCAAGTCAGTGTCCTGTTTATGAGAATATCTTGTTAGTTCTTTCTTTAGTCTTTGGCAAAGTCTCCTCGTCTAACAGCTGGCTTTATGGGCCCCAGCCTTGCTGTGTTTTGGCTTCTTGGTTTCTTCAAAACTTTCTTATGACTGTGATTTCTTTAACTAATTAATTACTCTCCCAAAGGATTTCCAAAGCTAGGCTTGCATTTGCATAGACCTGTGTCATTTCCAAAAAGCTCATGGTATGGATTTCCTGAACATATGTGACAGAAATTCAAAACACAGGCATTCTTTGTGAATGTCCAGTCTTCAAATGGTCAGTAGCCAACTGTTGACAGTCAATAGCCTTGAATGTCGGCCCTGTGTTAGGCAAGGATACAGGCAAACTCCTCATCCCTGAGCCTTGCAAAAAGACAGTTTCAACACTTCTTTTTCTTGTCTTTTGTGAAGCTGGTAGCTTAGGGATTCATTTAGAGGACTGGGAGGCGAGGAAAGCCATTTGTTGATGAGAACCCTGGATTTCTAATGCCACTGTGGGATAATACTATGTGGTGAGTCTGGAGTTTTGGGGATCATATCTTGATTATAAATTCTGCCATTCCTCTTAAAACTTGTCCTTTATAACTGTCTTTCACTGGGAAAACTGTTCAATGTCTATAGGCTTCAGCTTGTCCACCTAAAGATAGAAGGTAAATGTGTCTTGAGAGGCCAGGAAAAAGTAATAAATGAGATGAGTATACCAGTAGACTATGTGCCTGGAACTCTTGTACTTATTTTGACATAGTAACTTATTTGATTGTAACGAAGTTAAAGACATGCTCCTAATCCTTAGTTATATAGACATGGAAGCTCAGGCACAGAAAAAAAGAATCTTGCCTTGAGAGCTAGAAAGAGTACAGAATCGGGACTCACACCTGTAACTGGCCCCAGTTACTTTGCTATGGGTACAAAATGGTCAGCCTTCTCAAACATTCTTTTCTTCATCCAAGACTGACTTCCCACTGCTACAAGGCTTTCAGAAGAGTTCTTGAGGGAGTGGAGGATGTTCCTCTTGTTTTGAGAATCCCAGGAGCTTGTCTTGGTGTCATCTTTGGAAAGGTCATGGCATTTCTTGACTTTTGTGGGTTTTACAAAGTATTTTGCTTAGTGCAACAATGTTGCTTTAGGAAAACTCACCTGCTATTTCAGAATATAGCTTCACATAGGACATTCTTCACAAGTATTCACAGAGGCAGGAATGAGGAGTAAGCCTCCCCCCTCTTTTCCTTCTCATTGAAAGGCAATGTGTTTAGTGTCTCTTCAACGTTCCTAAAATGGGTGGCATTAGATGCAGAGGGGAAGTGGAAAACAGTCTTTGGTTTTCTTTTCTGAAAGCAGAAAACAGTGCAATTAGTGGGGAAATTTACTCATAATCTTGATCTTCAAAATCTTCTGCCCCTTCATCCCATTAGGAATGCCTTTTCTTTTTAAAGGCCATGGGGTAGGGGGAAGGCAGAAAACCCTATAAAATAGCCATGCTACAAAATTCTCTTTAATGATGGAAGCTAATAAGAAATGGATCTGGTATTTCATCCAGCCTCTCAAATAATGGCTCCGTTGTTTTGATCTCCAAGTGCAAAGGAAGCTTTATATTCAAGGATGGGCGTCCCTGTCTTGAGCACCTGAGAGACTGCATTATATATTTGAAACCATTTTAACAATGTCCCTTTCCAGAGTGTGAGGCCGTTGCAGCTTTGATGTGGTGAGGCAATTTAGTACAATCATGTAATAGATTAAATTAGATTTCAGCTTCCTCAAAAGATTTGAAGAGCAACGTTAAATGAGTGCACCCCTAATCCTGCAGCATTGGGGGTGCTTTCTGTTTGTTTTTTATTTTACTTTTAGTAAAGGGATACAGAGAAGGCAGCATTCCATCTTCTCGTAACATGAGCAAAGGCAAAGGCAACATTGCTGGGTTTGCTTCTGGTGTGTCCACGAAGAAGAAAGAAACAAAGTCTGAAAAAGAAAAGAGAGTAAACTCTAAGATAGAGCTTCACTTTCATAAATGTCACATGACTGGTGGTTGAGGCCTTCTTTGAACAAAGAGTTAGCCAGGGATTCAGAAACAGACACATGTGAGTTTTAATCTTAATGTACAGTTTCTGTGTTGCTGGCCTCCTTCAGCCTGTTCCCTTCTCCATAAAACAAAAACGAGCACTAAAATTCAATTGGCTACTGCAAGACTAAATGAGTTGATATCGATAAAACTTTCTGGCATGCAAGCTTTGTCAGTTAACATACAAGTGAAGAGTATGTATTTTTAGACACATCCACTGTACTGACTTGCTAGACACTGAATAAGTCAAAACAAAGCACTTGCCTAATATCTTCAATTAGACAGTTTGGGTCACCCAAGCTGAAAATATTTCCAAAAGGACTTCTGGTACTCAATTCCCTCATACTATAAGCTCACCTGGCTGTCCACAGAAGAAAAGTCAGGAGTATAAATGATGCCTCTTTTTCCATCCCTTCATTTTTCATGAAGTCATGTGAAGATTCATCAAGGTATCTTAGGTGTATTAATTACAAGAAAACTTGTTTAAAACTTCTGATTCTTAGCAAGTACATTTTAGCAAGGCTGAATCATAGCTTTAGTCCTTATAGTCCTTACCCCTTTTTTCTACCTTCATCATCCTCTGTCTCTAACTTGGCATGGGTGTGGGGCCGTCCTCTAGAGCATGGTTAGCCTATCAGGGAACACAGCTTTGAAAGAAACTGACTTTCTTTCCCCTGGTAGCCAACAATTATCAAGAGCTTCTTGGGTAGTGGGGAGGGCTTGCAAGCCCCTCTCCACTCCATGATAGGATTTTTAACTGGCTTGATGTTAAGCAGGTCTTGTGCTGGTAATCACAGCATCTGTGAAACAACCATGTCATGTCCAAAGACAGTATTTCTACATGTCTCATCTGTCAGCTCTGACATTCTTTCTGCTTTCACTTCTATGATGTTCTCGTGTGTGTGTGTGTGTGTGTGTGTGTGTGTGTGTGTACCCTGGATACACATGTTGTTTAGTTTCAGCACTTTAAATAATAAAGCAAAGGAAACTGACTGTGGAGTAAGGAGTCACTTCAAAAATGGGAGAAGATCTTTGCTAACAATGTATCTGACAGTTCAGTTAATGAGGCATATGATAGCTGGTAGTCCACTCCTGTAATCTCAGCAGTAGGGAGCCATAGGCAGGAGGATCCCGAGGGCAGTCTGGTCTCCAGAGTGAGTTCCAGAACAGTCAAGGCTACATAGAAAAACTGTCTCAAAAAACAAACAAACAAACAAACAAAACAAAACAAAACAAAAAATGAGGCATAGAACCGAGCATAAAGTTTTTAAAAGAAGAAATTTAAATGGTCTCAAACCTCTTCAAACAATTGGAAACTCTTAACCAGGAAATGGAGGTCAGTACTACTAGGTAAAGTTTCATTTCACCCTGTCAGAATTCTGAACACAAGGAATATAGAAGATAGCAAATACTAGTGTGGCTGTGGACAAAGGAACCCTTGCACACGTTGGTCAGGGTGTAATCTAGGGCAGCCATTTTGGAAATCAATCTAAACATTCTCAAATGGGGTAGGGATTAGATTTACCATGCACCCCCCCCTCCCGCACCACTTCTGGGTGTGGACCAAAAGAAAATCTAATAAAGAGGCTCTTGCACAGTCCTGTTCAGTTTAGGGGAATATCACTTTTAGAGTAATTCTCTGAACTTTTTTAGTCTCCCTTTTCACCTACGATTGTATTAATTTCACTTTCTCATTCTTTTGGTTACTTTGGCTAAGAATTTGTCACTTTTTTTTTATTATTTCAAATAACCAGCTCTTTGTTTCATTGATTTTTTTTCTTACTGTTTAAATTAGCTTTTATTTATATTTCCTTACTTTTTCTGCCAAAATCTTCATTATTTCTCTTCATCTATCTACTGCTTTAGGGATTGGTTTGTTCTTATATTTTCGAAGCCTTAAGGCTCATCAACATGATGTATACTTGAAATCTCTTCGATTTTCTAGTATTAGACACTTAGAGCTATAAACGTCCCTCTTAGGTCAGCCTTCATTCTCTCTCATAGATTTAGATATATTATGCATTGACTTTCCTTTAGTTCAAATAATCCATTATTTGAATCCATAATTAATCATCTAACAGTCTGTGTATATTTTCTGTAGCTTTTCTTTCTATTAACTTCTGCCTTTATACCATTGTGTAGGTAAAATACAAGATGCTTTTCAATATTCTTATACTCTAAGAATTGCTTTGTCTCCTAATATGTGATCTGTTTTAGAGAAGGGTCCATAGGCTGCTTACAAATTTGAATTCTTTTGGTGTTTTGGTAGAGTGTTCTGTAGTAGATATCTGTTAGGTCAAAGTGATAGATGATATCATTTAACTCTAGTGTTTCTTTAGTGGATTTGTGTGTGTGTGTGTGTGTGTGTGTGTGTGCAGTTGACCTGTCTAATGGTGAAAGCGGGATACTGGTGTCACCCACTATTGCTGTGTTTGGGGTTAATGTGTGATTTTAAATTGAATAGTGTTTGCTTTATTAAATTGGGTGAATTTATAAATATATCTTTACATGTAATTTCCTTCTGATGGATTATCCCATGATCAGTATGAGGTAACATTTTTTTCTGACAAGATTTAGGTTGAAGTTAATTTTTACCAGAAAAGAAAATAGAAATACTTGCTTGCTGGTCCCATATGCTTGGAATACTGTTTTTCAACCTTTCACTCCTGGCAGCAAAAATATGTATTCTGTTTTATAATTCAGTCGGCTAGACTGTGTTGTTTGATGAGGACTTTGAGATTACTAATGTTCAGGGTTATAAAGCTCCTTGTCATTTTGTTGAGCTTATAGTATCTTTCTTAGTCTTCACTTGCTTCATGACTGTCTTAGTGTCATTGATTATTTTTTCCTCTTGTTGCCTCAATTGTGGTTATTTTTCTCTTCAAAACAAACTGCCCCGGCCCCCCAGTTTCTTCTGTACAAGGCTTGGTGGTCTGCTTGGTGGTCACAAATTTCATTAGCCTGCTTTTATTACGGGAAACTTTTTTCAACTTGAATCATGATAAATAGCATTTCTGTATATGTTTAATTGCGTTGAAAGCAGTGACCTTTCAGTTTGAAAAACATAAGTCCAGGCCTTTCCTCTTTTTATGATTTGTGTTGAAAACCCAGCAGTTACTCTGATGGGCCTGTCTTGGGATGTGTTTAGGCCATTCTCTTTTACAGATCTCAACATAGTTTCTGTGTATATTTTCTGTGCACTCATTATTGTAACTGATGCTATCCATTTAGTGTTTTATATGCCAATTGTATCTCGTTGGCATCTCTTTCCCTAAATTTGAGAAAATTTCCTTTATGAATCTGTTAAAAATATTTTCTATGCTTTTTATGTGAAATTCTCACTAGAACCTGTAATTTATAGATTTTTTTTTATAGTGTAAGGTTCGTGCATGGTCTCTTTATACATTAAAAGTTTTTCATTAACTTTGCCTGAAGTAGTATTACCTTCTTAGTGGATTGCTATGGAGATTACAATATACATTTTAAAATTCTCTACTAAAAATGTTTTACTACTTCATACCAAATGTAAAGAAGTACAACCACAAAATCCATCTCACTGACATTACTATAGTTTTCATATGCATTTTATAAACTCCATAAGCAATATGATTTTTTTTTTTGCTTTACATGCGACAGATGACAAAATCAAGAGTATCTCATCTTTTATATTTATCCAGACATTTATTCTTTTCTCAAAGATCTAATTTTTTTCTTAACTTTTAAAGGCAATTCATTTAATTTTTTTGCTTTATGTTTATGAACATTTACCTGCACGTATGTGTGTGTACCATGGGCATACTCAATACCCTATGAGGCATCAATCAGCAAGGCACTGGATTTTTTGGAACTGGAGTTACAGCTTGGGATGCTGGCAAGTCCTCTGAGGGAGTGGTGTGTGTCTCCAACTCTCAACCATCTCCCATTTTCATACTTTTGCTCTTTGTATCTGGGGAGGTTTTTTTTTTTTTATAATTTTTTTATATTTATTTATTCATTTACATCCCACATGTTGTCCCAGCCCTGTTCCCCCTCCCCAGACCTTCCCCAACCTTTTTTCCCTTCTCCTCTGAGAACATGGGCCCCCCCTGGGTATCCGTCTACCCTGGCTCATCATAGTGAAAAGTTCTTAGCTTATATTCTCTGAAGATATCTTTGCTTCCCTTCCCTTCTTCAGGGGTAATTTTGCAAGGTCACTGCCATGGTGTCACAATCATTGTTTCTCTCAGTGTGTTAAGGACACCCCTTCACTGGCTTCTGGTCATGGGTGTTTCTGGTGACAGGTCAGTAATGGTATGAGTCTTTGGTGTACTCTGGCTGCTGTTCAGAGTCTTTAGTGTTAGGTAGTTTATAAGATACCTAGTGCCAGGGGCCATCCCAGGTTGTTCTTCCTTGGTTCTCTCTTGAGGTAAGCCGAGAGGGAAGAGCATTTGAGGGGGCAAGACTTGGTCTTGTGAGGTATTTAGGGTTGTCTTTTTTTTAAAAAATAAAACATTTACCTGTCTTAAGTCTAAGTACTTTGCAGTGGGAGCGAACCTGCCTGAGTTCCTCTGAGGCCAGAAATTGCAGTTGTCTGTGGCTTTTAGCACCTCAAAGCAAAACAGCAGGGATGGGAGGGATTAAGTAAAAACAAAACAAACAAAAACAAACAAACAAACAAAATCAAAAACTTATTGCTGGTGCTCCATTCTGGTGAATCAGCCAGAAGCCTCTCTGGTTAAGCTGGTTAACTCTTTGTGAACCAGCGAGGAAGGAAAGGAAACAAATTAAGATGCTTTATACAGTCAAATATGCAGACACATATTCATTCAAATATTCACACACTCACACTTTGGCTGGGCCTAATTGTCACAATAAACTCCACAAGTGTTCATGCATGCTTCCACACATACCTGCACACAAATGGATAGACAGACATATACATTTAGCTGGCTGGTTGGCTGGCTGCTTGGATGAATGCATGGATGGGGCAGAACTCTCCAAGCCAAACCATTCACTCAACAACTTTCTTTTTTTGGGGAGGGGGAGGTCTCATGTCTTCTTAGACAAAAAGTTCTTTAGAAAATTATCTCAGAGACAAAATATTGCATAAAATAGGAGTTACAGAAGGATGTTAATATTGAGTTCAAAGCAGTGTTTCATTATAATATACTCATTATAAGTTCAAAGCAACAATTTTTACATGGCCTTACTTTATCAAAGTGCACACCTGTGACTTTAATCTTGGACCGAAGTGTTTTTACTTAACCACAAAATTGTCCCAAGTCTATTTCTCTTTTTAATGTAATTATGAAAGGTCAATATATTTCTTATAATGCAGCCTTACTTACTATTCTGAGGAGTGGGCACATTTTATTCTTTTTAATTTTTTTTTTTATTTTTTTCCCTATTTATTTATTTATTTATTTATTTATGGGTTTTCGAGACAGGGTTTCTCTGTATAGCCTTGGCTGTCCTGGAACTCACTCTGTAGACCAGGCTGGCCTTGAACTCAGAAATCCGCCTGCCTTTGCCTCCCAAGTGCTGGAATTAAAGGTGTGAGCCACCATCGCCCCACTTCCCCCTTTTTTTTTTTTATTGGATATTTTATTTACATTTCAGATGCCATCCCCTTTCCCCATTTCCCCACCACCCCCTGGAAAACCCCTATCCCATGCCCCCTTTTCCTTTCTGCATTTATACAATTTTTTTAAAAATGTTAATCAAAGGCTTTATAAGTTTGGTAATGCTCAATCAGAAGTGTAACCCAATACCCAACCTAGATATATCAACTATCTTTGACTGGTGGAGGCACATGAATATCTGCCTCCCTGTCTCCCCCCTCTTTCTCTCTCTTTCTCTCTCTCATCACCTAGCTTCTCCTCTCCTTCTCCTCCTCTCCTTACTCCTTCTCTTCCTCTCAGTACTCCTCCCACCTTAGCTCCTCCTACATATCACCCTCCCTGTTAAAATAAAACTTTTCTCTCAAAATACAATTAGAGCATAATTATGCCAATTTGTACCAGTGAGGTACAAGATAGTCCTAATACCCAGTCCATCATTTTGTTGACTAACCAGAACCTCTGTCATCTCTCCTAACTAAAACACTTAGTTCTGACCCTGGCTTTTACCTTGGCTTTAGAATGAGTATCAGCTGAAAAACATCCACTCAAATCTTTTCTCTCAAGGAAAATAGCCAGGATTGGCTATGAGGCTATAAGTTTTCATCCCCGTCAGAAATCCAGAATGACTGAGTTAACTAAAATTGTGGGAAACACAAAGCATAGCTTCTAAAACTTAGCCAATTTATAGAGATCGCTGAACACCTGGACACTCCCTATACTACAAAACGTTGGAGCATCTGTTCTTCCACCTTCTGGCCCAGGATCATCTGACAAACCTTAGTGCTGCAGAATTATTAAGGGCTGATTACTCTGTCTAGGCAGATATAATCAGCCGACTATTCTGCAAGTGTGTCCTTTTCTGGACAGTAATTTGTCTGTAGATGGAAAGAGGCAATTCTTGTCTAGTGGCTGTCTCACTACAACTGGAGTAACTCCAAAGATGCTCAATTTCTTCTTAGAATTCAATACAGGAAGCTGTCAGGAGCAGACAGGTCTCTAATCAAAATGAACATTACTACAGAAATGTTTGTCACGTCAATTCTGTGGACTTCTGACGTTTTGAAAACCAACCATCCATATAAGGTAATCTGGACTGTTGTCTGTTAACTCCACTCAGCTATTTCTAAATAAAATATAGAAAACACCCTAACAATAAACTCCAAGCCATGAATTTGCTATAGTCCCTTAACTCACAGGCTAACCAGCTCAAATCTGTCAAAAAAGTTAAAGAAGGACTGGGTCTAAGCCTTGTATTCCTAAATGTGTTATACAGGTGCAATGCCTATGATAGTAATAATATTCATCTCACTTTTATATTAATAAGAAGCTCATACCAGTGAAAACCTTAAATTTGAAATCAAAGTAAATTTTGTGCCATCTAAGAAATTATAACTTCATCTTAACTTCATCTTGCAGTGATGCTATAGAAATAAATAATGATTCTATAGAATTCCTGACTTGATTCAAATAATTTTAGAAAGAGAGTTTTTAGATATGGTCTTAGTTCCTAGAAAGATGTAATACAGTTAGAATCAAGAATAGAATGAGCCTAGAAGATTCTGGACAGATGTCATACAGACCCTAAGAGAACACAAATGCCAGCCCAGGCTACTATACCCACAAATGCCAGCCCAGGCTACTATACCCATCTTCATAGGTTTACAGAAATCTGCTCAAAAGGATGAGTCAATAGCTAGTGATTGTTATATATTTAATAATTATAGGAAATGCATATTAATAGCAGTAATCTTTCCCCAGATATAATCTCCTGGGCCTTGCCTAGAGAAGCAAATCCATCATAGATTGACAGTCGATGGCAGAACCCTCTCAGGAAGATAACTTGCTAGTTTTTAGCTTCTCCTAAATGGCTCTTGGCAACCTAGTGAGCCTAGGTGCTTCATATTAATTTATGCTCTGTGTTTTGAGCAGGAGTAGATCTCTCTCAGAGTTTCAATCCATTCAAAAAAGAAGCTTGTTAAGGGGTGCTAATTCTAAATTCTGGGCTAATATGTTGTTTTTTTGTCTTTTCAGAATGGCTTATCTTTTCCCATCTCTTCTTCATTTTATGTTAAGTGATTATGATTTGCATCTTTGACATTGATACTATACTGTGTAGACTCAGGATTCTATGTATTGTTATGAAATATGTTAAATTTTTTGGATCTGGAAGTTTTCTGTTCAGTTCTCTTGTTCTTACCAGTTCATGATCTGCCCATTGTGTACATGATACAGACACTAGGCTAAGATTTTGATAGAGTTTATGTAGAATTTGTGGTATCTTATCTTTATTGCTTAGTATTTCCTTTTGAGACTCATCCACACAGTAGAGGTGGATTCAGTAAGCTCTATTTCTCTAGTGTTTTTTCAGGACAGAAAGACTGTGGGATACCTATGGGAGTCTTCATTATTCTGTTGCATCAACTGTAACCTATTTGTGGAGTTAAATCTGTTACTATAATAACAGTGAAGCTTACTGTGCTCTGCCATCTTTCTAGGATCTCCTTTCTGTTTTTCAGCCACTAGTAATTCATTAGTTATTGTATCAAGCATTGTTTTGTGCATATAGTTGGCTGCAGATGGCTGGTTCATTTAGAGCAGCTATAACTAAAACCACTGGATCCTGTTATATCAAACTTGAATGACTCACAGTCACAGGCAGTACCAATAAAATGTTGATATATATTTTCAAAGATATGGTTGTATATAGATTCTTTTTATCAAGGAAGTACACGTGATCTAAACTGCACATGTCATAGTCTAGTGAAGATTACTAGAATCAGAATACACATATGCATTATTAAACTCCATATAAGTAATAAAACAACCAATGATAAATCTAATGTTAAACTAATAATACTAATAGATGGTAATTATTAAGTAAAGCAATACAGTAAACCCAGGATGAACTTAAAGCAATGTGAGTAATCCAATGCAATGATGTGTTCTTTGTAAAACTTTAAGTTCGAGTGTTCTGATTATCTTTCTGAACCGCAGTTGACATTATATAACATAGACTCTTCTTAGAAACAGAATTCATACCCTGGGCAGAATCTATAAAGTATTAGTTTTAGCATATATTAATTAAAATTAAAATCCCTTAATATTTTACATGATAGATATTTATTGGTAAGTTGAGAATATATACAATGTTTATCCTTATTTTTTGAGAGGAGGATGGGGGTTACTGGTAGTTGAGGCTATCCTGAACTACAGCCTATGAATTATGTAAAAAGCTGAAGCAGGAGAAGTTGAAGTTGTTTGCCTCCATAATTTGATATTTTGGGGAAGCAGTTGTCTTTTCTTGAATCTTAGTCCTCACTATGGACTGTAAAATCTTGAAGAAAACAATTGCCCTGTGCTTTCATTTCCTTAGTTGTAAACTTTGGTGATGGTATATATTTTATAGAGTTATTTGCTTTATTTGCAATGTATTTATTGTTACTGTATCTAATCCAGTTTATAACCTGGAAGCTTGGAATTCAAGGTGGAAATTGTTAAGATTGAAAGAAGTTAATGAATACGAAACACTTGAATTACTACTTGTCATAAAAAGCAATCAATAAGAGGTTTTGACCTTAAAATGATCAATGGTATTTTCTGGGACTTAACTTATCCTGGATGTGAAATGGAGCTATTATAATCAGAAAATACCATTTTTTTCAGTGTTGGCTTTTGAGACAATAGATTTGCTCAAGACTCTAGTGAGCTGATTTCCAGTTAACAAAAGATCAATTTGACTCAGTAAATTCTCTCTTTCCTGGTTTGATTTTTTTTCTTACTTATAAATGGTGAAAATGTTTTAGAGAATGTGATTTCCTGGGCAATGAGATTTGTAAGGGAGTGGGACAAATACTGATTTAATATCATCTGTATTATATCATATACTGAAAATTTTAGTGACTTGTAGTGATTTTCCTAAGGTATTCCTAAAAATGAAATGATAAGTCTCAAGACTTGCCAATGGAAGGGCCCTTTTGGCATTAAAACTTCTTGAAGGTAGAGATTATTCAGAATAGTAAATGTTCATGGAAAATTAAACGTGTCATGATAGCTTACAGATAGGAACCCAGTCTTGTACATGGTCATCATTCCTTATTGAAGAGTCTGGTGAAGTGAGCAGGAATGTGTTGTAAAGGCAGAAATGTCACAAAACTAGGTGACTTCCTTCATCTGTATGTTTTTCAAGGCATGCCAGGAGAGCAGAAATGAAATCAACATTTTGGGTTTCTGATCCACTACAAACACTAAAGGTTCTTTAAAAATTAACATGCAAATGAAAATAGAAGCATTTGCTAGTTTATTTCTGTACTGTGGATTTATAGGTTTATTTTAGAATCCAGCAATGACCTTCAGGGTATTTCCAGAATCCTCTGTAATCTGCCCATGACTGGATTTGAGTACATTCTACCGAAATGTCCTTAAATTGTCTAGTCTTATAGCCCAAAGGACTGGACTTGGTCTGCTTAGGAAGGCCTTATTGTAGGATGTTTCTGACTGAGAGTTGAAACCTTAATCCATGTGCACAGGTTCTGTGTAGAAAGTTTAGTGTGATAAGTAAAAGAGGGCTCAGTATACTTGGCAAGTGGAGTATGGCTTCTGGGAGAACTGTGGTGATCAACAGCCATCAGTCTGATATATCAGACATGTGCTTCATGGTTGTACTTCAATTTCATGTGTGAGAAGGTGAGCTGCCTGAAATGGATACAGTAATGCTTATTTATGAAACATCCCATGAACATCTAAGTAATAATCCATATATATATATATATATATATATATATATATATATATATATCATCATTTTTTGGTTGAGTGACATCTAGGTTGTTTTTGGTTTCTAGCTATTATGAACAAAGTTCATAGCTATGAACATAGTTGAGCAAGCTAGTAGCTATGAGCATAGTTGAGCAAGTGTTCTTGTTGTAGAATGGTAGGATGAAGTATCATTAGGTATATGCCCAGGAGTATAAGTATGGTTGGGTCTTGAGGTAGATCAATTCCAAAATTTTAAGAAATCTCTATATTGATTTCCAAAGTGATTGTACAAGTTTGCACTACTACCAGCAATAGAGGAGTGTTCCCTTGCTCCACATCCTTGTCAGCATGAGCTGTCCTTGTGTTTTTGATTTTAGCCATTCTGAAAGGTATAAGATGAAATCTCAAAGTTGTTTTGATTTGCATTTTCCTGAAGATTATGGATGTTGAACATTTCTT
The DNA here is from genome assembly GCF_011762505.2 of Arvicanthis niloticus. Taxonomy (NCBI): domain Eukaryota; kingdom Metazoa; phylum Chordata; class Mammalia; order Rodentia; family Muridae; genus Arvicanthis; species Arvicanthis niloticus. The sequence goes on from NC_047662.1 coordinate 53,696,227, forward strand.
TAAGTGTTTTTCAGCCATTTGAAATTCCTCTGTTGAGAATTCTGTAAAAGATCTTTACCCTTTATTTTTTAATAGAATAGTTTTGGTTCTTGGTGTCTACTTTCTTGAGTCCCTTATATATTTTGGACATTAACCTGTTTGTCAGATGTGGAGTTACTGATGGGAGCAGATGCAGAGTCCCACAAGTAAATATTCAGCAGAGCTTGGGGAGTACTGAGGAGGAGGAGAAGGAGGAGGAGGAGGAGGAGGAGGAGGAGGAGGAGGAAGAGGAGGAGGATTATAGGAGCCAGAGGGATCAAGTGCAACACAAGAACACAGCCCACAGAATCAACTAACTGAGACTCAAGTGGGCTCACAGAAATCAGGAAGCCTGTGTGGGTCTGATTTAGGTCCTTTACATATATACTATGGTTGTGTATCTTGGTGGTTTTTTGGGATTACTAATAATGGGAGCAAGGGCTGTCTCTGACTCTTTTGCCTGCTTTTGCAATGTTTTCTGCTACCAGAATGATTTATTCAGCCTTGATGTGCAAATATATGCCTGGTCTTATTGTAGCTTGTTATGCCATATTTGGTTGCTGTCCTTGGAAGACCTGCTCTTTTCTGGGAGAAGATAGAAGTGGAACATAGTTATGTGGGAGAAGGGAGGTGTGTATGTAGGAATATATGGGAGAAGAATAAATAAAAAGAAAATAATTTTTAAAAAAGGATTAACATTAAAAAATAAAAAATAACATCCTATTGACTATTCTTCCTGTTCTTCTAAAAGCCAGGTTTGAATTGTTGAATCCTCTGGTGCCTTTTTAAAGAAATTGTTTTCCTATGATTGGATAAATAAACTTTGTTGTCATCTATCTACTGTATTTTTTATACAAACAATAGCAATGAAGATTGACTATGGAGTGCATATATATATGTGTGTGTGTGTGTGTATATATAGATAAATTTGTGTGTATATAGATAAATTTGTGTATATTATATTTGTGTACAGACATAAATTAAAAATGATATATATACTTACATATATTCACATATTTATGGATATATATCCATTTTTCCTTGATTTCTAGGGTAAGAATAAGCGGGATTAAGATAGGAAAGTGTATGATTGACATAAAAAATCTTTATACAAGAATGCCCTCCTTACCTGTTATGCAATATGCATTATCCAAAGCAATGAACTTCTGTCTTAGGTTGGTAAGGCTCTGTGCAGAATCTTATCTGTCCTTGGCTTGCCAGCCTGTTAATTTAATAACTCTGTCTGGGGGTTCATTTTCAGGTTCAAGTCATGAACTTTGGTTGCCAACATGTTGATATTGTTAAAGATAAGCTTTAACACAATGGGCAGGAGTAAAAGTATTCCCAGCACAAAAAAGGCTCGCATGATCAAGCTATACATGCGATTCTTGAAGTTTGACCAATATAGAAATACTGACCTCAGGCCATGGGTAATTTTGTCAGCAGTATCTGCCACATCAATGATCAGCAGAGCAGCGTTCTTTAAATTCATAAGCTAACTATGCAAATTTAAAGCATCCAGAGAGGTGTTAGAATTATGTCAAATATACTGCAAGTGTCTTTAAACTTTTTCCTAATTATAATGACTACCATGTAAATTTTAGAACTAACACGAATCCAATGGCATTTGGCATGACACTCAAGATCTTACTTGTGTGTCATGCCTTATTCTTAATCTCTGAGCCTCCTTACAGTAATTTGAATAAGATAAAGAGCATCAATCCATTCTTCCAAATGCCTATCTAAATCCTTTTGTATATTCAACACATTCATTAGTAACATTTTTTGCTAAATGATTAACAAAAGTAGCTGTCTTAACTTCTTCTGTCAAAGCAATTGCATAAGGAGTGGTTCTAGCAATTAATGTAATTAAAGTTGTTATACCAGTGATAATCAAGCCCACTACCCTCTTGCTTCTGCTTAAAGCCTGACTCACTTCTTCCAGTACTTGCAAGCTTTTTTCAGAACACCAAGGTTCTGTGATACTCAGGGTAATAAAACAAAAGCTGGTTGATAGACCTCCATAACAGACATGCCAGGTTTCAACACACTAACACAATTAGAAAGTGTACATTCAGTGCAACTTACATTAAATACTTCAGAAGAAACAAAAGTAATTTTAACATGATAATTAAAAGAGCCTTAACACATGTACTAACACTTGTTTGAAATCCAGATCCTATCCCATCTTTATCTCTTGTTAACATAACATCATAGAGATCTGTACCTACCTTCCAAATATGTCTCTGAAAATGTCCAGGACCAGCCTTCCAAATGAAGACTGTTATTTCCAATATTGGGTTGGTTTCTAGACCAGTCCATAGTTGAGTCCAAATAACTGGTCACATCTAAGAAAAAAACAAGAGTCATTATAACTTCTCTTTTTGATTCTCTGTCCCACAAACTCTAAAAACTCGAGGCAAGGCAGCTTGTCTCATCTGGTGTATAGGTAAGTAAAGGCTTAGTCTTGTTTATGAAATAAGAAAGGGGGAGAGGCGGAGAGCTTTTGCAGCTACTTGGCAAGAATCTGACATTGGCCAAGGACAAGGAAGTGGGTTTTAGGCAGGAAGCTGACATTAGACTACAACAAAGAAGTAATCTCAGGCAGGAATCTAAATCTTAGGCCAGAACAAAGAAGTAATGTCAGGCATGAATCTAAATCTTAGGCTAGAACAAGGAAGTAGGCTTCAGACATGAAAATGACTTTGGGCTAGGACAGGAAAATAGGCTCAGATATTTTGGTCATCCTGATGTAATTAAAATGTTATAAAAACAAAATGGAGAAGGGGGATGGGATAGGGGATTTCTAGGGAGGGGAAATGGGGAAAGAGGATGACATCTGAAATGTAAATAAATAAAATATCCAATAAAAAATCCTTACACTAATCCTGGTCCATGAGCCTGGTATCTGAAGGTCATGTTATTCTATTCTTTGCAGATTTTGAAGGCAGTTTAAATAGTAAAATTTGTATTCCTCATATGTTCTAGCAAATTGAGTAGAAGTACAGTGAGCCAAAGATATGCCAGTATTGTTTATAATTTATATTTTATAATTTAGAATGCTTTCAATCACCTGACCTCCAAGTGGGACTGTATATATTACCACCAACAGAATTTCAAGAGACTATTCAATAAAATAAGTACACTGAAAAATGCTCTTGTAGTTCTGTGATGTTTTACCCTCTACATTGAATGAAGACAAATGAAGCACAACTTCTGTTACCTTCAATACACAATGAAAAGTGGATGGCCCTTTCCTGGAGGGCTGATCAGTCTGTAATGGAAGACACTAAATCCTAGAATAAACCCTCCCCTGGGAAGCATAGACAGTTGGCTTCTGATAGCCTGGAGCTTTTCCTAATTGCTCCTTAACCTGTATACAGTGATTTTGATGCTCAAGGGTCAGTGGTGACTGGAGCTGTGACCTAGCACTGTACTCGCATCCCCTTCAGCTTGGTACTCTGTCATTGCTCAATTGTGAGATGCCACTAAGAGTAGCATCCTAAATTTTCTTAGAAACCTTAAATTGTTTACATTTTTCTCTCCTTGTTTATTATTTTCTTCATGACCAGTACTTCCCATATTCCTGACAGCTGGTGGAGAAGATAGAAAAGGATTTGATAGAGATAAGCATGACCCTGCATTGATTTTTCTAGGAATATTTCTCTACTTCCATAATATAGCATAATTATTGATGCAATGTTCACTTTCTAAATGGAGCCTTTTGAATTCATTAAATTATGTAGTTACTCCATGCATATTGTGTTCTCTATCATGGAAATGGGTTTACACTATACAACTACTTCCAGTGTCCAAGGACATAGAATTACATGACAAGTAAAAAGCTGCCTTTGGAGCTGGAGGTGCTGCTTAGTGGGTCATATGCAGGCATGAGGATCTGAATACAAATCCCCAGAACCCATGTAAAACCAGTACTGTAGTGTGTTTGTAATTCAGTGCTCTTGTGGTGAGATAGGAGGTGGTGACAGAACAATCCTGGAAGCTCATGAGTCAGCTAGTCTGAAGTGTACAAAAGGAAACAGCAAAGAGATCTTGGCTCAAACAAGGTGGGTCGAAGGTGAAGACTGATGTCTGAGGTTGCCCTTTGACCTCCATAGGCATGTGTGGGATGTGTTCCTACACACACACACACACACACACACACACACACACACACACCACATACTTACTGTTCAGTACATGTAATATGAAACTTTAAAAAGCAGAATTGTTTATAGTATACTTCCTGGTGAAATACAGAGGTTAACAGAGTAGTTATTTTATTATTGTCTGTCATTTTTTCATGTTACTTGGCAAATGTAGGTTATAAGCTCACAGTGGGTCATATAAGTCTAGTTCAGCATGTGTAAGTGGCCTTAAACATTCCCAATGTCCCATGTGTCACAGTATGTCAAAGGTGGTCCATATACAGAGTTTCCATTTTTATAGCAAGAACTCTAAGCTTCTCTGAAAACTTTAGATTAGATTTTAGTTTCTGTTTTTAGGCTTGTTTGTTTTTTTTTTTTTTTTTTTTTTTTTTTTTTTTTTTTCTGAGATAAAGTTTCTCTGTATAGCCCTGTAGACCAGGCTGGCTTTGAACTCAGAAATCTGCCTGCCTCTGCCTTCCAAGTGCTGGGATTAAAGGCTTGTGCCACCACCACCTGGCTAGACTTTAGTTTCTATTATTTGGTTATTTTAACAATTCTAGTTTTTGTTTTTTTAAGATGAGAAAAATTAAGTGTTACCATGACAGAAAATGCTGCTGAGGCATATAAAGAACTGAGGAATGTGGATTTAATACATATTTAGGATCTGAAACAATCTGAAGGAACACAGCACATCAGAAAGATACGTTGGAATCTTACATGTAAGGGTGACTTCATTCAAAAAGTGTGATGGAGATGGGCAATATTGGTGACAACTCTATCAGGCCTTTTGAGTTATTTATTTTGAGGTGATTTGGTCCCAGCAAAGGCCTCTGTTTAAGGAATTTAAGAAAAGGCTCTTCTTCCATCTTTGGCCCAAAGAACGTGTGTTCTCTCTAAGGCTGACAGATTCCAGGTCTGGGAATGATGGTGAGCCTTGGGGCAAGCACGTGGTATCCTCCACTAGAGATGAATTCTTGGAGATTTGTGGTCTCCCATCTGGGCTGCAGGTGATGGATTAGATCAGGGATGAGAAATATGCCCAAGAGGGGATCTGGGCCCCTGGGCTCAGCAGGGGATCTAGCTAGAATAGTATAAAGACCACAGTCAGGACCAGGCAGTCACTGCAGCACACATGGGTTAAGTGTGAGGAGCAGGTGGCACGTTATAGTCTGTACCACAATGAAGAAGCACTTGTGTTTTTGAAAGAAATTGTATAGTAGAGTTTTAAACAGAAAATGTCGCAGAATCCACACACAAGCACACAGACAAAAGCGAAGATGAAGGAAGAGGATGTTCGTAAAAGAAATAGATACATCTCACTGCATTAGCTGTGAAGCGCTCACAGAAGAAAATTAGCCCTTGAGTCTGTAACTATGTCAAGTGATATTGAATTGAAGGCTGTGTATTTTGTGCCCTGAGTCAGAAGCAGCTGATTTAAAAGGTAGCCACCCTTAAAAGATTAGGTCAAAATCCTAGACCTATTTATTTTTAATTTCTTAAATATATTTTAATATGTGCTAACTGACTTTGGGTAAAATTAAACTGCATTTTTTTGGGCCATCTAAAAATCAGTGCATAGTACACGGTGGTCAACAGAAGTCATGAATAGTTTTCTTATTCTTTGGAGCAGAGATTGGATATTGCATAGAAAGCTTTGATGAAGGATATTAGTAAAATACATTGTATTAGTCATTGACCCTTTTACCTTGTATCATTTAATAACTCTTTATGTTATGCTGGTCCTATTCTAGCTTGGGATAGACATATGAATTAACAAAAATATCTACTTCTGGATTACACTTTAGCCTGGATTAGGAACTTGGAGACTGTATCAGAGTCAAAAGTCAGCAATAGAATTAGAAGAAAATAGAAACGAGGCTGAGAGCTAGGAAGTAATTCTTCAGTCTTTCCCCCCAAACAGTTTTGAAGTTTCCATTTGGGACTCAGGCCACTCCAGCTGTAGGACAGAAGAACAGGGGAGGCAGAGATCCTGGAATCATGCAGAAACATGTCACATTTTCTACTACCACAACTTCTGGGTGACATGTAAGCTACTGGGGGAAGTCACAGATGGGCACATAGGCTTCTGGTGATAACTTGATGCCATGGCACATTGCATTTGGAGGTGTCTGCTGTTCTGAATAGTTACCAGTTGCATGGAAAAAAATACAGGATTCATTAAGATGAAGAACTTTTCCAGTAGACAGGTATGAAATGATAGCTGCATGAAATGAGACTCAAGATAATATGGTCATTTGTACTTTTTGCCTAATTCTGTTTTTTTGTGATCTTTTTGCTGATACATTAACTTCATTTTATGAATTATGAAGGAAGGCCCTCCCACATCTTTTCTTTCTGGTCAATCAGCATTTTTTTTGGGGGGGGGTCATTTTTTTTAACCTCATTGTCTAAACCTGTGCTTTGGTTCTATGTAGAATCAATGTGATAAAGGAAAGGGGTGAATGTGTTTTTCTAATTTGAGATAAAGACTTGATGCAGCATACATGCCATCATGTTTGCTTAGATCTCTCTGTCTATGATTTATTCACAAGATTCCAGAGGCCACTTGCCAAGGCAAGTGCAGTGGATATCTTAGTCTCAAAGGGTCATTTCCTTAGTCACCTGCATGCCTGTCAGCTTAATATACACATGGAGGCAGACCCACTTCCAGTATGAATCCACGTGGTTTTTAAGCCCTCTCTTTGCCATCATCACTTCTCAAACTTGCCCCAATCAGGACAGTTTTAGTTTGTGGTTCTATGGTTATATAAATGTGGACATATGGCCAAGCAGAATTAATCCTATCTATTATATGCCAAGCCTGACACAAAATAGATGCTTAAAATACCAATCAAAGGTGATTGGTGAATGAATGTAATATTTTAGAAATGAATGTTACATGATTCCCATATGAAAACAGATATTTAGATGGACCTCTTTTTCTTACTGCTGAAATTTCCTCTTTGCTTTTTGGGGGACTATTCCTTTTAAAAACACGTTCACCAGAGCCTAAAGGGCCCTGAACTAGAACTTACCTAAAAAGCTTTCTCCCTGATGACTACTTTTTATGGTACCAGAAGGTGTCATGAAGCCTTCTGAAAGGAGGAAAACAACCAACAGTCCTACCTAGTTGTGCTATGTTTTCTCTATAACAATAACAAGCATGCCAGAAAACTCTAAGGGCACAGTAGTGACATATATATGTTGCTAATAACTTTTAGTTCTCTAATCGGATTTAAGACCCGTCCTCAAGAGAAAAATCATGACCGGTGCTGGAAACTTAGTTAACTACCTAGAGGATGTGAAATTATAGATCTTGGAGGAGAACGTGCAACTGCCGTTTTACTAAACCAGTATAATACCCACTCAAATTCTAAATATTTGTTCTTATACCCACAGATAAGTGTAGTCCTCACCTTTATCAAAGAAATGCAATTATTGAAAACCACAATCAATCAAATTGCAGACTTGTGGAGTCGAGTTCCAAGGATACATGTATAAAACAACTACATCTAAGGCTCAGGGATTATTAGAGATGAGAGAGAGATGAAAGATTGAAAGAGCCAGAGGATCAGGGAGTTTTCTGTGAAATTTTGTCTCCTAGTAATGTCAGAAGGTCTCATAGTGTCTCACCTCACCAACATGATTGCTTAAGTAATATGACACGCCAACATGGGAAAGTCCATTAGGCCTCAACCCCAAATAAAGAATTATAGGCAATAGAGGAATCCTGGGATTCCTCTAGAAATAATAATAGGAGACAGTTTTATCCAATACCAAATGGTCAGCCCTAAAACATATATACAAGTAATATTATACAGACTAAGCAGATATGTACATATGTGTACATACACACATACACACACATATGTAACAAGAATTTGTGAAAAAAAAAGAACAAGGATTTGAAAAATTAAGGAAGGGTATATGGAGGGGTTTGGAGGGAGGAAGGGAAAGGGAGAATTGATATAATTATATTATAATCTCACAAAGTAAAAGAATTCTTACAAAGACTGTCCTCTTTATATGAGATCTTTTGAGGCAATAACTCAACAGGTGAAGTCAGAGGTCTGACATTCCCCAGTTACAAAGATCACTTCATTTTCAGGCTTCTCTAAGCCTTCACTGTACTCCACGGGAAAGAGCTGGGCAGCTTTTTCTGACTTGGTCTTACCCAGTGGTAATAACACCCCCATAACCCCACCACATCAAAGGAGCCCTGGAAGCAGGGAGGAGTGTTATTGTGGCTTCTCACTTCAGGAAGCAAGTATAATGATGCTATTCATGCATTAACTGAAGAAAAAAACTATCATTAAGTCTTTGAATGTCTTATAATCATGGGGAAGGGAGCTCATACTTTGGAGCTCTGAGTATGCCAGGCACTTTGCAACCACTGTCTTGTTTAATCTTCTCAATGTGCTATAAGAATGTTAACTTGAATCTCTATGTTGTGGATAAAATCATCTCAAAGAGATAAAATAATGTGCTCATATAAAATCTGGTCTGGGTTTAAAACTAGGACCAGCCTGTCCTATGTATGTGTTCTTTCCATGATACCAAGGAGTTTTCCTTACGGTCTGGACATACAAAAGTATTTATGTGGTTTTATAAAACTGTCTTTGTTTGCCTTGGTAATGATGATGTGAGTATAGGCATGCGAGTTTTGGTTGTGATGCTGCAGCTGAGTAACTGAACTTATGGTCATGGATTAGTGGACCTATGTATGTCACATAGCCCTGAAGTAACTGCAGAACTGGCTAATTCACGTGGGCTCCTTTTGTCTGTCCAGACCACTTTATGAAGAAACTCAGCAGTTGGTTTCAGCTGAGAAAAGATGATGATTCTGTAGAGACATCAAGCATCTCCATAAAGGACTCCAAGGTAACCAACTCACTCATCTTGGCTTTCCCAGACTTTCCTGGGTGGCATTGGAAGCCCTGTGCTTGGGATTCTCCTAAGGTTCCTGTAAGCTAGACCATTGTTTTCTATAATTGGTAAACTTTTAAAAATCTCATAGAATTTGACAATTTTCTTTCACGGTGTCATGTTACTATAATATCACTAGAGTGTTTTTTTTTTTTTTTTTTTTAAAGTGCAGTCACCATTAATTTAATGCTGTCTTTAGAAACACTGAGTTGTAAGCTAGATGTGGTGTTGCACATCCTTAATCTCAGCACTCAGGAGGCAGAGGTGCAGATTTCTGTGAGTTCAAGGCCAGAGCCAGCTTGGTCTACGAAGTGAGTTCCAAGACAGCCAGGGCTGTTACACAGAGAAACCCTGTCTTGAAAACCATAAACAAAAACAAAACAAAACAACAAAAAAAAGGAAGGGAAGAAGGAAAGAAATATTGAATTGCAATGAATAATTCCAGAATCTCAGAGTTGAACGTACTGTCTGATCAGCTTTGTATTGGGCTTTGTTTCAGTTTCTTTAGCCGTTATTTTAGGTTCAAGAATGTTTTCTTCCTCTAGTGTAGGAAGCTGCCAGTGGGTCTAAGGATAGTTTTTCCTCTAGTTGAGGTAGCTGCCAGCGGGTTTCATTTTATTATTCATAGACTTACATAGAGAATTCTGTAAAACATTAGTTGTTCCTGTTTCAAGATTCCTATTTGCTAGGTTTAGGGAGAGGTCAAGGCACTTTTCCACTAACGTCTTGGGTGATATGTGTGTATCTACTTAGACTATATGTTGGACAGTCCATGGTCACTCCAGTGTTCCCTAAGCTGAGAGTCCAAGGCAATTCACTGGCCTGTAAGAAGAAAATAGAAATTGTAGATCCATTGTAAAATGGCATTTTAAAATAATATGCATAACAAACACACGGGTCTGACTAGGTAGCCTCATGATAGATCACTTGTGTAACGTTCATAAAACTGTGGATATGATTCTAAACTAGAAATAATATCTAAGTCTTTATTTAAATCTATAGTACAGAAGTATAGATATGCAATTCGTGTGTACTTTGTTATCAAAAGGAGCTTGACAGAATTAAACAATCATGTTTCCTTCCACAGGACGGAGTGCCTCAGATTCACCTGTGGGTCTGAGCTTGCATTGTGGAATGGTGGTCTTATCTTTATGCCAGTGGTTTTCAAAGCATGATTCTACCTTATCACCATTAGTAATATCTAGAAATTTATGAGAATTCAGACTATCAAGCCATAGCCTGGAGCACTTAAGCCAAGGTTTGGGGCTTGGACTGGCAATCTACTGTTTCACAGTGTATCCCAGACATTGGACCCTGAATGACACAGGTTACAAATGTGCTCTGTGATCAGCCTTTATGGAGACTTACAGCTAGTGATACGACAATGGCTTGGTCTTACAGCAGTTCTGGGTCTGACTTTCTAACAGCAGCTGTTTCTGTTTAGAAGCCTGTGTTCCCTGAGAAAATATACTCCTAGGGACTTTCTTCCATCAGGATGTGTGGACTGCAATCACTTTTATCTTGCTAAGTGGATTGTGTTTTCTCTCACTTTAACATTAGGGTTTTGTCCAGTTAAATTAAAGCTTAGATCTTAGTATAGTCATAGGATACAATATTTTGGATATACTTACCTTCGGATTCACTCAGTGCTCCATGAAACCCCTAATTTTCATTTTTCTATTTGCCTTTGCTTTTCTTAGCCATGTATGTCCACTGTATAAGCACATCATTTCCTTTAGGTCTACAACAACACTCAGGCTAACACTGGCACCTGTGCTATGTCTGAACATTCAGATGTCATTGGAATTCTTTAATAATTTGGCAGGTTTTATTGCTAAACTGAAACTTTCTAAGTAGGGGTGTGGGGTGGTCATAGGATCCTGGTGTCTAGAAAAGTAATGTGCGGGCATTCAAGGTTTTGCTAAGTAAATCAATGCATGACACTTCATGAAGTCCAGGCTCCAGAGCAAGGAGCAGTGATGGTGGCATCTCTGACACCGACCCTTGCTGCCACCATGATGACTAGTGGCTGTGATGTTACTTAGCATGGTCAGTGATATGCTAGGGTAGAGGTGCTATGCCAGTTGGGAAAAGAGAGGAAAAGAGAAGGGTGGAGGGAGAGCGCTAGCCGATGGTGAGGCAGAGGGGATTGTCCACTCTGTGTGTGTGTGTGTATGTGTGTGTGTGTGTGTGTGTGTGTGTGTGTGTGTGTGTTCTGGACAGAATCTTAGATGGATCTATTTTTAATGGGTGAAAGGAGGGAATCCTGATAATAACATTGACTGTGAAGAGCCCATGTGCACAACATGGAAAAATGAGGCTTTGCATGTCATAAAGAGCTATTAAAATACTTACCTTTTCATTCTGATTTCTGAATTTGTGGCTCACAGTTGTTTCATTCCTTTTATCCCATGCTTTTCTAATTCATTTCCATTTCATTATCTACATTCCTTTGCTCTAACTAGCACTAGACCCAAATCACTGCTCTGTTCCAGGCAATCTGTTATTGCTTTGCATATATTGTTTTTAATTTGTACCAGTTAGGAGGTTGATGTGTCCTTGTTCCTTGCATAGCTCCCAGGATGAGCCTGACTAGGGCAGTGAGAGAACGAAGATAGAACCAACAGACACAGGCATACAGATACACTGGAAAGTGGGAGTCAGGTGGGCTCTCTGATGGAGAGACTGCAGTACCCTAGAAGTTTACTCCATGCAGTTGTATATGGATGTAAACTTTTGCATACAGATAAACAAGGAGGTAGTCATTGTGCTAGATGCTGGATCAAAGAGACAGGGTTAGCTAGTCTTGGTAGGAGTAGTCTCTTTAGGGGTGATGTCTTGAGGGCATAAACATCTAGGAAAAAGCTACAGTGAAGACCTTCTGCACACAATATCAGTACCCACACAGAAACCAGAAGAAGGTTTTCTTATGCCTCCCAGTCTTACTCTGGGTTGGGTGAGCCTTTGCTGTTCCCAAGGAGCTGAGGCTAGGGTTCGTGACATGGCCATGCCCAATGTCAAAAGCATGCATTTACTCAGAGCTTCCTTAGCTACCTATAGGAGGGTCTCTTTGTATCACAGACAAAGACGGAGCTTGGATTTGAATTCAAGGTTATCTCACCTCTTAGAACCTGTGGTTTTTCAGTCATAGTGCACAGTAACCTTGAATACGAGCATTGGTTTGGACCCTGCAGCAAGAGGTGAGTGCTATCCTGCTGGTGTCAGATACCACCAGAAGCACTGAAACGACTCTGTGAGTTCCGCCAGTCTATGCCAAAGCAGTCACATTTCTCGTTCTGCTGTAAAGCGCATTTATAAGAAATGCCTTTCTTTCTGAATTTAGCACAGTTCCCAAGGCCACCTTAGGAGTCTTCCTGATGATCTTGTGCTTGCTTCTCTTCTATTCCAATTGCCTGATGGACTGTGCCATGAGGTGTTACTAGTTGTCTACACAGCAGCCTTCTCTTTGCTGCATGAACTTATTTGATTCAATTGTCTCTCTCCCGAGCAACTCAGGAAGAAGCAACCACACTTCAGACTTAGGAATAAGTCATGTTAGTGACAGCTGCACTCCTTCATTTTCTCACTGGTGGACAGATGGGCATGTAGCACTGTCATGGTCATTGGGCTAAAAGAAGTCTCTGAGAGCTTTTGGGAAACATATTTTAGCCAACAGAGACATGCACAGTATGGTATTGTTTCCTCTACTTCCTCTTCCTTGTCTTTTGAATTTTAATATAGCCATGTTGTATTCAGAAAAAGAGTTAAAATTGAGATGTACTAATGTACTGAAACTGGACAGAAATACAGTTTTGATACTCACTGAGACATTGCACAAACCATTCTTCAAGGACTCTTACTTTGAACTTGTACCAGATAGTAAAAGCTCACTCTACAGACAAGTCTTGTTTTCAGCTATGGTTTGTATTTATATTACTTACAACTGATAAGAATTGTTGCTGTTGAATTGCTTTTTTGTTTCCACACTGATTTTGAGGTTCTGGAAAGGGGAAATTTTTTTCTTGTGTCAATTTATGTACAAGTTGACACACTATAATAAACACATAGTTAATACTTATAAAATGTGTATTGATTATAAATAAGAATATGGAAATTCAATACTTTTTCCTATGAGGCAGGTGAAATCAAAGCATTAGGAGTATGTGTAAAAATAATATATGTATATGTAGTATACATAGTATACTATGTATACTGTGTATAGTGTGTGTGTGTGTGTGTGTGTGTGTATGTGTATATGACCAGTGCACTAGCCAGCTTTCCATCACCATAGTCAAGTATGTGAAATAAATTATTTATGAAAGGTTTATTATGGCTCATAGTTGTTGAGTTTCCAGCTTGTGAAAAGTCATTGCTTTTAAGAATCTGAAGAGCAAGTCACATGGCAGTCATGGGGAGAGGACCACAGAACAAGCAGATTACTTTTGGCCCTCAGTCTTTTTTAAGGATAGTAAGTACAACGACAGTTATCTCCTAAAGATTCTGCTGCCGCCAAACTCAGGGAATAAGCCTTTAGTACATGAACTCGGTGAGATGTTCAACACCCAGACAAACAGTAAGTAACTAGTAAATTTCTGCTGGGTAAACTTCAAACAGAATTGGAGTAGAACTCTTAAAAAATGGGTCTTTCACCAGCATTGAAACAGCATTTTAAAAATAGAACTGGAGTAGGGTTGCCCCTGACTCTGTTGCCTGCCTGTGGATCCTGTTCCCTTAACTAGACTGCCTTGTCTGACCTCCATGGGAGAGGATGTGCTTAGTCCTGCAGTGGCTTGATGTGCCAGGATGAGTTGGTATTCGGGGTGGGGGTGGGGCTCCATCTCTGAGAATAAAAGGAGGGTGGAGGGACTGTGAGAAGAGAGAACTGGGAGGAGGGGTTTATAATCAGGGTGTAATAAATAAATAAAAATAATTTCCAAAGAAAACAACTTGCCTAATGATGCTATTCCACCACCCTGTTCTGTTCCACCCACTTGACTCTTCACTTGCTGGGCAACTGTGACTTATCACATGTTATCCTAAGTCCTGTTCCACAAAGGAATAGGAAGATAAAGCTTTCACTTCTAGGTTCATGGTGAAAGGATGTTAGAGCAGAGATGAAGTGTTCCATGTTTCAAAATTCTAAGAAAATTTGTTCTGTTTTGTTACTATCTGTGAATTGAAGGGAAATGAAGGAATCAATTGCAACCAGAAGGCTGGCAGTCTTGGTTTGCTGGCATCAGAAAGTGATACTCAAATAAAAAAAAGAGACTACAAAGAATTTTGGAATACAAAGTTGCTGTCATTTGAATTCATCCTCTTTATACCATCACCACACTTTCTGAGGATGGCTTAAACTGTCAGTGAAGAAGCTGAGGATGTGAAGCTTCTGGTGGTTGTTGAGCATACAGCTGAAGAGGATTTAACCTCTTATGCTTGACTCAGTGTCCATTTGAGGTCACTCCAGAAACACGAGGCTAGCCATCTGAATGACCCCATCACAAGTCCTACTTCTGGACTACCAAGGTTTCCCGTATTCCCACAGGTCCTTTCCTGACTACAGTGGCGTAGCAATGTTTCACAGATCATCATGTGAATGCTCAGAGGGTCCAATAATACAATGCCTGCCTATTACTTTAATCCATAGGTACATAGACATATATAATTGTTATTTTGTAATTTGTGGTTTCAGCTGTGTAATGTGTTATCACTTTGGCCCTGTTTATTCTACGTATGTGAGAGCTATGATAAGGACAACAAAATCTAGGCACACACATAACTCCAAGTCAGATCTGGCCCAACCTCCAGGGCTCATGTTGCTTATTTGGAGATGTGTGCAGCTGTCTAGTGGGTTAGTTCATTCTTTGTCATTATAGTGAAATTTCTGAGACTCTATTACTCATGAAAAAGATTCTTAGCTCAAGCTTCGGAGGCTGAAATTCTAAACTGTATGAATGCTACTGGCTTTGAAGAGACAAGAAAAGTGGCATAATGGTAGATACATTTGCAAAAGGGAGAGATTACATGTTGAGAAGCATAGATAGTAAAAGAACTAAGATCCAACAAGAAGTACCTTAACTATATGTATCTGCGGATGACATCTTTAATGACCTAACAATCTTTCACTGGACCCCACCTCTTTCTGGTTCTCCACCATTTACCATATGAACCCTTAGTGACAAATGTAATCAATATCTAACATTTATTTACATTTAATATAGTGGATAATAACTTATGAGAATAATGTCTTATTTATAGTATTATTATACATATAGTTAGGGTTTCTATTGCTGTGATGAAACAACAGGCCTAAAAGAAAATTGGAGAGTACAGAGTTTATTCAGCTTATACTTCCACAGCAGTGATCATCATTAAAAGAAATCAGGGCAGGAATTCAAACAGGGCAGGATGCTGGAGGAGCTGATGCGATGCGATGCAGAGGCTATAGAAGGGTGTTGCTTACAGGCTTGCTTCTTCTGGCTTGCTCAGCCTGCTTTCTTATAAAACCCAGGACAACTAGTCCAGGGATGGCACCACCTATAATGGGCTGGGGTCTCCCCACAAATCACTAATTAAGAAAATCCTTCATAATTGGATCTAAGAGAGACATTTTCTCAATTGAGATAACCCTAGTTTGTGTGTCAAGTTGACATAAGACTTGACAGCACAGTGAAGGTGAATGTTTTTGCAGACTAGGTACTCAGAAATGAGAGCCATTCTTTAAATTCATTTGTAAAAACAAAACCCAAACATCCCATCCCTTAACTTTTTTAGCGTTTCTGTTAGTACTCAAGGTCCTTTAAGCCCAGTTCTTATCTTTTCCTCATCTTAAAATTTTCTTTGTTTGTTCTCACATTAGCTTCTTTCCTCCAATCCCATATACAGTGTGTCCTTCTCTACGTCTTCTCAGCTCTGTTTTTCTTCAAGTGGATTATTTTGTTCTTGCTCTTCCTTTCCCTTGTACTCTGTGCCAGAGGCTTTTCACCTCTGGCTTTTAGATGTGATCAGATGCAAGTTGTGTCTGCCCTGAGCTAGCTTCCAGCTCCATTCAGCATCCAGCCTGCTTCAGGAATGTCTGAGGCCAACACCTTTGGCTGGGGCAGCAACTTGTAAGGCATCTCTGAAGTGCATCTGAATTTTGCAGTCAGCACTCTTTGAAGGCCTATATTTGGTTGAAAACATTTTTTTCCAACAAAATGTTCAATTACCTATGTACATTTTCCCAAATCTCTCTCTCTCTCTCTCTCTCAATCTGTTAAAATCATTTAGACTCCTAGGGTTCTATTTAGAATGGAAAACTATAACCACTTGGGAACCATGATAGCAGAAACATTTGCTGGTTCCCCAATGTCTGTGGAATGAATGCCAAAGGTCTTTGCAGGCAATCAGGGCTTTAAGTCCAGCCCATACAGAGCCTTTAATCAGAGATTCTTAATCTGGGGTTTGGTGAATCCCTTGAAGTTCCAGGCAAAATTATTTGTATGTACATTTTGTTTTTCTAGTTAGAAAATGCAAAGCTTTCATCAGTTTCTCAAAGGGTACCAAAAATCAAAATGATTAAGAACCCATTAATCCTTAGCCTTATGTCAAGAAAGGGGCAAACCTAATGCTTATTCTCACAGCATGTTTTTTCTGAAGCCCTGATCCAGATGAAGCCCATCCTCACTCCCTTCTTAGTCTATAGCTTGCCCTTTTCCTCAGTTCTATTTACTGGATTGTCTTTCCCTATCTTGATCATCGAAGCTAACCATTAGCTCAAATTTGATAATTATTAGATATCTAGTCGGTAATGATAATCTCACGGTAGCATCTCAGTTTGGCTTCTTGGAAAATGTTAGTCAAGTGTAGATGGTAGTTTCGGAGGTAATAATTCGGAGTGTAGAGAAATAGTCGTCATCATGGAAGGTCTGATGAAAATAATTATGAAAATTGATAACATGGGCAGTGGAATCCTAATAATGCTATTTGGTACTAGCTTCAGAGCTTCCCAATACTGGTAACAGGTCTTTTCTTCACCATTAGTCCTTGCTTGGGGAAGCAGGAGCAGAGACAGTAATGGCCTAATACATTGCCTGCCCAACATGCAGACAAGATTCTCTTTTTGTTTTGAGATACCTCAGTCAGAGTCTAGTTGGTAGTAGTTGGAAGCTGGGCTGGCTTATACCCAAAGATGTAGGATGGGGATCACCAATATTTGTTACATGGCCTTCATGATGCTTTTGATGATCCAGATTTTTTAGTAGCTCTGTATTATTTTCTTCCTGGTCTAGCTCATGCCCCAGATTTTCCCCTTTGGAATCCCTGGAACAGTCCTCTCAGGATTTCCCAGATGTAAACAATGCTATCTTGCCTGAGTTCTCAGTTTGGTTCCTTTGCCTATACACACTTGTGTATGTTTCTACTGTAGATTCATCATAATACAAGGTCAGGCTCATATGCTCTCAGTCCTATAAAGCCTCTACACATCTACCGGCATTAAACTAAAACCATTGTGTGGTTGCTTCTCAATTACATTTGCTTCCATGAAGTCAAATGCTCATCAGGAAGAGATAATCTCATTTCTGGAAAGTGGAATCTTAAGATTAAGGATTGTTTTGATCAAACTCTGAGTCCTAGAAAGAGATCAAATATTTGACACACAGTAGGTATTTAAAGATTTCTCAAGATGAAGCTCACAGTACCCACACTCTTTGTTAAACCATTTAATACTATTGAAGATTGTCTGTTTCATCAGGTCTCTGAAATCTGACTCTGTAGGTGGTTCAGCTAAAGGACAGGCTTTTTCTTGTGATGATCTGCTGTGATTGCTTATATCCTTCTTGGATGGAAATCATTGTGCAAAGGCTGCCTTAATTTTATCTCACAGATCAGAGTGCTAAATAATGAACCAAGCACTTACTGAAAATTAACTCTAGAAATATCCATCTCAGAGTACTTGGGAGGAACTGACTAGCTCTGCTATATTTTACCTACATGAATTTGTATAAGAAAAATTTCTTACACATGGTTCTTTGTCACTGTGAGTGACATTGAACTCCTATGTCCATTTCTCCTACCATGAAGGAGAATGGCATTAATTCCAGAACTGGATGATACCTCCATTAGGTCTCCCTTTAACCTCTGTTTCTCCTCTGCATCTTTCCTTCTCTAGTTGACTCATAGACTAGGTGACAGAGAACACATACCTCTGGAGGTTGCTATACCTACTTAGCATTTAGCTAAAATTGTTCATTGCTTTTCTTTTATTCAGAGAAGAAAGTGTATGGATTCTGAAGAGATTCAACTTTATTTAATTGCAGGTAAGTTTGTCAATGACAACAGCAACATAGCAAGAACAACAATAATAATAGCAATAACTTGGTGGGAATGGTGCATGGAGTTGGGCCCTATTTGTTTTCTGAGTGCTGGTAAGTTAAAAAAAAAACACTGGATGGATTTTAAACTCTTGATTAATCTTTATTCATCCTTCATCCCATTTCAGATACTTCCATTGATTTAGTTTATTTTCCTCAAAGACATTGGTGCTACATTGTCAGAGTGAAACAATAGGAGTTCAAGGTATGTCCAAACCTTTTCTATCCCAAGCTGGTAATGGTTGTCCCTGGAGAGGTGGCATAAGGTCCAGGTCTAAGGAGTTGGGATCAGTTGCCTACAGATGCCAATGTGAGTAGGCAGAGCAATTGTGAGGCTCAGCACAACTAACATTCTGTATTACAAAGAGACACCTGTGGATCGAGGGGCATATCAATCCTGGGATGGGCATGATTGTGGCCAACAAAAAAAAAATGTAAATTTACTTAAAATATCATGTTACTTTGTATTTTTTTGTTTTTACTTCATAATTAAAGTATATAGGTGTGAACTTTGTGGGTGACAGTCATGATTCAATACCAAAATGTTGGATGCATTGGGAAGGCAAATTGGAAATGAAGATTTAGCTACTAAAAATGAAATTGAAGCCACAATATATAATGAATTAGATCATAAAAGTGGGATATATGAGCTGCAGACATAGTTAAAGGATACAGTCACCAGTGGAGGAATCTCCTGTGCTAGCTTTTTAGCTGATGCTGGTTTATGATGTAAAGGCAAGTGCACTGTTTTCAAGAATCTAGACTGGAGAGTCAGACAAAAGGCCCTTGTTAATCTACTTTGGCAGTCACTCTATAACACTGTTCAATCCCGGGGAACTTCTCCAGAGCAAGACTCTACTGTCTATGGAGACTGTAAATATCTTCAGCAGTCACGCCTTTTATAGCTCTCTTCAACATCTTTTTCCCATGCATTTTAATTTTACTTAAAATGAAAAACAAAACAACCCAGCCCATAGTCCTACCATGCTTATAGTTCTTTGTGTTTTAGAAGCTTATAGGATTGCTATGAGAGCTGTCAAATATGAAACAGGTGGACAGGCCATGGAAGCAAAGGGAAACAGCCTAAAATTCATTCCAGTACCGTGCAAGAGACACCCTCATCCCAATTCAACCCCAGATACTGCCTCTGTAGCCTCTGTGCTTTTGTTGTGGCTTCATCCCTGCCATACATGTGCCACATGTTAGCAAACTGTTAGAGAACTGTAGGATCCACAGGAGAGCAAAGTTTCCCATGTAGGTCCATGTATAGCCCTGTAGAAGTTAGGCCTGGTTCTTCCTTCCAGCCCCATGCTCCCAGAAATAAGACTCAGACTCATATGTTTACAAATATCTTAGGCATATAGCTAAGCTTTTTTCTGACTAGAATCATAATTTAAGATAACCCATTTATTTTAACTTACATGCTGTCATGTGGCCGGTTACCTGAGCTCAGGTACCATGCCTCTGTCTCCTCACAACTTCCTGGGAGGATCTTCCCACTCCTGGCTGTATCCCAGAATCTGCCTTTTATTTCCTGCCTAACCAATGGGGCATAGGCTTTTTAATTGACAGGTGATGCATCCATATAATACATAAGACATTCTCTCTACATAGTCCCTTTGTTCTCAGATCAGTGCTACATATCCTTAAAGTGAGTGGATGCTTTCATGTCTGGACCACAAACCTATGCTTGATTTTAGCCTTCAATTCTTCACTCAAAAGCTGATTATCAAAAACCCAAGCAACCGGCACACATACTTTCCACTAATGTATTGAACTGTTCATTAAAATCAATTTCAATGTGCTGACTAATAAAAGGCAGAAATTGGAATGTGACTGTAAGAAATGTTTCATTGAAATTTAAGAGCCTTAATTCAATAAAAGTCTTTTGATTTTATAAGGAAAGTGAAATAAATAGAAAATGTGTCTACAGTAAGCTTAGTGTCTAGTGACCTAACATGTGTTCTGAGCATAGGTGATGGAGCTTTTGGGGGATAGCAGACACAGCTTAGGCCTGACAGCTTGGAGTCCCAAGTCTCAGAAGAGAGGAATTCTTGAGCACTGTCTACTAATGCAATTTGAAGTAAGTGTTTCAGGTCTGGATCTCGTATATTGCTGTCAGGCATTTTTCATCTAGTTGGAGTCATTCCTACGGCTGAATCAATGATCCCAAGGAAGTTGCTTATCTGGAGGGGGTAGTCTCAATTAATATTTGACCTGGTGGTAAAGGAATAAGAAATGATGAGTTGTGACCCATAAAATGATACCCCCCACTTTTCTTCTTTAATTTTTACTTTCAGTTATTCATTTACATCTTCAGTTACTTCTTAGATTCGTCAATAAAGTGATACACAGCCTGATCACTGAGGGCACACAGAGACCCAGACTCAGTCTCAGGAGCTGGAACTCAAATGTACGGAGCATCAACAACATTAGACCTGCCCCTCCTTGCTATTGTTGCATAATAGGCGCAAATCTGGCACCAGTTGACAGTTTTAGGAGCCAAGAAGCTGATATTTTCATTCTTCTTTATTAACATTTAAGACTCCAAGTTTGGTGAGACTATTGAGGTAGATTTGGTGTGAAGATATTAAGAAGTCAGGAACAGTGCAGAAGGTACAAAATGGTGGTGCGAGTCATTAGTTAGCATTAGCCCTAGGGTTGTGAGCCCCAAGAAATACCTGAGAACAATTATTGAGCAGACATTTGAGTATAGAGGCCTGGAACTTAACAATAGCTGATCTAAGGAAAATTATCACATTATAATATTGTCGTAAATATTATATTATTAATGATGGCAGATAGTGACTGAGCAGCACAACACAAGCATCTGTCTTGCATCTAATCATGTTGTCTTGTCTCATCTTGTCTCCCTTGTAGCTCTGTATCTCTGACACTTCTGTTCCTTCATGGCCAGAGACCTATGCTGTTCTGAAGGGATATGCCATGAATATCTTCATGTACCCAAGGTGTTTGTATCCAGGAACAGAGCTTAGACTTACTTAAGATCTGGCTGGTCTGGTCATTTGGCACAGTGTCCTTGGAAAATGTCAGCTTTCTGATGACAGTTCTTAGAGATACAGACATGGCAAAACACAACAGTGGATCTGCTAATAGAAGTTACTAGACCAGAAAGGTGAGATAATACATCCTTCAAGTTCAATGTCTTTGTTGAAGTCTTAATCCATTGCTGCCTTATAACCAGCCCTTTAGGATACACATGTATTTACAATTCATCTTATACAAGTTTTAAGTGTTTTTCCTCGGTTTGAGTAAGTAAATCTTGTTTCAGTGTTTTCATTGCTCTTGGTGGGAATTGGAAATGGGCTTCTGCATTTGGAGACCAAAGCTTGTGAGGTCTAGATGCACAAGACCTTGGAGAAGTACCTTCTGTTTTCTTGGTGGATAACAGCATCTCCTTCCTCTTGGGGTGGTTGTGAGTGTTCAGTGAAGCACCCGATATGAAAGCAGCAATCAGGTTTCAGTACCACCTGAGCACACCCCTCTGAGTTTAGGAAGCACTTTAGCTTATTTTTAAAATTATTTTTTTCATACAATATATTTTGATCTTGTTTTCCCCCTCCCTCAACTCCTCCTGGATCTCACCCACACATCTTCCTGTTTTTCTCTCTCAATAGACAAATAAAAACAAAAAGTAAAAGCCACACACACACGCAAAAAATAGTAAGGTGAAAACTGACAAAACAAACAAAAATTAAACAAAACACCCCTTGCCCCAAACCGGTTTGTTTTGTATTGGTCAACTGCTCCTGGGCATGCGGCCTGCCCTGGAGGATAAACTCAGTGACACTCCACTGGAGAAAACTGATTTTCCTTTTGCCACAAAGTGTCAATTACAAGTAGCTTCTTGGTTAGGGGTGGGGCTTTATGTCCATTTCCCTTTCAGTGCTCAGTTTGGACTGGCTTGAATCTGTGCAGGTCTTATATGTGTTGCTGCAGTGTCTGTGAGTTCATATGCAGTCTGGTTGTGAATCAGTCCTGTTGTGTCTGGAAAAGGTGATTATCATGGAGTTGCTCATCACCTTTGGCTATTACAGTCGTTCTGCTTCCCTCTTTCTCATATATCCATCCAGGAAAGGAGGTGTTTAATGGAGACATTCTCCTTAGGATGCTCCAAAGTCTCCCATTATTTGCATATTGTGGGTCTCTGTTTAACTCCCATTACTATAAGAAGAATCTTCTGTAATGAAGGCTGAGTGAGGTATGGATCTATAGGTAAAGTATTAGGAGTCCTTGCTATGTTCCTTTAGTAGAATAATAGGTTTTCTTTTAGGTCCATGGCTTAGCTAGACTCAGATTCTTGGACAGTTGAGCAGTGTCAAGTGTGTTTCATCTCATGGAGTGGGTCTGAGAAAGTTTAGAGGAAGTGGATAAAGAGTGAGTATTGGCCATGCCAGGCATTTTACAATCAATTAAGCTGAAGACTAAGAGTTTTTTTATGAAATGGTAACTAGAAAACCCATGTAGTAATGAATTCTATTTCTAATAATTGACCCTATACTTTTGCATGAAACCATGACTTATCCATGCAAGAAACACACATACTATTTTATTTTAATTATTCACTTTGTATCCTGATCACTGCTCCCACCCTTGGTGGCCTCCTCCCACAATTCCTACCCCCTTTTCCTCTGAGAGGATACAGGACCCCCATGGATATCTCCCAACTGTGGTACATAAAATCTCTGCTGGATTAGGTGCACCCTTTCCCACTGAGGCCAGACAAGGCAGCCCAGCTAGGAGAACATATCCCACAGACAGGCAACTGCTTTTGGGACAGCCCCCATTCCAGTTGTTCGGGATCCACATGAAGACCGAGCTGCATAGGTGCAGGGAGGCCTAGGTTCAGCCTATGTATGCTTTGTGGTTGGTGGCTCAGTCTCTGAGAGCTGAAGGGTCCAGGCTGGGTGACTGTCAGTCTTCCTGTGGAGTTCATATCCCTTCTGGAGCCTTAATTCTTTCTCTTAGTCTTCCAGAAGAATACTCAAGCTCCATTCATTGTTTGGTTGTGGGTCCCTGCATCTGTCTGTTAGCTGCTGGGTGGAGACTCTCAGAGGACAGCCTTGACTACTGTCTGCAAGCATGATAGAGTCAATAATAGTGCCGGGGATTAGTGCTTGCCCATGTGATGAGTGTCTAGCTGAGTCAGTTACTGCTTGGCCGTTCTCTCTCTTTCTGTTCCATCCCCATCCCTGCATTTCTTTTTTTTTTTTTCTTCCTTGTTTTTTTTTTTTTTTTATTAGCATCCTTGCATTTCTTATAGACAAGATAATATGGGTCAAAATTTTGTGGATTGGTTGCCTGTCTGGCTAGAATGAGTGGCCTCTTCAGGTTCTCTAGCCCCAATGCTGTGAGTTGCAGCTAAGGTCACCTTCATTGAATTTTGGATACCTTCCCCATCCCAGGTCTTAGGCATGTCCTCAAGATGCCTCCTCTTCTCCACCCCCATGAGTTGCAGAATTCCATTTATTTTCATGGCCATATGGCCATCTTTCCTTTCCTTTTCTTTCCTTTCCCTTCCTTACCCAACCCTAAATGCCCCCCAGTCCCACCTCCCTTCCCATTTCCTCTCCTACCCAGTTCTCTATCTATCTGCCTCCTATAACTAATTTTCCTCCTTCTAAGTGAGATTTAAGCATCCTCCTGTGGGCTTTCCTTCTTGTTTAGCTTCATTGGGGAGTCGGGGTATCCTGTGTTTTGTGGCTGATATGAACTTATAAGTGAGTACCTACCATGCATGTCCTTTTGGGTCTCGGTTACCTCAGTCATGATGATATTCTCAAGTTCTATCCATTTGCCTGGGAAGCTCAAGATGTCTTTTTTTCACTTTATTTATCAATATTTGTATAAACATATATACTTACACACATATACATATATAAACAATAATTAAATAATAAGATGTATTTAAAAAGTATGGGGGGTTGGGAAAAGTGGGAGGAAGGAGAGAAAGGGGAAAATTATGTAAATACAGTGTTCATACATGAAATTCTCAAAAAAATCCAGTTTTTTAAAATGTTCAACAGATTAACTAGCATTTTACACTATGAAAATAAATATGACCTATAATTATGTTAAAGGACATTCTAACTCACTACAAACTTTGAAGTTTAAAATGAGATCAATAAAAATTATTTTACCCAGCATACTAACAAAAACCACAATAACGTTTTATAATTCAAAGTATTTCTGAGAACAAGAAAATAGATTGTCAGGAGCTAAGTCAGCAGAACCAGGGGTACACTGTGTGATTTTTTTTTTTTTTTTATCAAATCATAATTTTTACTTTTTAACATGGGGGTTATAAACACAAAAATGCAAGATGTGGGGAAGGGGATAACACAGGAGCATAGGTGTTCAGGGGGAGTACAGATATCTTTCAGAACAGGGTATCAGCTGGGTAAAGGTTCAGGGATCAGGTCAGTATGACTCTGCCTATGATTCACTTGTCCTTATCTAATTTGGTACTATCTGCCAAAGGCTGCCTATTTACAAGGTCTATGACTACTCAGGCTGGTAGATTTCAACAAAAGCTGCCTGTTTACAATAGTTTATAGCCCTCTGTTTCAGTGTTTTTTCCATAGAGACCCAAGACTTTGTGTTAGCAGGCATGTAAGTCAGGCCTATTGCTGATTTTAGGCTTATGGCTGATTTTAGGCCTTCAGTGTATAAGCAGGGCTGCCCCTGACATCTCCTCCCTTCTCCAAGTATAGAAGGGCTATGGCGATTCTAATTTTGCCAACACTGGGATAGAGGCCTGACCTCCAGTAATTAAAGGGGACCTTGTAATGTCTCCAGTCCTCCTGTCGTTGTTCAGTGAGGCATGAGGGCCATACCCGTCCCGATGTCATTTTCCTGGAGAGAGGATACTTTTGACATCAACCCCTATGCAGTCAGGCTTCTCCCTCAGGGAACCCAGAAACATATTTTTAACTTTTATTTATATTCCCTTGCAGTGCTTAGCCTCACAGCCTACGCAAGAATTCAGATCGCCAGACAGAGGGGGCTCTGAGTGGCCCCTCTCTGCTTGGTCTAGGGGCAGAAGTCCCCTCTTTTAGGTTGGGTGGAGATGGGACTTGGGAACACCCTGGATAGAGTAACATCCTCATCTAGAGTCTTGTGGTCCTCCATAGTTAACATATGATAATGTATCTGAATAGATTTTGCTATCAGATTATCTATCTGTTGTTTCATAAAGTTAGCCTATTTAAGGCCCAGGGACCAAAGGAAGTAAGCAAAAATAACCCAATTAATGATCCCAAGATGGAAGAAAGTAGGGTTAACAATCAGGGAGAGGTTGAAGACCAATTCTTGTACAAGCTCTCCTTTTTCTCTTTCTGTCTCTGTCTTTTCTCAAGACCTTCTCTGACCTTTTCATGCTCTCTTTAACCATCCCTGTTTTGTCTATGTAAAAGCAGCATTCTTCTTTAAGGGCTGTACACAGTCTAGAGCTGTACACAGTCTTTTTTATTGTAAAAGAGAAAAACAGGTCCAATAAAGTCCTTTGCAATTTTGGGGGATCACATCAGACAGTGAATCGAAGGATTTCTTCAGATTAGTGATGTCAATCTATAGCTGTTTGATGTCCTTGTCAAAGGCCCATCGGATGTCTGAGTAGTATAAGTTCAGAGGCCAGCATCAGGATTAGAACTCCTAATAGCAGACATCACGGGTCATTAATTTTTACCTGGAAGAGAAAGAAGAAAGGGATTCTCAGGGAAATTTCTCGTCCCTGGATGTCAATTGTTATTCATCTCATTTATAATTGGGCCTGGTTTGTGGAGGTATCTATTTAATTCATTAATCTTTTTGGCGGCCATTTAATTGTGCCTTCTGTGGTATCAAACAGTCATATCAATCCTTGGCCCCATATATCCTGGCCATTCCATTTAAGGGTAAGAGGATTCTTCCACATAGTTGTGGCATAGTTTTTATTGGTCTCAGCAATGCCAGAGGCAATCAGTGGCAGATTTGCCGTGAGCTTTCAGTTTTAGAAAGTTAAGAGTAAACAAGGCATGCTCCTTCCACCCTCAGAGAGTCATAAAGACACTATTTAAAGTAATATAGTTCTCTATTCATAATCTCTTTTATCAAAGGACTATTATAAAACAGCCAACAATTAATCAATCTATATAATATATCGATTAGTGAGAGCTTCTTCTACTTTTTGTAAAATTACTCCTCTTTTATCAATTAATTGTTGAGGGAAATTAAGATTTGCATCTCTCTTAAGAATATTAAACAGAGACATAAATTCTTTTGTGAAGAGCTTAAAATAAGATCTTAGCCAATAAGCATCTCCTGGAAACTTTTGAAAATCGTTTGAAGTAAGTGAACTATCTTTTTTTTTTTTTTTTTTTTTTTTTTTGCCAGACTCATTGTCTGTTATTTTTTTATCAGATATTTTACGTATTTACCTTTCATTGTTATCTCCTCTTCCTTTCTCCCCCCAAACCCCTTTATCTCATACCCCCCTCTTCTAATTTTTATGAGGGTGTGCTCCCATCATTCTCCCAATCCTGCCTCTCTGCTCTCACATTCCCCAACACTAGGGATCCAAACTTTCGGGGACCATGGCCCTCCACTTCCATTGTTACCTAACGAGGCCACCCTCAGTTACCTATACAAGTGGAGCCATGAGTCCTTCCCTTTCTGTTCTCAGGCTGGAGGTTTAGCCCCTTGGAGCTCTGGTTGAGTATTTTGCTACTCCTTCTAAAATAAAACCAAAGCCCCCACATGTGTCTATGCATTGTGTCTTAGGTATTGTGAGCTTTTGGGCTAATACCCACTTATCAGTGAGTGCATGCCATGTATGTTCTTTTGTGATTAGGTTACCTCACTCAGGATTATATTCTCAAGCTCCATCCATTTGCCTAAGAATTTCATGAACTCATTGTTTTTAATAGCTGAGTAGTACTCCATTGTGTAAATATACCACATTTTCTGTATCCATTCCTCTGTTGAAGGACATCTGGGTTCTTTCCAACTTCTGGCTGTTATAAATAAGGCTTCTATGAACATAGTGGAGCATGTGTCCCTGTTGTATGTTGAAACATCTTTTGGGTATATGCCCAGGAGTGGTATAGCTGGGTCCTCAGGTAATACTATGTTCAATTTTCTGAGGTACCGCCAGACTGATTTTCACAGTGGTTGTACCAGCTTACATTCCCACCAACAATGGAGGAGTGTTCCTCTTTCTCCACATCCTCAACAGCATCTGCTGTCACCTGTGTTTTCAATCTTAGCCATTCTGACTGGTGTGAGGTGGAATCTCAGTGTTGTTTTCATTTGCATTTCCCTGATGATTAGGGATGTTGAACACTTCTTTAGGTGCTTCTCAACCATTCGAGATTCCTCAGTTGAGAATTCTTTGTTCAGCTCTGTACCCCATTTTTAATAGGGTTATTTGATAGTCTAGAGTCCAATTTCTTCAGTTCTTTGTATACCTTGGATATTAGCCCTCTATCAGTTGTAGGATTGGTAAAGATCTTTTCCTACCCCATTGGTTGCTGCTTTGTCCTATTGATGGTGTCCTTTGCTTTACAGAAGCTTTGCAGTTTTATGAGGTCCCATTTGTCAATTCTTAATTTTAGTGTGATGCCTTTGTTTTTAATAGCCAAATAGTATTCCATTGTGTAGATGTATCACATTTTCTTTATCCATTCTTCGATTGAGGGACATCTAGGTTGTTTCCAGTTTTAATCTATTACAGATAAATAAAGCTGTTGCTATGAACATAGTTGAGTGGTATAGTGGGGGCATTTTTTGGCTATATGCTCAGAAGTGGTATAGATGGGTCTTGAATTAGGACTATTCCCAGTTTTTGGAGAAACTGCCAAATCGATTTCCAAAGTGGGAACACACATACTATTATCACTGGTTTACATTTACCTTCCTACAACGTTTATGCCAAACAACCTCTTCATGATTCTCAGTAAGAGGATCTTATTTGGAAGGTACTTTAGCAAAAGAAAATATAACACAGAACCTACACAGAAGTGCTGGGACATTAATACATTGTTCATGTTTTCAACGCCACAACCTGGTAATACTTGATTATTTAATATTTTTTTCTTTAAAAACTAAACCAAATGAAACTAAAAATAAAATAAAATAAAATAAAATAAAATAAAATAAAATAAAATAAAACCAGACCCATGGAGACCAACTTTTGTTGACCAATGACTTCTGAGCATGGTGCCTACCCTGGAATGTAGTTGATATATTTAGTGTCACTATGCTAAAGAAAACTTATTTTCCCACTTTGAGTAGTGGCACTTGCAAATAGCTTTTTGACTAGAAGTGGAATTTTATGCCCATTTTATTTCCTTCATCATTTTTGTCTGGCTTGAGCTCGTGTAGGTCTTGTGCATGCTATCACAGTCTCTGTGAGTTCATTTGTTTATCTGTCCTGTGTGTCTGGAAAATGCTCTTTCCTTCTTGAACTCACCATCTATGTGTGGCTTTTCCACTCCTCTATCACTTAGAGAAGTGTGATTAAGGTAGCCCAGTTAGGGCTGAATATTCCAGTGTTTCTCATTTTCTGCATGTTGGTCAGTTATGTTAAGAAGCATCTACTGTAAGAAAAAGCTTCTCTGGTGCGTGTTGAGCAATGCATTGATCTATGGTTTTAGTAATGTCAGTAGGCATTGTTTTATTGCTATGTTCACTTAGCAAAAATAACAGTAGTAGGTTTTCTCCTAGGGCTCATGACTTTTCTAGCCTCATGTTAGTATGTAGAATATACAAAGAAACTGAACATCAGGAAAAAATCCAATCAAAAAAATGAGAGAGAACTAAATAGACAGTTCTCAAAAGCTGAAACACAAATGGCTACAAAACACTTAAAAATTCATAACCACCAAGAAGATTTGAGATTTCATCTCACTTTAGTTAAAATAGCCAAGATGAATAAAGGAAATGAAAATACAAGCTGACAATTTGTGTAAAGAGGAACATTTATTCATTGCTGGTGTGAGTGCAAGCTGGAATAGACCTATGGAAATCTGTTGTGGTGGTTCCTCAAAAAACTGAAAGTGGATCTGTCGGTATAGATTTTTTTGCAACTTACTTTTAGTAAGAGTTCAACCCCTCCTTTAGCTCACTACCTCCAGAGTTAGTAGAAGAGAAGTTATTAGGATATAGGGGAAGTGGACCTGTTCACCAATAGTTCTTTGGGGGGTGAGCTTGATCTTCCTTGGCAGCAGTTCAGTACCGTAGCAAACACCAAATACAACTCAACAGCTGCAGACCAGTCCTTTTGGTAGGCAGATACCAGGCAAGAACCAGCAGCTGTAGCTCAATCCTGAAGAAACCACAAGGCTAATCAGCCAGACTGAAGCAAGGCTGTTTGACATAGCTGGTCTTCCAAAGAAACTAGAAGTTTTCACTTTTGCAGTCTATCACGAGATAAAGCTAAATGACTTCTGAGCCTATGTTCAAAGAACTATACAACTTAACTACAAAGATACTTGCTCATCTGTGTTCATTGCAGTTCTGTTCATAGTAGCTCCAAATTAGAAACAGCCTTGATATCCATCAGTTGATGAATGGATAATAAAAATGTAGTTAGTATATTTTGCTTGGTGGAATAGTATTCAGCTGGTAAAAAGAAGTGCAATTATGAAATTTGCAGGTAATTAGGTAGAGTTAGAAATAATCATTCTGAATGAGGTAACCTAGATCCAGAAAGACAAATATCACATTTTCTCTTATTTTATGCTTTATGCTTTTTGATACATGTGCTTCAGTTAGAATAATCACAGAAGTTAAGTAGCTGGAAACAGATTAATTGGAAGAGGTGTTCTTTTAAAGAAGGCAAACAGAATATGGTGCTCTAAAGGGATAAAGGGAAAATTTGAAGAGAAGAATTAGGTGGGAATGGGAACAGAACATGGTAGAGTAGGGACTTTGGAGTTTTGTTAACATAAAGAAATTTTAAATAACCATATGAAGTCCAGCACTGCAGAAGCTTCCTAAATTATACACACATATAAAAAGAGTTTAAATAGATTTATCATGTAATAGGCGGGAATGAAATATTACAGACTATTGTCAATATTATTGTTTACCTTCCACAACTTGAAGGTAATACTGTATTGCTGAAGATACCATATACATTTATGTCATTGAACATGGAGAAAACTAGCTGGCACTCAACTGTAAATTTTGCCTCCTTCTGGATAGCATAGTGTTAGGAGGTGCTATACATTCTACTGGTGAGAATCAGTCTTACTCAGCTACAGACACTGCGACCTACAGTAGTGACCTGCCTGTAAGATATGCCCACTGGTTCAATTGTGTCATGGCTGTTATGGGAGCATGCTACCACAGTGTGATTGGATTTAAGGTCTGCTCCATGAGATAGGAACTATACCAGACATTGTCAATAACTACTCATTGTTTTTCACATGAACAATCACAGCAGTATTTGTCAGTGGGAACACACACAAACAGAAAGGAAGGACTATGTGATATTCACAACTGACATAAACAAAAACTATTAACATGACAATTTTTACTCCAGACAAAATATATATCGGCTTCACGTTGTTGTAGCCGTAACACAGATAATTGTAATGCACTCTCTTCCTCTTTGTTGAGTTACCATAGGTTTTTTTATGATTGCTAAAGATAGTAAAGTGCAGACACAGTTTAGTATACTACACTTTGCCTCAAAGAAAAATGGACGCTGCTTTTTGTGGAGCTTCATCCTATCTGGGCTGTGTTCCTTTGCTTCAATTGAGTCATTGAGGTTCTGCTTCCAATCAAATTTTTAAAAAATTACGTGCCTTTGTCAGAGCAATTATAATTATAATATGGGTTCATTACTTTATATCCAGAGTTTTAAATGCTTCATTTTGTTGCTGCTTTTGGAGACCTGTTTCACAATCTAGCTCAGGCTAGCTTTAATCTCATCATCTTATAGTTTCTGTAAGACAATGGCATTTTTGTATCTAGAATAAGACCTTCCTTCATGGGGGTATGTTAAGATTAAGGTAAGATTATCCTCAGCTAGCAAGCAGGTCCTTGGCATCCAAACACAGAAAGTAATTTCTCTTCAAAAAGAGAAGGAATAATAGAAAGCCTTATATGAGAAGTTAGTAGGCTGCAATACATACATATAAGATATGCTCTCATCTGGATCCCACAGTGTCAGCTATAGACCAAGGACTTCCTTAGTGTTTGCACACAAAGCAGGTCATGCTGGACTCTTCACAAGTGGTTAAAACTCAAGAGTATTTCCCATGGAGTTCTCTAGGACTAGCTCCTGTGACAAATAAGTATGTGATTATATTTTTGTCTGCCACTTAAAATTTTACTTCTTATATCTTATTTATGTATATTTTTCATTAAAAGTCATTAGACTGAAATTAGAGACAGTGATAAATAGTATGTACCTTTTCCTTGTCAAGGATCTCACTAAAATAAAAATTAGCATTGCAGTCATTTGGGAAAGCAAGCTTGCAATTCAGAGCTGGCTGTGTGCCTGAGAATGAGCACTGAGATTCTAATCAGGTTTTTCTCTGGGCTGATAATAATATCACATCATGGTCCCACTACTGCCCAGTAGAGGACATTCTTTATTTTGTATTTTGCTAAGTGTCCTCTGGGCCTTAGGTAAATTATTTGACTATATTGATTTTTACATTTTGAGAACTGTGAATACAGAGGTTGGGTTTGATTAGAACTTATTAGAACAAAGGTCAGCCAAGTTTTTGTATAAAATATCTGAAAGTAAACACTATAGGCTTTCAAACGGTGTTATGTCTGTAGTAACCAAAAGAATCATAGATAAGAGTAGGCAAATAGTCATCTCAGTGTTTCAGTAGAACTTATAGCAATAGGTGGCTGGTCACTTGAGCTATTGGCCATGCAGGTACCCTGAGTGTTCTCTTCTGTAAGAATGAGGACCTCATACTTCAGTGTGATGGAGAGGTGGAGAAGATCCTAGAGTGAGTCTGTATTATGAACACCTTTCGAGCCTTTTGTATTTATATCATGTAGTGCTCACTAACTAATGCATATACTGGTATAGGGAGTCAGGATTTCAGAAACTTGAAGTCAACTGCCTGAATTCATATGAAGTCTTCAGTCTTTTTTTTTTTTAACCAATCACAGAAAAATTTTATTATTTGCTGCCTACAGGCTTTCCTCAGCCTTTATGCCACATTCACCTCTCACTGTGTCAATGCTGATGTGAAACTAATAATAGCAGGTAAGATTTTTTGATGTGAATACATATATTTTAGGCCCCTGCCTCCATGTGCTCTTGTGTGTGTGTGTGAGCTCGAACACACACACACACACACACACACACACACACACACACACCCCTACATGGGAATCTCCTGAATTGTATAGTGTATTCCCTCCATTTCACAGATTAAAAATAGAATCAAAATAGGTCAAAAATAGAAATTGTCAATGAATTTTAGGATATGACCATTTCCAAAATAACTAATTCCCTAACTGGTACTCCATTTCCTTGACAAAGTCTATTTAGGTAACACAGGAGAACATTTCCCTCTCCTTGAACTGTTCTTGGGATAGTTGCCCAGTAAGTACTAACCAGCAGAAGTAGCTGAGAGCAGATTAACAATATTGAAGGGACTATCAAGTTTAATGTGACTGAATACTGTTAAAGCAAAATGGATTGGAGTCAAGAAAAGACCCCCAAACTCTTGTCCTTTGTCGACAACTTGACTTTCATGCTGAAAGCCACCTGGATTCCTTTTTAAAGAGGCTCCAAGGTGAAAAATGGTTTCCATGAACATCCGACTTAAATTTCTCAAATTTCTGGGTTAGAGAAGCCACTGTTATTGGCTATCAGTTCATAAAACATCAATGCTGAGGGGAAGGTTCAATGTCAAAAAAATGTTCACTGGGTGCTTTAGCTTTTGTCTTTTGGAGAACTATGTCATAGTTTTCTACTCTTATGTGAGAGGAACATCTGAAAGTGGAGAAATATACCCATTTTACTCCTTGCCACACACCCTCATCTGTGGTCTGGGCTTCATAAGCTTCTTGTTTGTAAGTCCTAGACAGGATCTCAGTCTGATAAAGCAGGGAAGGAATGTGAAGATGCCAGGCAATACACAGAAGACACATCACTTCAGAAAAGGTGTGGCAAGTGCTGCCTGAGCTCCCAACCCTGCCCAAATATTGTCAGGCTCTACTAAGAGAGACCTAAAAAGGCAGGGGGAGGGAAGAGAGGGCAAGATAGCAGACATATCTATGGTCCTGGTCCAGTTCTGTGCCTTAGATGCAAACAACCAGGGAGAGCATGCATCCAATTCATCTAACTTTTAACATGAAGCAGAGGAGCTGGCACAAGTGAGATGTACCCATGACTGTTTCCTGCCTCTAAAGGCATGACCTTCACAAACTCAGTTTCCAGTGAACACCTTGGTAGCATCCTTTCTGGAAGACACTGAGCCCTGAGACCTTTCCTCCTTCAATTTAGAGCCCTCAGAACACTTCTATTATGGAGCCAATGGGTTTTCATGCACCTGAAAATCTACAGAAGCATCAGAATAGTCATCTAGGAGCTGGGTGCTAGCTCTGTTTTTGACACAAGGCACATGGATGGATATAGAGATGAAGTGCCTTAGTCAAGGTAACTGGGAACTTGGAGGCCAAGTCAGAATTTATACCAAGGTGCTTTTTCTAAGTTCTAAACTGCCTGTTCTTGTTCTCCCATGAAGCTCCAGATAGAAGTCAGAGTGTTGATGGTTCAAGGAGACACCAGAGGTAGCCTTCTTACCTTGAACACACCTTATTGCAATGGGCTTTCCTGCAGTCTGCATTCTCAATTATATGTGCATCATTAAGGACGAGTGGCATCCTGCTCACTTTGAGGTAATTCTTTCTGGCTGAAGAGAGCCTTAGTACACAGACAGCACTGAAAGTGAACGTGGGAGACTCCGCTGCTGCAGGATGGTGGTAAGCTTTGACCACATGGGAGGTGTCATTATTACTTATGGTAAAGCCAACAACAACAACAACAACAACACATTTCTTAGATTTTAAAGAAAATTTCATGAAGATTCTATGAAAACTTTTGTCCACGTAGAAGTGTAGGGATTCTGGAAGAGCCACAGTAGGATGGGAGAACAGCTGGGAAGCCCTATGCCTGAATACACAGCTAATTAGAAGTGCCAGAAAGGAAGTATGTCCAGAGTGGCAAGCTGAACCTCAGAGGTAAGTGTAGCCTTGAGAGCAGGTAGCCTTTGAATTCTGCATCTGTAAAGACACTGCGTGCCATTTACTCCATGCTTTGCTAACTGTTTGATGAGCGAAAACAAGAACATTGAAGGTGGTGGAAGAGACAGTTGAGAATACATTTTTGCTTTTTCCTTATCAACTCTTCTAGATTTCTATCTTGTACCCTAAGATTAGCTGCTAAACAAGTTCTTGGCATGTGTCTCTGTTTCCATTCTCTTCTGCCAGGCTCACAAATGAAGGGGCTATTAAATTTCTTTCTGAAATATTATCTCTACTTATATATTCATCTGCCTATCTGTCTATCTACCGACCTATCTATGTGTCTATCTGTCTATTTGTTGGCCTGATCTATTTATCTAATGTATCTTCCTTACCTATTTATACTTTCTCTAGTTTATGTATGTATGTGTGCATATATGTGGGTGCTTCAGAGGCAGAGAGAGAGAGAGAGAGAAAGAGAGAGAGAGAGAGAGAGAGAGAATGGACAATGGACATGGCAGCCTCTCCCTGCTTCTTCCTCTCTAGCCTCTGTAGACTACCAACTCTATGGGCAACACTGTCTGTGGAGGTGACCTAGAAACCACTCAGGGAAGAGTAAGGCATGGATCTGATGGAAAACTGGCCTGAAAGTCACACAGAACTCTGGAATTCTGGGATTGATCAGTGTTTAATACACATCATAGATAAAGTACAGAGATACACACACACACACACACACACACACACACACACACACACACACACAGAGAGAGAGAGAGAGAGAGAGAGAGAGAGAGAGAGAGAGAGAGAGAGAGAGAGAGAGTTAGCTCACTGTACAGAAACCATATATGGAGTTGCTGGCTAAGAAAGTTTTTGAACGTGCTGTGTGTGTCCAGTTTGCATGTCAGGAGCAGGGTACGAGTGAGTTGTGCCAAAAAGAAAAGGAAAGTTGAATTTCTTCCAGATGGCAGGTCATATGCAGATGCTTAGGAGTAATCTGTTGCTGTTAAGGAGAAGAAATTGCAAGACAGAGAAAGGATACAAACTGAACTGTGTAGCTGGGCTGAGGTGAGACTCCATTCAGTTAGAGAGTAAAAGTCAGCCACATTCAGAAGTATTTACAGTCATTTTATTCATGCATGAATTAATTCAACATTTTAGTATTAAAATGTATACCTGTGCTACTGACCAGGTGGAGTGAGGGGCTGACGCTAGTGATAGTAAGAGCAGAAATAGACTTCTTCCTGCCTTTTGGATTTTAAAGACCAGTGAATGTGAGAGATGCTTACTGTTTAAATCACCACAACAGTTGGTGAGTACTAGGTGTGGTGAGGGCAGTGCAGGAGGGGTGGGCAGGCTATCATGCTACACTGCAAGGTGGCACTAATCTCACTTGGAGGTCAGCAAGTCACTTGCCAAGTATTATAGTAATAGGGCTGAAAACGGGAAAGGATGGGTGATCATGTTTCAGGTTGAGAAAGAAACAAGTGCAGGCTCTGGATGCAAGGGACTTCCTAGTG
Organism: Arvicanthis niloticus; assembly: GCF_011762505.2. NCBI lineage: Eukaryota > Metazoa > Chordata > Mammalia > Rodentia > Muridae > Arvicanthis > Arvicanthis niloticus. The sequence continues at coordinate 53,732,416 of NC_047662.1, forward strand.
GGACAGGATGTGGTAGAAAAGGAAATCTTTCTTTCGGTGGAGTTTTTCAAACAGTTTAATCAACTGTAGTTGAGGGGACTCATATATCACACCTCTCAGTAACCTTCCAACCCTGAAATTATATGATTTACAACGTTTAATTGCTTGCTGACGTTGGGTTCAGTCCAACAAGAGGTGCTTTGTGAGATAAAAGAACAGTGTGGGACAAGGCGCTTTGGTGGATAGAACACAGCAGGCTGAGTAACCGCACACGACAGCATGTGATTAAGTTCTGCAGTGAGGGGTTCACATGACCAGAGAATTGGTGGCCGGGGAGAAAGAGAGTGGGATGGGGCTTCCTGTTGTCATATCTCTTGACCAGACAGCTCAAAGTCCCCCTCTATGTGAGCGGGCTGCCTGAAAAGGAACATTCTTGGCAACCAGTGGGTAATCCATATATCAGCTGTCATTGTGTGGTTGTCAGGAAGGAACAAGGACACTGAGGATATTGTCCCCCTTTGTCCCAGGTGCTTCATATGTATTGTCACTATCTGAAAATGGACTCATGGAAGAGTACTATGACTTTTGTTTTACAGACAAAATCCTAAATATTTAGTGATTTAAAGGACAGAATTATGGTCACATAGGTAGTCAAGGGCTGACCTGGGGTTAGAACCTGACTCCAAGCTCTTACCATCACCCAAGGCTACTTTTAAAAAGTTTATATTTGTGTGTGTCTGTGAGAGTGTGCGTGTGCACGTGTGGGCATGCATGTGCTTTATTCTCTATATTAGGCTATTTTTACTTAGTAGGTATATTTTCCTAATAAAGGCAGGGGATGAAAGATGAAGGGTTAAGAGTTGAAAGTAACTTTAAAAAATATTATGATTATAAAATAATAATTAAATATTAAGATAATATATTTAAAAACAATATGTGTATTAATTACATAGAATACTTCAGTTAAAACTTACCATAAACTGAACACCATAACGATTCCATTTTACAGATTAAGAAACTGAATTAAGTATTGAATTTTAGTATTCAACTGGGGGGAAGAGCTAGATTAGATTACAAATGAGTGTATAACATAGTCCAAGCCCTTTCTAGCCCTTCAAATTAGTTTCTGAGACCCTGTAAGTCAGCATGTCGTCCTGTATTGTGTCATGTATTTATTAATGCCCATGAAATATTTGGTCTCTATCCACACATTTAACAAACACCTTGTGGTGTATTTGTGTTAGAGAAGTGTTTTTCAACCTTCCTAATGCTTTAACCCTTTAATACAGTTCCTCATGTTGTGGTGACCCCCAATCATAAAATTATTTCCATCGTTACTTCCTAACTGTAATTTTGCTTCTCTTATGAAGCATTATGTAAATATCTGAGCTTTTTGGTAGTCTTAGGCAACCCCTGTGAAAGGGTCCTTCGACTCCCAAAGGGGTTGAAACCTACTGTGTAAGATGTTGTAATTATCACAGAGAGTAAGGGATTACTTTCCTCATTTTTTCTCTTAATGTCAGTACCGAACTTGTAACATTTAATTATTGCCATAATGTCTGTTTGATTTTTCTCAGTAGATAGTAAAAATTAATGTCATCTTAAAGATCATCCAATGAAGTCAATGCTGCAAGTCTTAAAAGACTCTTGTAGTCAAGACTCAAAACTCAACTGAGTTAACAGCTAGATGAAACAGCAACTATTGAAGAAGCCTCCGCCATGATGAAAAGGAGAAATTTTACAAGGATAATAATGAACAAATATACATTCGTATATGAATATATTTCTTTTATTTTATAATCATCTATATCTATAAGCATTCTCCAATGGAAATAAAAGGCAACTGTTTAATGCAACATTATATACACAGTGTATAAATAATACATTATATATGTACAAGCACAACTGCACACATATGCACATATGTACAGCATACACATACATTCACGTTCTTGAGATTATATGAAAGAATAGCTGAACCAATTTATATATAAAATTCACTGATAGGGAAACTCATTCTAAGATAAATGAAAGGGATTTTTTTTATTAGTCTTTAAATCACATATGATTCTAATATAACACCAAATGATATTTTTTAAAAATCCCCGTGGAAAAAATAAATGAGAATAACCAGATTCATAGAAAGGGAAAGTACTGTCTTTAGGAAATACTAAAATATATCCTGTATCTTGAATAAACAGAAAAATATTGGCTGAAAAGTAAAACCAAAAGACCAGAGTAGAAAGCCCACCTGTAAAACTTATACATGCATGGTAATTGATTCATCATATAAACTGGCCAGTTCACTGCACTGTACCTGTGTGCGAACTGACAGATTTGGGGATAGACATTTTTTTTACAGCAGTTGTCAGGTATCTATTTGGACAGTAATTTTGGATTCTTGTTCACACTGTACATGAAAAAAATTTGAAATGGATTAAATAGTAAAAGTGACATGCTAGGGTCAGCAAAATGACTTGTCCGGCAGAGTCCTGAAGCCAAGCCTAATGATCTGAGTCCAGGTGTAAGACTTGTTTGGTGGTAGATGAGAAATGTGTGTATGCTTGCAAATATGAGTGTGTTCATGTGTGCGCATGCATGTGTGTGTGTGTGTGTGTGTGTGTGTGTGTGTGTGAAAAAAGGAAAATTGAGTAATATACACTCAAGTTTCTACAGTCAGTACTATAGATATTTTTATTGTTTTGTTTTTCTTTTAAAAAGAGATATCCTGAGTGGCTAGGAGATTTAAATAGAATATTAATTTTCATTCAGTTAATTTTTCCAAGTTTTAACTAGAGATAACACATGATTTATTTCAGTTACTTAAAATTTATTAATGAGGAACCCCTAAAATCTGCTTTATTTTCAATGTGAGGATTGGGAAGCAGTTTCAGAGGTTCATTATGCTTCTTGATGACCTTTGTAAGCTGACTGTGGAATTCTGTTACCACAGTGACAAAAAAAAAATCAACTTTAAAAATCAGAGCTAGTACACACAGATACGTATAAAAGTCTGGACACTTGGTGATTATCTTGGCAAATGTTAGCTATTAATTTTTGTATTTTTATAAGAGAGAAAATTGAACTGATAGATAGAAATAGTCAATGAGACCGGAGATCTAATTTCATCTAGGCTTATCAATGACCAGGCACTGCATGGTGTTTCCCAAGCAGGAGGTGATGGATTTGCTCGGTCTATGGTGCAGTCAGTGATTAATCAAGGTAATTTCATTGGTGGAGACCTATGGTGAGGAGGGTAATGGGCAGCAAAATGCAGTTGCTTGTCTTGTTGGGGCCTGGGCCTCTTCACCTTTAGGGAGAAGGCTGCTCAGTTGACAAAATTTAGTTCTAAATCACACCTAGGCAGGCAGAGATGGAGGATGGGAAGACCTGGAATATCTGGAGTCTGAGAACTAGTTTAGATTCAGAGCACAGAGCAGCTGAGGAGTGGGCAGGCATTCTCTCTGCTACTGATCCTACGATGTAGCCCTGAAGTGTGTGTCCTCTACTCATACACAGTCAGAAAGCCCCAAAGACCGGGAGCATGTGGTAAGCATACAATACTGTAGATGTGTGCAGTAGAGTACGTGGCAATTCCTTCATAACGTTGAGTTGTTCTTTGCCTCTGAGCAAGTGGTAGTGGATTTGTGGCTGGCGAGGACAGTGTTAAATTTACAAAGCAGCCCAAGGAGAGACTCACTTGTCATAAGGGAGCCCAGGACTGATGGTAGGCACTTAACAGCATGTTCCAATTACAGCATTTAAATCTAATTGCATAGTCTGTTAATCTCTGTCAGTGCGGCATCATTTAATATCATCACGGCAGCCTCTAATATCATGAGCAATGTGAGCCGAGCTGAGACTGTTGAAAAAGTTCAGGCCCAGGTCTTCATATCCCCTTTAATTCTCCCTGTCAATTACGCTGCAGTGGAGAGTTCAAATAAAGGTCTTCAGATCCGGATCTGAGCTACCTTTGAAGGGAGGCCTCCTGTAAATACACAGATTATACCAGGGCGCCCAATATCTTGCTCTGGGTCTTTGTGACAGGTTACTTTGAATTGTCCCTTGGGTCTAACATACTACAGGCTTATTTCAAGCAGATATTGCAAATGCAATCTGTTCTGTAGTTTATAGGTCTGGAAATAATGTGGTATTATTTGCACATGTGTTTTTCCCCTTTATAATCCCTCTGGCTCACGAAAGTTTGATGGGGAAAAGATCAGGGCCTCACTGAGCCCCTTCCCTTGTACATGGTTGGAAAAGAAATGTGGCCCATTTTATTTTCCTGATGTTCTGGGAATCAAACCAGCCTTATAAAAATTGGCCTAGTGCTCTATCCCTAAGCTAAAAATGAGAGTGGATCCAAATGAAAGATTTGGTCACTGACTAAAGCATTAAAGCATAGTTCTTAAAGAAGAAACATGTCCATTGGTGTTTAGGGAACTTGAATGCAGGAAGAACAAGACAGTGTGAAGGGTGTGAACTGCAGATTTACAGTGTGTGATGTGAAGAGATCATGAGGAAAGCCATGCTTCTTATACAGAGAATACTTGCTACAAAAGAAGCTCTCAAAGAATTTTAAAAAATTGTAATTTCAAAAGACTATTTAAGTCCTATGTAAGAGTTTGTGAATGACTGGCTTATTCCTCTCTTGTTTAATTTTGTTCTGCCTGTGAGACCATGGGCAGATTATTTCCCTTTCTGGAGAAGTTTTATATGAAAACAGTTGTCACTGTGTAGTGACCTAACTTTATGACAATACTCGGCACTCTTCTTGCCATATGGTTGATTATCAAAGCACTGGAGCCACTGATATTTAATAGAAGCTAATCTTTGCACTTCACAGGACTATTATCTCAGGCATTTTGCTGTAGTTACCGAATGCTGACTACTGTAAGTTGCTCACTTGAAATAAATGAGGTTTGTGATTTCCCCCAAACGGCAGGGTCTCACATGGAGGCTTGGGGAGATAGAGACAGAGAATACCTCACAGTGTAGAGAACATAAGGCATAACTCCATGTGGGGTGACATAGAGGCAGATGGGATCAGGAGTGTCCAGTAATCCACCACACAGATGAATCCTGACATGTTCCCCTTCTTTATTCCTCAGGAGAAAATATATGCTGCTTTGATCAGTGGCACACTGTGATTCATAGAGCTAGCCATGGGCTCCTCTAGAATTCTAGGAAACCTTTCCTACCCATTTCAAACCCATTAAAAATGTAACTTCAGCTACTATTTGTGTCAATCTGAGTATCTATATACCCTGAATGTAGAAAAACTAAAAAACATTATATTTATGTAGATATTTAAAGCAACACTCATTAATTCATTCTGCTTGCAGTTTTATTTCTTGATTTAGGGACATTATTTACACTTTAATGCATATATAGGTCTTGGAGCTGAACTTCTGATGCTGAATGGGCTAAGGAGAATGGCAGTATTGGGTGGGAACATACGATTGATTCAATTTAGTCAGAGCAAAAACAAAAGCGTGCTTAAAGAGATGATTTTGCTGTTCACTGGCTTCTTTTTTAGAAACTTTTCTAAAACTTCTGTAATCTGATTTTCGTATGAGTGGGGAAGAAAAGGAAGAAAAAAATGTTACAAACCCCTGTGCTGCTTCTTTGGAATTGCTCTTCATTCTTAAAAGAGACAGGGACAGTAGCTGCCCCTCCCCCTCCCCAGGGCTTATAGCTTCTCTAGCCAAGATGTTGTCAAATTGCTTTCTAAATATTTGTGTTTGCACTCCTAGATTATCGATGCTTGTTAAATAAGTGTCTTCTTGCTGTAGGTAACGGTGAATTCAGAGAAGTGTTCAAAATGCTGGGAATAAGTGCTTGTAAGTGGTCAGCCATAGACTCATTTACACCTGTATTCTACTCCCTCGAGCCTCAAGAGTTATGACAGAAATGCATGATGTTGAGTTTGCTGTGGCCCTGGAGGAGACAGAGTGACATGGGTCCTGCCACTAGCACTGGAGGAGTCTTTCCTACAGAGGAACATCCTCCCTGTTAACCTGTTAATGTTAATGACTCCATGATAATTAGCAACAAGTACCAGCCCAGGAGTTGAGGGTGTGGCTATGTCTCAGCAAAATGGTAAACACTGGGGCCTTCAGGACAGTCCTTTAGACTATGGGAAAGAGCTCTAAATACATGAGTTCGGAAATATATAATTTCTCAACTATGCAAAAAAAAAATGAGAATGCAGTGTGAATTATATGAGGGGCTTCACGAATCTATAGGAACAAAAGCAGCTGCGCTATGAGCCAACTTGTTAGAAAATTCCCAAGGAAGGAGCTAAAGAGATTTAGGGAGTGGTGATCTCAGGAGATCCTACTCAGCTAAGTTTTTTTTTTTGTTGTTGTTGTTGTTTTGTTTTGTTTATGCTTACAAAGGCCATGCTCTTAGCTGGGGAGTTACTGGCTGTTTATGGTTGATGCAGGGAAGGAGAAACATTTTTTTTTTCTTGGAGATTTGACAACTAGTAAATTGCCCATTGCCCTTGTGGATGAACCCACATTCATGCATAGATGGAAAATAATAATTTAACTTAGTAGTTTATAAATTTAGGTATAGTAGGGTATGGATTTTGGAGGGAGATGTGTTTGAGGACTTTGAGGCAGTTGGAGGGAGAGTGGGATTTTGATATGATAAAAATGCATTGTATATATGTATGGAATTTTCAAGGAATAAATAAGTTATCTTTCTTTTAAAAACCAAGATAAAATTGTCTTAGGTTCCTGTTACTGCATAAGTGGGATTCGACCTCTGAAACCATTACTTAGTCAACGGGCTCCCAAACATCTTTGAGCTTTAAGGAGGTTGATGAACCTAGTGGTTTTATCAGGATTGAACTACAGCTGCCTAGTGTCTGCTTGTTGAAAGGACTGGACTGTAGCTGCTGGTTTGTGCCTTGTGTCTGCCTGCTAGAGGAATGGTCTGCAGCTGCTAAGTCATATTTGGTATTTACTATGGGACTGAACTGCTATCAGAGAAGATTAAGCTTGCACCCAAAGAACTATTGCTGAACAGATATGCTTCCCCCATATCGTAATAACTTTTCTCTTTCACTACCTCTGCTGGGTGGTGGGCTAGAGAAGGTGTTGAACCCTTCTTAAAAGTAGGTTGCAAAAAATTTATGCCTGTAGGCCAGGTTCATGCTACCAAAGGAGTTCTTTCCAGTTCCTTTAACATAACGATAGGCAAAAGAAATGAGAGAGTAAAGGTTTGAGAGATGCTAGTATATCCACTCACATTCTCCCAGGACATAGATTGCTTCTTTACTCATTCTACTCCTGTGTTAGCACAAGGCATGGAGGAAAGAGAAACAGTACATGGCTGTGAAAAGCATGGGCAAAGGTCACTAGCTACCTCCCCTCTTATCTTCTCTTTCCTCGTAGCGTAGCTACCCAGCAGTAGATGCAGGGATGGGAGGGTAAAATCCCACAAATGGATTGAGAAGTTTTACCTAAAATGAATTTGAGACAAAGATAGTTGGATTCATCCACATCTTGCCAAATGTGGCTGATATTGTTGAATGGCTACCTGGTTATTTTAAGATCTCAGATAATTGTCTCTTCCCTGTCACACTCTGTTACTCTACTAGGACATGATGGCAGCATCAATACCACTGATACTTGAAATAATTTTAATTTTTATCAGGAGAAATCAAACTGCCTCTGTCTGGAAGTGTTACTCAGACACAGAGTACTTTTTTGTATGTATGAAGCTCTGGCTCTGGTCTAATACATAGAACAAGACCTGCCTTACTCTGAGTCTGCTTGAGTTGCTTCGTCTAGTTTAGGTAAGCTTAGAAAGTCCTCATGGAAGGTACTCATGCTTTTGTGATTGTTATTGTTTGTCCTTGGATATTAGAATGGCCATCCAGAATTCGTCAGAAACTTTGATGTATGCTAGGTGTCTTAGTTTGGTATTTATTGCTGTGAACAGACAGCATTACTATTGCAATGCTTATTAAACAAAATTTAATTGGGGCTGGCTCCATTACCATCAGGATGGATGGCATGCAGGCAGGCATGGTGCTGAGCATCCTATATCTTCATTTGAAGGCAGCAGAAGGAGACCGTGTGCCACACTGAGCATAGCTTGGGTGTAGGAGACCGAAAAACCGACTCCCACTGTAATGCACTTCTGCCAACAAGGCATACCTATTCCAACAAGGCCACATTCTAGTAGTGTTACTCCCTGTAGAGTGAGCATTCAAACACATGAGTCTATGGGGTCATTCCAACTCAGTCTTCCACACTAGGGGTAGGGAAAGGGGACAGCATAGTGGTACGAGTGACCATCTTACCCTGGTTAGCAAGGACAAAACGATAACAGCAAGGTAGAGCCAAGAGCTCAGGATGAGAAATTAATCCAGTGGGGTTAGGTAAGACAGTTTAGGTAAGGTGGAGATAATGAATAATGACTTTATATTTCTGTAACACAAATATTCCTATAATAGCTAACAACAAGATGTTAACAAATGAAGATTTGAGGGAGGAAAATGTCACTGTTAGCTCTAGTGAGCCATGTTCAGTTACCTCTAGCTCTCAAGTGTGTGGGCTCACACAGTACATGGCAGAGCAGGCACAACGGGACACAGCAAGGCAAGGGCATGAGCATGTGCATGTAAGCATCTCTGAGAGTCTCAGGAGATTCGTCATAGAAAGAAGCCTCAACCTGAGTCTCAAGGGATGGATAAGGATTAACCAGGCCAAGAAGGGTGAAAGGCACTTCCAGACATAGGGGGAGGACTCAGGATGGAGAGAGAAAAGGCCATGCTGCTGGTTTGAAGGTGGAGAAAGGGACAAGAGGCCAGGAAATGTTGGCAGGCTCAACAGTCTGGAAAAGAAAAGAAAACAGATTCTCCCCTGGAGTGTTCAGAAGAAACATCTTGATTTTAGTTCAGCGAAACCAATATCTGACTTTTGACCTCCAGACAGCCAGATAACAAGCTCATGTTGTGTTAAGCCATCATTTGTATGAGTCATCCTATGGCTCCATCCAGCAATCACAGCAAACTGGTAAGGGCCATTAGAAGAAACAGTGCATCTGGCGACAAGAACCTTGACTCCGGGGTCACAGTACCTCACTGAGAGTCATGGCCTGCCTGTGTACAGCTACGTCACTGTAGACAAGTCACTTACTGCTTCAACTCTGGTTCTAGAGTGTGCAGATTTTATCTACTTTACGGGTTGTGTGGGGACTTGTGAAATTATGCTCGCATTATCCCAAGTACCCACTGAACAGTTTGTAAATGCCTGCTACACTTTCTCTTTAGACTATTGACTTTTACTTCACCTGTTGTACACTCTGATCCAGGTTTTCCTGTTTCCCAGCAGTGAGTTTAACCAAGTGTGTTAAGGATAAATGAACATAATTTCTGTTGTGATTTTTATCAGCAGAAAGACTCTCGGGTGCAAAAATCTAGTCCTCAACGATCCTCGGAGATGCAGAACAGTTTTCATCTCCAAGTTCTCACATGGCATAAAAAGAGCCATTGTACTTAATGCAGTCAAGTAAAGAGTTAAGAGTTTTCATCCTTTCTGTCTTCTCCCCCCTCTTTTTTGTGCACTCTGGCTGTTACTCTCCATGATTTGGAGTCGGCCTGTCTGTCCTCCTCCCAAGCAGGAGCAGCTGAACAGCTGTGAAAACAATGGCTCAGCAGAGGAGTGCTGTGATTAGTGTGGGGCTAGGGGCAGTCTGGGAGCCACCAGGCCCATTTCCCATGTCAGCGAGCAGCCCTGGAATCTGGGGATCACATGACCTGCTTGGCAGCGGCAAGCCTGCTCCCAGGCTCCTGCTCTGCTCCCACCTCTTATCCTGCTCTCAGGCAGCCTCCAGAAACAGGTTTTTTGTTTTCTTTCTCTTTTTCTCTCCAAGTCTTGAGGACTGCTGCATAAACACAGTGTTGCTAGGCAGCCTTAAAGCCTCCTTTCATCCTGCATCCCTGGAAATGCAGGCCAGGCAAATTTGCCCCAATGTACTTACAGTGGATTTCCTCCACAGAGCTAGTCTTTCTGGCCCCAGCTTTGCCTGCATGTAGTTGAGCATCTGTCCTGTATACTTGATATGCTAGATTTGAAAAATGTATAGGCAGGGCTAGAGACTTCCCCACCCATTATATACCATCCACTCTGGGGCACTGTGAATACAAAATAACTAACTTAATGATACCTTTTGTAAATCAAGCCTTTGAAGACGAAAGATTTGGTCATTGCTCCACTCCATGGACTTACTGAGTGTTCTCACCCTCACCCACCTGAATGTATATTGAAAATTATTTTGACGTCGTAAACTTCTTCCGTGTCCTTAGGCAGGTTCCTCGAAGTCATGACCTCTTTCTAATATTATTGTTTCACACACACACACACACACACACACACACACACACACACACAAACACGTGTCTATGTGTTATGGCTAACCACTTAGGATTGGGTTGGTCATGTGTCTGTGTGTTATGGCTAACCACTTGGGATTGGATAACCTCTCATGGGGCTCATACCTGGAGAAAATAGATTTTCCCTCTCTCGGCAGCTATTGATTGCTTCATCTTCATCTAGCAGAGGGTCTTGTGAAATTTTCCATATCCATGATAGCAGGTGGACTGGTGTAATTATTATGCAGGTCTTGTTTAGGCAATCATACATACTGTTGGCGCTTCATGAGGACAACTTGCCTGCCACGGTTAGAAGTCACTTTCTCACAGCAGGCTTCTTGGCTCTTAAAATCTTTGTGCCCCTCTTCTGCTTTGGAGTCTCCTATTTTACACTGAGGCACTACAGTATGAAATTTTCAAAGCAAAATAAAAAATAAATTTAATTACAAGTGAAATAAAATATGTGTTAATTCTGAGCATTTGACGCAATTGGGGAATTGTGAGATCATCATTGAAACATGGCTTTATTTTTTAACATAGTATTTGTATACAATAATGAACTGTTAATACAAGTGCATATTGTATTTGAATCATATTTACCTGGCCCCTTATAGCCTCTGGTATCCCCTTCTCACACTATTAATCACCCTTCTCTTCCCAAATACCCTCCTGCTTCCTTCGTGTCCTTTAGTGTTTGTTCTTACGCATTGAGCTCATTAGTGTTGTTTTCAGGAGTGTGGAGAGCTCATCAGTGGCTATACCACTGGAGGAAATTGTTCCCTCTTCCATCAATGATGAACTATGTCTGGATCTTAGCAGTGCAGGGAAGATCCATGGCAGCGTATTGAGGAGCCCAGTTCTGTGAAGCTCTTGTGCTGGTAATCATAAGTGCCGTGAGTTCAAGAGAGCAGCTGCCGTGTCATGACTAGAAGTCAGTGTTCCACGCTGCTGCCCTATCTACCTTTCTCCTGCTTTCACAATCTTTCTGACTCTCAGTCTGTGAGCCTCGGAGAAGATGATTCTGATGTTCCACTTATGGCCAGGGTTTCAACAGCTATTCTTAGTTCTTTGCTCAATTAGGAGCCCCAAAGTTTCTGCCGACCACAGCAAAAGAGGTTTCTCTGACCCTTGTTGGCAGCAGTACTAATCTATGAACATGAAATAGAGTATTTAGCATTTTATGGGCATATTGTATTCATTTACCTAAACAACAGCACCAGTTTTCCAATGTTTTATTTATTTTTAATTGGAGGGCATTAACAAGAGTGAGAGGAGAAGAGCAGAGAGAAACAGGGGTGGAGATGAATGTGTTTGACTGGAATATGTACATATGGAGTACAATATGATATCTTGATTGACAGGTAAGTTATTGAAAGAGTTAATCAAGATAATGAACATCCCCATAATACCACTCATTCCTTTTCTCTTTGTTTATTTGAGATAGTATCAGCATAGCTCAGAATTAAGTGAACTTAGGAGCAGAAAGTGGCTCACTAGAAGCATGAATCATAATTCATGCTTTGGGTACATCTTACCTGTAGATAACATGGGTCACATACCTCACTGACTAGAGGATCATGGGACAGTCCCTATGTAGCCTGTCCCTCAATCCTTTTGTTCACAGAGTTGAAAATGCTCACTGCAAGATTGTTACAGATGTTACATAAAGCCTGGAGAAAATGACTGCTCCATGACCTTCAGGAGTCAGCCCCACCCATCCCCATCTTCCTTGCCCTATGAGATTCTTCATCTCTGGAAATGTTGTGTCACTAACCTTTGAAACAATAGAATGACAAGTCTGCATTTTAGGCTACCTTAGCAACCATTTTGTACTGCTGAATAGCTCAGATCATGATTCAGAAATATGAGCTCAATCAAAGCCTTGCTGATTAAATTCTGCATAATATTTTATTAATCACATGCTGGACTCTACCTCAAATAGCTACCGTGCAGTTTCCTAGGGTTGAAATCCATGAGCATGCATTGGAAATCATTTTCTTAGGACTGCTTGGCTAGAAAATATAATCTGGGAAAGAAACTGAATCTCTTGGGGTTTGCCACATAATGAACCACCGTGGAATATAGTGACTTCAAAGAACTTTTTCATTACTTTTTATTTTTTAAGGTTCAGTTGGGTGTTTCTGATGAACTAGGCAAGGCTTAGCTGAAGTCATTTGGGCTTGCTTCTACATACAAGACCAGATAAAGAAAACTGACCAAGTCTGCCTGATCCTGAATGGCCTCTAGTTGGTGGCTGACTTTTGACTGCAGCAGTAGCAATGACTAGACCTTTATAGCTAGCAGACAAAAAAAACACAAGGTGTTCAGGGAGCATTCTGTGACCAGCAGAACATGTGTTTGGATACTTGAGGTCCATGTCTGATGTTTGTGTAAAGGATGAAGAAGTATATGCTACCCATTGTTAGATGAAGAACAAAGAGTTGCAGACAATTTTGTTATATACTCCACAAACCTATGTGTTTGGAATCCAAATTAATGGTCTTTTAGGGAAGGCATTCATTTTTCTTGTTATTTTAAGGCTGGAAAATTGAAGTTCAAAGATGCAGTGAAGCTAACTGGTTTTCTTACTTATTGAGTAACTGAAGCATGGTGTCAATCCAGACAAGTATGACTCCAAAGCTTGTATTTTATGCCATGCCTGGTTGGTAGACTCAGATCTTAGGGTGTATGTATGAGATGTAGAACTTGAAGGCAGAAGGGCCATCAGAACTGCTCTGCTCCATGAGGTGGCAGATATAAAATGCCATAGGCCACTGTGACTTTTAAAAACACTTTGGCACCAACACAGACTTCCCAGTTGATGTGAGTTTGCCAAGTCGGGAACAAACAAAACAAAACACAAAAGAAACAACAACAAGCCCCCAAACAAAGAAAAACAAAGCAAAGGAAACCCAATACAAAACAAAAATTTAAAACACAAAAAACAAAGTAAAAGAGAAAACTGAAAAAGTAAAAGAGAAAACACCAAAGAAACAATTCTGATAATTCCCATTATACCAGAGCTGGAAAATTTGAAAAATACAAAGCACAATTTGGTAAGGAGAGGTAACACTTTAAATTGAATTGACCCAGTGCTATGAAACCCTTGCTACTTTGTCTTTAAGTTCCCTTATTTTGTTTTTGGCCAATGATAGCTTTACATTGGATTAAGGACAGACATATTGGATCTTCCAATCTAGATGCTGCTGCACTTGTTGGAACGTGCCTCCTCCATCATTATTCTTAGCACGTGATCTCTCACTCATTGCCTCCATATTCTCTGCACAGAGAGCTCGCTGTTATTGGAAAGAATTCATCATCTTTTTGGGAAGAGGTCCAAGAGTATGCTTTAGTGTATAAAACCCAAGTCCTCTCAGTGACTGGATTATCAGCTGAAGCCTTTCTTTGGCACTCAGCTAGAAAAGGTGAACATGTTATGGAGTTTAGAAAGAGCCAGGTAAAGCTTTCTGACATGCATGGTATGTACTCACTTATAAATGGACATTAGCCATAAAGTACAGGATAATCATGCTACAATCCACAGACCCAAAGAAGCTAAGTAACAAAGAGGGACAAAGGGAGGATGAATAAATCTCACTCAGAGGGGAAATAAAATAGAGATCGGAGGTGGAGGGAGGGAGGAAACTGAGTGGGAAAGGGGGGGAAGGGGATGAGGATCAGGTGTTTGAGAGACCTGTGGAAGAGGTCTGGGAGTGAGAATAGAAATCAGTGGGGGCATCTCTGTGAGTATCTGGAGACATGGGACTGGGAAGGCTCCTGAGGGTCTAAGGGAATGACCCTAGCTGAGACTCCTAACAACTGGAGATATGGAGACTGAAGTGGCCACCTCCTGTAGCCATGCAGGACTTCCAGTGGAGGGAGGATAACATCAACCAGTCTACAGAACCTTCAACCCAAATTTGTCCTATGTACAAGGTATGCAGGGATAAAGATAGAACAGAGACTGAGGGAATGGCAAACCAATGATTGGTCCAACTTGAGACCCATCTCATGTGAGAGAGCCAACTTCTAATAACGATGTTCTGCTATTCTTGCATAACGGTCTCCTGAGAGGCTTTATACAGAAGCAGATGGAAACAGATGCAGAGACCCACAGTCAAACATCATGCAGGGTTTGGGAAATCTTACGGAAGAATGGAGGGTAGTATTGATCAAGCCAGAGGGAAGTTATGAACACCAAAGATCTACAAAGTCAACTGACCTTGGCCCATGGGGTCTTACAGAAATTGAACCACCAACCAAAGAGCATTCAGGGGCTAGACCTAGGCCTCTAACACATTTGTAGCATGTATGCAGCTTGAATTGCGTGTGGGTCCCCCAATAATTGGAATGGGAGCTGTCTCTGACTCTGTTGCCTGCCATTGGATCCCCATTCACCTAGCTGGGCTGCCTGGTTAGGCATCAGTAGAAGAGGATGCTCTTCATCCTCTGTGACTTGATGTCTCGGGGTGGGGTGGTACACTAAGGGGAGCGTAACCTTCTCTGAGGAGAAGAGGAGAGGATAATGGGGGATGGAAAGGGATTTGTAAGGGCCCACCCTTACAAATTGGAGGGGAGGAAAGGGACTGCATTCAGGATATAAAGTGAATAATAAATTAATGGGAAAAAAGAGGTCAAGACACAAAAACCTTTCTGAACTCTCATCAATTTTAGTTGCTCTTGTCTTCACTCCCATACTACTGAGTCTGAGCATCACCTGTGCCTGATGATCTGGCCCCCTCCAGTCTGTCTACTGGCCTGTGACTGTAGAACTCAGTTGTGTCTAACTTGGCTGGTTCTCTGTGATAGACCAGGATGTTTTCTACTTTTTTTTCTACATATGATTCTTCTATTAATGAGATCAGTTTTTATAAGACATGGTATCAAGTTGTTGATTCAGTTCTCAGGTTTAAGGTTCAATTTCTGTATAGATAAAAGGCAAACATTCTAGAACTGTTTTAATAGTTTAGTAGGCACTTACCAAAATCCAATACAGCTTCAGCGTCATTTAAATGATATGATAGACCACATCTGCGGCAGATACCATGAATATAGAGAAGAGAAGATTTTACAGTTAGATACAATACAAGGAATTGTTTCAATTTGCTTGTATTTGTTAAGATTATTTTGTGTGTGTTCCAACATGTGATCTATTTTAGATAAGCTCCTATAGACTGCTAAGAAGAATGTGTATTTTACAGTTCCTGGGGGAACTATTCTAACTATCTGTTGGATATATGATGTTATTTTTATTTTTGTCTAGATAAACTGTGCAGTGTTTGAGGTGAAGTATTGAAATTACCTTCTATTATTGTGCTGAAGTTACTGTATAGCTAAATGTCCTCTGGGATGCATTTTATGACACTGGGAACACCTGAGCTTGATAAATACATTTAGAATTGTTATAACCTCTTGATGGATTGCTCCCCTGATCAGAATGTTTTTGCTTACAGACTATTTTGTTATGTATTAGGAAAGTGACACCCTCTTGTTTCTTTGGCTTGGAATATCTTCTTCCATTCTTTTTCTTTAAGGGTGATGTCTATCCACAAGGGTAATGGATTTTCCTGTTCATAATTTTAAATATGTTTTCCTCCCAGAACCTTAGTTCCCAACAACAATGGCTCTGATACTAGCTACTTATTATCAAATGTCTAGGCCATAAGCTTTGGCTCATTCTCTAACTACTCCCTAACCTATTTAACCTGTTTAAACTATTTTATGTCTACCATTTGGTTAGTTACCTCTTTAGTCCCAGCCTGCTTCTTTCTCCATGTCTCCTCAGTGCCCCCTCAGCTTCTCTCTGAATTCATTTACTGCTGGTTTACACCCATTTCCTGGTGGCTCTTTCCCCGGCTTACTCTTGAGTCTCTCTTTTATCTTCTTCTTATTTCCCAGGATCCTCTCTCTTCCTGCCAGTGTCCTACCTCCTATTTCCTGCCTCAGCTCATTGGCCATCAACTTTTTCTTGATAGGAGGTGCTTATAAGAGGTTCTTTCTACATTTCTCCTTTTTAGTACAATAAAAGGCTTTCTCTTACATCAATGAATTATATACAATATTAATAATTTTGAAAGCCATCAGGTAAGAATTACATTCAATGTCTAGTCAATTTGTATTTGGCAACTTTGGGAGAAAGTACTATCTATCCTATCTTGGTGAATTAGAGTTCTGTATTGAAATCATTTTCTATCATAACTTGTATTAATTGTGAGATTAGCTAGTCTTCAACCCATCAGAGACCTGACAAGGAATAAATATTACTTGAGTATTCAGGAAGTGAAGAGCAAGCAGCTTCCACAACTATTGAAATAACAGAGGTTTTTGGCTATGTAGAAAGTTATCTAGAAAATTTTTTATAACAATAGAGCATCTATATTCATCCTTCTGGCACTGTATATGACAGAATTTTTTGTGAAGCAGGAATTCTGAAAGACTTGCCTACCTTGTCATTGCAAGGCTTGGCAGTTGACTTTTCTGCATTTTATTTGTCCTGTTTGAACATTGGACAGTATTCTATCTACAGTTGAAGCAATGATTTTTTTTTCTTGCCAAGTAGCTAGCCTGGTATATTTGAAGCAAAGTCCATATGGAGGTTATTGGTGCTCATCATATTCATTGAAATGGAATGAGGGTGCTGTTAGGAGCAGATTGTCTCATTATCAAAAAAGGTCTTTTAATAATAAAACAATATTAAATGCCATATTCTGTAGATCTCTGAGGTTGTTGACTATCTATCTATCTATCATCTATCTATCTATCTATCTATCTATCATCTATTATATATCTGAATTGTTTCTAGCTTTTTACTATCTGTTCAATTTTGAAAAAAAAATATTTATGTAATAAACTAGACTAGTATCTAACATGACCATGAGTTTGATTGACTACTAACTTGCATTTCTTTCTTATCATAAATAGTTTGTAATAGCAGACTTCAAATGGACTAGAATTTAATATTACATTTTAAAGAATTACATAAGTACAATACCTTAAGCAGACTTGATGCATATGTATATTGTAACCAGTATAACCAAATATAACCTTAATTTTATATCAGTATCTAAAGATCTATATCAATGTAAGATTTTTGGCTTGTTAACACTCTTTGGTCTAAGAGATAGTTGAATCTACTATATTTTCTATTATATTATTCCTATGCCCCGCCTTTTTCTTTTCATCCCATCTCCCCCTTTTCCCCTAATACTAGATAGGAGAGAGAGAAGAGTAGTGGAAAAAATGTAGGAAATACCTGAGTCTAACCTTTCTATTTTGTTTCCTCCCTGACCCAAGACCATTACAATATGTTACCACCCCCATTAAATGATGGCAAACATTTACCATCCATAGAATGACCAAAATTATCTATGCTAACTCTTGGGAATGTAGCATAGTTCTCTTAAAGTTTCTTGCTGCTGACTCAGGGTATTGTTTTTCCTTTTGGGTGGCCCAAGAAAATTGGGATTTTGGTCAGTCTTAAGAAAGATAGCTGTAACAGTTGTTGTCCAGTCTCTTCATGCTGTCACTGATAATATTTAAAACTGTGGCACCCAATGTGGCTTATAGTTACAGTGCCCACCATCTTCCCAACTTCGCAAGGCCTGAGGCTGTGAGCAGAGGAGGAAACACACCGCTGCTTGCCTCAGACCGCCAGCTCAGGCAGGCCAGAAGCACTGGCCCTGCCACCCACGAGGTGCCAGTGTGGGAGATGGCTCTGCCAATCTCCCACACTGTCTCCACAATGCTAGGATGAGCCCAGACCATTCCATCATCCATGCGGTACTCGGTAGAAATGAGACTTTAATGCTTAAAGATTATCCAATAGCTTTATATGTTTGGTAATGCTCAATTAACAAGATGCCCACACAATTTGTGGTGTGTCCCAATATCTAACCTTATGATATAAGTTGTTACCCAGGAATGATCTCGATACGTGCGTAGTCCTCCATGGATACTACATTTCTCCTTGCTTTTTCTAGCTCCTCCTCTTCCTTCTCCTCTTCTTCTCCTCACTCTGCATACCTCATACAGCCCAATTGCTGAGCTTTATACAAATGTTTCTCTGGCATGCAGCTCTGACTTGTAACGCAGAAGCTGAAATCACCTATGAGAAATATAAGATCAAGCAGCTTCCAGGTAGGCACATTCTGTTTTAGTGTCAGAGATACTGTGACCCTCCCACAGCACTGAATTGTGCATTTTTCCACACTGATGATGGGAGCATCAGTCTCTCAGTTGTGGTAATATCTGATTTTTCACTCCTTTTGCTAGTTAAAAAAATATAAGGAGATATTTTTAAGACCATGAGTATATCCATCCTACTTACCAAAAATGTTCCTATTGTTTTCAGCATCTTGTGGTAATTTTTTTCTGAACTACCCCTATAGTGACAGTTACTAATGGCTATTTGTCCAAATTTTGAATTTCTTCCAGATTTTACCATTTTATACTCAAAGAACCAGATTATCTGTCTATCTATCTATCTATCTATCTATCTATCTATCTATCTATCTATCATCTGTCTGCCTTTCACCTTATGTTTATCCATGTCATCTGTTATCTCAATAGACCCATGGATTTCTGTTTTTAAATATTCTCAAATTACTCATTGTTTTTTTATTAATTGGATAATCATCCCCATGCCTGGTCAGGGGAAGATTCTTCAAGCTGATCCCTGTATTCATGGTGCCAAACATTTGTTCAGCATCACCTTAATTTTTGGCATAGCATGGTTTTCTAGGTTGACACTATACATACCTCACCCTTGCTCTGAAATCAGCCATTTATTTTTATGTGATTTTCTCATTCTTTTCAGATAGGAATGGCACTAGAAACCAATGTTGGGTATAAACCATGTGACAGGACCAACTTTGCTCCTGAGACTTATGTGTTAAAATCCAAACTCTGTACACATAACCTTTAACTCTAATTCAGTACCATAGGATATTGTTTCTTTCATTATATACTCATACATTTTTTTCTTTCACAGTGACAATCCCAACTCCCAACAACATTGCAACACTTGCTTCACCATGTTAATGTACCTAAAGTAGTTTTAGGATTGTTTCACCCAAGATAAAAAGTAAACTAAAAAGAGATCAGGATTTATTGTTTCTTTTTGTCTACTCTGCCTAAAATTAAGCACACACCCAGTTCTATATTGATACATCTGTATCACATATCATCTGTCTATATATTTATGTGGTAAAATTCAGTTTCAATTTTACTAGAATAGCTTTAAAATTTTTCTCCCTTTACTGAGGTTATGAAAATCGCTTTGACCATATGTGGGTGACAATTACATTTAAGTTCAAATTTTCTCCCCTGGGTTGCATCTTTTTTAAAAAAATAATTCAAATATAAATAGATATCAACATGGCTTCACAATATGTTTCTATCCATTTCCCCTTCTTTCCTCACCTCTGATACACCAGCTTAGTTCTTCCTGTCTTTTTCTTTCTTATTTCTTCTTCTTAACCCAGGGAGATAAAGTTAAGAAGGACTTGCAAGACTTCCTACTCCTTATTTTATATAAAGGTTTTGAATTGTATTTTCTATCTGGCATATTGCTCTTGCCGTGTAACACAGTATCTCTGTGAAACACTGTGGTGAATAGATACCATCACTATCTGTCAGAGCAACACCATACTCTAAAATGCATATTTGCCATGGCTTATTCAATCAACTTTCTTGCTTTGGCTATGTAGACAGTTTCCAATGTTTTACAAGAAAAAAATGTTGCCACTCTACATATCTTAATGGATATAGTTTCACAACATTAGAGGTATATATTCAGAGTAAACTCTCAGGAGTGATATTGCTGGATTTAAGTGTATATGAACATGGTTTAAATATTTTGTTATAGTATCTTCCACAGGATTTCTATCTGGTGTTCTTTCATTTCAATTTTATTTATTTATTTATTTATTTATTTATTTATTTATTTATTGTCACCAGTAAGAGACTATCTGGGAAAGCTAATGTTTTGGCTTTATTCTTATGTGGTGATGAATGAGAAAGGATTCAAGAGTTGTGACACAATGCTAGACATAGAAGTGGATAGGAGAAAGACTGCCCAACAAAAATTAATTAATGACAAGCTTTTCACTCACTCCACCATCAGCCAAACACAAGCAGGCAGTGTTTATGAGGTAAGCATCTCTTAGTAGGCTTCTTAATAAGACGCACAGTGCATAGTTACTAGATAATCATTGTTTAAATGAGTGAAAACCATGACATTGCCCTCAGAGTAAACCAGCTTGCTGGTAAGTTGTTCTAGAGGGCCAAACTTCACCCCTTTTCTTCCCTTTCCTTCTGGACAAACAATTCCCTGTGCAGCTGCTCTTGGGTACTGAGCAGTTTGAAGTTTCCAAAGAAGAAAACATGTAAACAGTCATTGCAGTAGGAGATGGGCTACACAGAGGCCTATTGTCTACAGAGACACTGGGAGCTCTGTGGCCAGCAAGGGAGTGTCCTTATGTCTGCCTGGTGTCTTTAGCCTGAGCACAGCCTCTCCTCTCTGGAACGTAATATTCTACCACGCCCTCAGAGTGGCATTGTGTAGAAACAGGGTCAGAGGCAAGGAGGCACAGATGGGGAAATGATCTCTCATAGGCAACCCAATAAGTCAGAAGCAGTGTGAGAGGAATGGTCAGGACCCAGGCACTGAATGAGTGCTTTGTGCAGCTCCAGGGAGGGCGGTGACTGAGAGGTACCTTCCTCTTGCAGTTCACCTGCAAAAGTGAGTGAACAAAGCAGCCTTTGAGGTTCTGGGGCCTGGTAAATGCTGTGCAGGTGACTGACCTGCTTTATTTTGCAGAATACCTTGGTCACTTTTGTCTGGTATTTCGTATGAGTTACTACTAGGGCTTGTTTTGTCTTAGAAGTGTGGGCTGAGGGTGAAAAGAGCAGAATCAACCCATGAAGAGTTGGGACACTCTTTTTGGAGGCATGATGGATTACTTTTCAGACCTTTTTCAGAGTCAGAGAGGACTCTGAAAATTTACACAGTGCATAGAAAATTTAGATTTCTACTGACAAGGCATGTTCAGGACTGGCAAACCTTCTGCCCATTCCTTTAAAGTGATATAATTTGTTTTCTCAGGTCTTCAAGGATGTAGTTCAGTTGGTAAAGTGTTTATGGCACAGGCATGAGGACATAAACAGGGATTCCAACAAGCCTTCAGAAAGCCAGGCATTGCGGAAAACACCTGTAAACCCAACCCATGGCAGGTGAAGATAGGGAGACCCTTGGTGCCCATCAGCCAGTGAATCTAGCCAATTGTTGGACTGCAGTTCAGTGAGAGACCTACCTCACTGAAAGAATAAGCAAGATACCTGATGGTGATCTTTCACTTTTACATGGACACCAGTAACACATGTGCAATATACAACCATATTCATGTAACTAAAACACACACACACACACACACACACACACACACACACACACACACACACACACACATTCTCTCTTTAATAGTTTTAGGAAGGTCTTAAGACAAGATTTCCACAAGACAGGATTTCCACATGAAAAATGGAGTCATGATGAGCTGAAGAAGGTTTCTGATGGTAGAACCTTTTCATTCCTAGTTCAAAGTGTTATCTACTGATGGTATTAGACCAATTTTCCCATTATCCCCAAACAGAACAGATATATATCCAGATAATGATATACCATGGATAAGTCTCTTAAGTTTGGATACCACATGAACTACTAAAGTTGTTTTCAAATGCCTAAGGAGAAATCAAATATCCTTTAAGAGGAACTAAAACTGAATACCGCCTGCTCTTAACTAATGGAGGAATGAAGGGCTATAGCCAAATTGAATGCATTTAAAGATAATGAAGAAAGTACCCATTCATTCATTTAACAATATTTATCAAGTTGTTTCCATAAGTTAGTTTGATCTAAAGGAATGTTGTTGAATTCTTCTCTGGACATCTTAAAAATTTGACTAAAATATTTCTTTGGTGTTTGTACTGTGTGATGATTCTCTTTTTTTAAATCATGCTTCCTCCGCATGTTTCATTACTATGTATTTTGTGTGTGTGTGTAAACCACACTCTTTCTTTAAAAATATGCCTTAAGTACTACTCTGTTTTGTAGACACTTTATGCAATCCATAATTAAGGTGAAGCCAAGTATGATTTCAGCACAAGCCATGTCTGCCTGAAGGTCTAGGCATGTATTATATGAAAATTTTCAGATTTAGGCTCAATGGAATTTGGTTTGGAAGGAATATTGAGGATCCTTCTGTGAAAGAAATCTTGATGTTTATTTTGTAGGCTCTAGGGAGACTCCCAAGGGGAAAACATGTGCTCTAGCTGCCATTTTGATTTGCCTTCATACCTGCCTTACACATTTTTGAAGAAGACCTCTTAGAGGGCAGAGTTGCCATACATATTTTTTTTTTCAAATTTTGCGGTGAAATGATTGCAATTTGTACAACCATATTCTGAAGGATTTACCAGAATGGAATAGAGATGATCTCCTCAGTTGTCACTTTAACCACTTTTAAAATCTTTGGCACATTGAAGCCTCTGCTTCATTGGATACAAGGCTTGGTGGAGCAGAGAAAGGTCAAAAAGCCATGGAGATGTAGAAACAAAAGTCAAGGTAGTCTCCATGTGGTTAAGATGTACATTAGGTTTTCCTTGCATTTATTTATACATTGCAGTAGAAAGACTACTGTTTGATTCAGAGACAAATTATTCAATCTTTAACTTCAGGAATGAGTGTTATTTTGAAGAGATTGTAAGAGTTTCCAATTCTGGGACTTCTGTTGACTGACTCTCTCAAAAAGTTATTACTTATTGATAATAACCTGTGATGTTTCTTGACAACCAAACTATGTATAATTTAATAGCTTAATATATCAACAACAAAAATCTAAATTTGTTCAAAACAACAATTAGAAGTTATTCAGAACAGAAAACTTCACTCCATTGCTCACATTTTTAAACATCCAATTTTTTTCTTAATTTTTTTTTAAAATAGAACCTTACTATGTAGCCTTTAACTTACTAGTAGACTAGGATTGCCTCAAACTAATAGAACTCCTTCTGTCTTTGGCATTCCACCTCCAGCCTCAAAGGCATTTAAGGCATGCATTACCATACTTGGCTTCTTTTTACTTTTGTGGTAAGATTATCATTTTATTATATAAATATGTACACAATATACATACATATAGTTAAACACATACATATTTTCAATTCAATTCACATATATAGCTAGAACTTCTTAAAAATGAACAAACTCCTTACTATGACAATTATGGAAAATATTCTCTATTTTATCCAGAGTTTGGACTCATTTGAAATAATGCATCAAATTATATGGACACTAGTCACAACCAACTACACTGTGCCACTTACATTTTATAAATTTAGTAATCTTCCCTGAATTTGTAATAGGAAAAACTTGAGCAACCCTGTGTTATCATTTATTCAAGCTTGACAGGAATCAGGAGCCAAATAAACCTGAGGAGAAACATTTCTTTTAATTAGATATTTTATTTATTTACAATACAGATGTCATCCCCTTTCCCCTTTTCCCCTTCCTAGAACCCCCTATCCTACACCGCCTTTTCCTTTATGCTTTTATACCATTTTGATTACATGCATGTATTTAGGTCAGTTCTAGGTTGAGGAGCTAGCAATACAATAGATGCAAATAGTTGAGGAACAAGCAATACAATAAACACAAATAGTCAAAGAAGAAGCAAGGCATTAAACCCAGTTACGTGAACACTCCCATGATCACTGTTTCTAAGAGCTTATCAGGATGACCAAAGTATCGGAGCCTATTTCCCTATCCTAGTCCAAGGTCATTTTCATGTCTGAAGCCTACTTCCTTGTTCTGGCCTAATATTTAGATTCCTGCCTGAGATTATTTCTTTGTTGTAGTCTAATGTTAGATTCCTGCTTGAAGCCTACTTTCTTGTCCTTGGCCAATGTCATATTTCTGCCAAGCAGCTCCTTTCCTTGTCCTTGGCCCATGTCAAATTCTTGCCAAGCAGCCCCAAAGGCTCTCCACCTCTCCCCCTTTTTTATTTCGTTAACAAAACTGAGCTTGTCTTAGGTCATTCTGACAAGAATGCCTTCCTTACCTGTCAGGGAATATGCATTGTCAAAGGCCATGCACTTCTGTCTTAGGTAAGGCTCTGTACAGAATCCTACCCATCCTTGGCTTGCCAGCCTGTTAATTTAATAACGCTGTTGGAGGTCCATTTTCAGGTTTAAGCCATGTATTTTGGCTGCCAACATGTTGATGTTGTTAAGGATAAGCTTTGACATGATGTTCTTTTTAATTTTTGATGGAATAATGTTGTTAGGTTTCTATCTGATCCTGAGTCTCCCATATTGCAAGTATATTCTGTATCCAGATAAAAGCCATTTTGACCATAAGCCTGGAGCAGGGTTTGATTAACTGTCTTAGAAGCATAGTGAGCATCATGGTGCCATGCTTAGGATCAAAGCCCTTCAAGGGTGGACCTGTTTAGGAGTAAGCTTCCAGCCAAGGATGTCCAGAAGTTACTTGGAGGAGAAATCTTGAGGACAGATGAAGTGCCACCATACTTTTTGAAAATCCAAGTTAATGTGATCCAAAAGCTAATCTTTAGGAAGAGAGTGATTTAGTCAAGGCAGATAGGGCAACAATGAAAGATTCTGGCACACACACCCACACCCATACCTACACACACACATGCAATTTATAATAAAGACAATATTGTGTTCTGGAGACTGGCAGATTCTTGACTAGAGAGAGTAAGCTTGACATAGGTTGACATAGAAGACTGCTAATTGACTTATTGTTCCTTCTATTTCTAGGTTTGATTCTCACCACAGGTTATGATCAGCCCAGAAGGAACTTTCTCCCTTAGGACTTTCACCATGGGCTGACAGTCTGTGAACAAACCAGAACTTAATTTTTAGCTTGAGATTTCTATGATAATCCTTACCAAAGGGATTTATTGAGGAATTTTTCATTTTATGTGTCTTCCTGATAAAGCTTTTGTTCTAAGAACCACTTCTGGCTGCATTAGAGGTTACCAGATGATGAAGCCATTCTTGGAGGGTGGTTAAAAAGGAAGCAATGAATGAAAGGTAATCCTCTTAGCTGGATTCCCAACTTCCATGTTTCTCTCACATGTTTGTTTCCTTTTGTCTCAAAATTATTTTGGAGATACTTTGTTTACTTTAATTTTTTTACGTGCACTTTTAAACTGTATATTGATTAGCTTTCCACTACATGTCACACACACACACACACACACACACACACACACACACACACACACACACCTTCGTATACACTAAAGTGCTTGATCCTTTCTCATAGAAATAGTGGTTCTTCAAAGAACAAGTCAAGGGCTTTAAAGGAGTAAGTCACGTAGATTGAAAAATATAAGCAGAGATCCTGTGATTTCAAAGTGGGCCGAGAATCAGTAGCTTTACATGATGAAGGCCAACTGACCATTGTATTACTACACATACTTTCAAGATCCAGCTCCACTAGCCTTCAGAAAAGCCACATATTTATGCAATTGCTTTCTACTCTCACACAGAAATTCTACACATGCAGCACTAGATGATGCTTTAATTAGAACCAAACACAGGAAGAAACCATAAAGGGGAATCACTGTAACAAATTGATAATTGTTGTTATGTTGTTATGCATTTAAAACACCATTAAAATCATCAAAGGATGCTTTCTCATGGTGCTTGAAGATGAAGAATGGGATGATGAACATAACACAGGGTAGGGGATAAACTGTCTTGGGTGATTATACTGACATAATGAGGAGCTTCCCTGTAACTAATATCTGTGTAGTTCTTAGCCACTTACATGTTTTCATGGGTGACAATCACTTTAATGTATTAAATTAAAGTAGATACATAATATAATATTATTTTTAAAATAATGGAACTCATTAACATTTTGATATCTACACTCTGGATTACCATTAATCTGGAAATGTCTGGAGCTAGAACATTCCAGATAAATGATGTGTTTTTCTTTTTAATATGTGCTTTGTACCAGAAACACTTAAATATTTTTCTTTTTGTACCAAAACATTAAAGAGGGGTTTTAAAGTAGACTTTAAGGTTCGGTCAACAAAACTATGAAATTTGTTTTTATTTTTCATATCAGAGCTATGCAAAATAGTGAATGAAATAGTGAAAGTTATGAGCACCCATCAGCTAACTTGTAGGTTCAGTGTTTAGTTATACTGTCTGTAGCCAAAAATCACATTATTAAGGAAGTGCTCCAACCTTTCCAGAGAGCTTTACATTCCTTATCTACAGAAAGTCTTATTCCCTCTGAACCAAACAGTATTTGGGCAAGCCATAATCAATCCTACAGAAAACCAGCCTCTGTCTCGTTTTTATTCAGACACACACACACACACACACACACACACACACACACACAAATGGTTAAAATAGGAAAATGCCATTTTCTTTTACCCCAAATGGTGACTGCCATCTATTAAAATGCTAATTAAAAAAATACAAAAACCAAATAGAAGAGCCAAAGACAGCCAGGAAACAAGAGAACTGAAGTCTACTGAGTGATTAATCATTCGATTAGCCAGGTAAAGCTGCGGCACATTACTAATTAGCTCACGTGCAAAGCCCCCATTGAGCAGCTCTTCTCTGATTAAAAAGGTGCCCAGCCATTCAAACCCCAATGCTCAAGTATCTTTCATAAAACAAAATGTTACTTCCATGCACAGCTCATCTCTTTAATCCAGCTGTGATTTCTCGGGCCTCTGACACTCATATCTAGGCACATAAATCAAAGAGCAGAATCCTGTCCTCATGAATGCTCTGAGTGTGCAGTCTGTATTTGAGGACTCTTTATTCTAATTGATAAAAGTGGTTGCCTGTGTTCTGGGCTTGAATCAACTACCCATTGATGGTCAAAGCTGCAGTTTGACTTGTTTTGTGATGACCCGTTTGGTTGTCTGGAGGCACCAGTAGAGGACTCTGACTTCATGAGGGTAGAAATCATCCGTCAATCCACTATCTTCTTGTGGTAGAAACTTAAAATATAATGTTTCCTGACATTAGTAGCAAAGATCCTCTCAACTTTATTGTGACATTTTCCTTAAAACTTTACGCTATATCTTTTTAGTTAATCTTTGATCCTTGGTCTTTTAATGCCCTGCTCACAATGCAAATATTTATCTTTTCAGTGGTGGAAATTGAGAGGGTTTTGATAGCCTAAGCAATGAAAGAGGTGTACTAGCTCTTCTTCCTATAGGTATTCTTCTGGGCCCCAGACTATCATCTTTAATCCTTAAAGGAAAAGAAAAAGTGATACATTTGATCTCCAAAATGCCACACCCCATCCCTTGTGTATATCATCCCAACTGTTGTATCAGAAGAGCCACCATGACAATGTCACAATTCTTCAACTCTGCACTGTACCAATGAGTTCAGTAGCTGATTGTGGCTTACCCTGTTGCTGTTGCAGAAGCTAAGAAGCTTATAGACACATTCCTTGAGTCAGGTGAAGTACAGAGTTACAGTCAAAATAAAAATTTTAACAGCTGGTACTCCAGGTTAATTATTTCATCACAGGACAATGCTTTGCTAGTGTGGCTATCATATCCTAAAGGCATAGGACAAGGAAGAGATCACCTAACAGTGACAAAGAATGATAGAGGTATGGCTAAGGCACTGAAAAGCAATGAGGCTAGGTGTTGCATACAGGAGCATAGCACCTGTCTTTAAACCCAGGAAAGGTGGTCTAAAATGCAGTTTTGTTCACCAGCTCATGGTGCATGTAGAGTAAAGAGCTAGCGTAGACCATGAGTGATCATAGTTTGCTACATGCCTGTCACCATTTTAGTGTTCACATGCTTCCTTGAAATTAGTTATTACTCTCAGTTTATAGTTGAGGAAACCTAGAATTATAAAACTTGATCAAAATGTATATGATAGATATGAAAGCTAGTATAGCATAAAAGATTAAGCCGATATTCAGAAACCTGGTCATCTCCATGCTGGCCTCCTCTCTTGGGTCACCTCCCTTGATGTCAGTGAGGATGAGATCCCTTAGGAATTCAGGGCTAAGGCTTGGATGAGTATAGCTTCTCAGTATGTCTTTTTCTTTATATATGAGCTGGTGAGATTGAGTGAAATGAGGTGACATTCTTAATGTGCTCCAGGGGCAGGAATGAAGCCAAATCTGTCTCTTGCTGAAAACTGACCCTCTTGATCCTTTATTTGTGAATCGTCTGCTACAAACAGGACATGTGTCTTTTTCTAGTTTGGCTGAGATAGAGTTCTGTGTGTCATATGTGAGTATCCCCAAGGCCTTGCCTTCTTCATGGCCCCTGAGTCTGGTTCCTATTTGACTTTCTGCTTTAATCTTACCCTGGACTTTGTTTCTTTCCTGTATTCTCCACTTATATTGCTAAACACTCTGGGCAATGAGGACAAGTATAAGAACAAGTCTTAGTTTATCATGTGCTTTGGGTCAGTGTCAAGGGAGTCAGATAAGCATGACCTAATATGAGATGCTTAACCTCTTGCTATTTAAATGTGTCCTGGGAAAAAACTTTTGACTATTTACATTCTTCACAGGTTAGCAAACAGACCCATATTTGGTTGTTGTTATTGATGATGATGATGATGCATGTCTGCATATATACATACATGTTCATTGGATCTTTCTAATAGTGTTCATGATACTCTTCTTTTCAAATGTGTCCTCTTTGCTTGAAAAAGTTTCTTGTCACCTTATAACCAGGAACAATCTTTGATTTACAAAAAGTCATCACCAGCTATCATCACAATCTTTAGGATCAATTTACAACCCCAAAAAAAAGTGTTTAAAAAGTTACTTGATTCTTAGAGATAGGAATCTCTGTCTTTGTCTCTGTCTGTCTCTCTCTCTTACACACACACACACACACACACACACACACACACACACACCAACACACACACAGATAACAGAATGACTTTTCCTGGCATGTGCAGTATAGATTGCCAGATGAAGTCACTTGAAAGTGACAGGTAAGAGGAGGATCATAGGGAGATCTTCTTTCCTTTACCTACTATTAGTCTGTAAGGTCATAGTATGAACAACAGATGTTTAACCTCTGATTTTTGAATTACTTAAACTTTTATTTCAATTTTATTTATGATTTAAAAAATTGATTTTTTAAAATAAATATGCAGTAAAATATATATTGTCAATATATATAAATAGTCAATAAAATAAAATAGTATAAAATAAAAATAATAAAATAAAATAGTCAATAAAATATATATTGACTAAGCCACAGTTTAGAATGTCCAAGATTCTAAACAGTAGCAAATATTCATTTAAATGTGCTGAAGTAGAAACTTAGCAATAAATAGTACAGCTATCATGGAAGACAACAAGACAACTTCCTGTAAAACAGAACACCTTCTTAATACCAGATCCATCACTGTGCATGCTGATTCTCAAATAAGCTGAAAATTATTAGCCCCCACAAAAGCCTGCAGAAATGTTTACATCTGTTTTATTCAAAACTGCCTAAACTTGCAGCAGCTAAGATGCTACTGACAAAGTGAATGCAAACCTAAACTGTGGTAAAGATGGAATAGTGGCACACGTATCTTGATGTTAACCACCAGCTCTCTAATTGGACTTAAGACCCAGGAGAGAAACCAGGCCAGGTACCAAAAACCTAGCTAACTACCCAATGCTAGTGAGGTAATGAATCTCGGAAAAGAACCTACAACCTCCACTTTACCAAACCAGCATAATCCCTACCCAACTCTAAATATTTGTTCTTTTTTTCTTTTTTTCTCATTTTATTGGATATTTTATTTATTTACAATACAGATGTCATCCCCTTTCCCCATTTCCCCTCCCTAGAACCCCTTATCCCATCCTCCCTTCTCCTTTATACTTTTATACCATTTTGATTACATGCATGTATTAAGGTCAGTTCTAGGTTGAGGAGCTAGCAATACAATAGATGCAAATAGTCAAAGAAAAAGTAAGGCATTAAACCCAATTACGTAAACACTCCTGTGGTCACTGTTTCTAAGAGCTTATCAGGATGACCAAAGTATCTGAGCCTACTTCCCTATCCTAGCCCAAGGTCATTTTTATGTCTGAAGCCTACTTCTTTGTTCTAGCCTGAGATTTAGGTTCCTGCCTGAGATTACTTTTTTGTTCTGGCCTATGATTTAGATTCCTACCTGAAATTACTCCTTTGTTCTAGCCTAATGTCAGATTCCTGCTGGAAGCCTACTTCTTTGTCCTTGGCCAATGTCAAATTCTTGCCAAGCAGCCACAAAGGCTCTCTGCCTCTCCTCCTTTTTTATTTCATTAACAAGACTGAGTCTGTCTTAGGTCATTCTGGCAAGAATGCCTTTCTTACCCATCATGGAATAGGCATTATCAAAAGCAATGCATTTCTGTCTTAGATTGGTAAGGCTCTGTGCAGAATCTTACCTGTCCTTGGCTTGCCAGCCATCTTGAGTGTCATGCCAAATACCAATGGATTTATGTTATTTATATAATTTACAGTTTAATTTATAATATTAATTTAATTAATTTAATTTTTAATTTTAATTTAATATTAATTTAATTAATAATTATAATTTATAATTTGGGAGAAGTTCAATGACATGTGCAGTGTATTTGGCATAATTCTAACACCCTAACACCTCTTGTGTTGTTTTAATGATACATAGGGAGCTTATGAATTTCAAGAATGCTGCTCTGATGAGCGCTGATACAGTATATAAAATTACCCATGACCTGATGTCTATTTTGGTCAAGCTTAAAAAATGGCATATATAGCTTGATGATTCCCTTTATGTCCTGGGAATACTTTTATTCCTGCTCATTGTGTTAAAGCTTTTCTTCAACAACATCAACATGTTGGCAGCCAAGTATATGGCTTGACTCTGAAAATGGACCCTCAGACAGAGTTAAATATTTGTTCTTATACTCACAGGAAAGTGCAGTTCTCTTCCTTGTTCATGCAAATTTCTCAAGTGAAAACTATTATTGGGAACCACAACTAATCAAAATGCAGAATTGTGGACCCCAGCCTCAATGGGTACACCTAAAAGACACATTTTGCAGGTAAGGTTCAGGGATCATTGTGGAAAATGGAGCAGAATGATCACTAGAGCCAGAGTACCACAGGGTTTGCTGTGAGACCATCTCCTACTAATGTCAGAAGCCAATAAATTTGCACTGACCTGATTGCCTAAACATGAGCAAAATGAGGAAGACTTTCTAATGTGGATGGGTAAGTCCATTCTCAGTCATACACAGAGAACTACAGAGTACTAAAGAAAGCTGAGAGCTGAAGAGTTAGTCTTTCCTAGTTGTGAAAAGCACAATTAGTTATCAAATACCAAATGCTTAACCCTGAAAACTGAGCAAGGTATACTTATGCATTGTTATTATTATTATTATTATTATTATTATTTATCAGAGTTTTGCTGGATATTTAACAAGCCTTTACAAAAATTATCCTATAACAGATTTTAAGTTGATAAAACTTAAATTTGATTGCAAAAAAATTAAAGCTCTTTACCTCTTAACTCCTATCCTCATTTTTAATTTTTTATTTTATAATTCTTTCCTTTCCTCCCTCCCTTGTCCATTTTACCATCTTCCTCCTTTCTCCTTTCCTATCTTTAGTTTTTCACTTTCATTACCTCTCTTTTCCCTTCCCATTCTATTCTTTCTCTATAGTGTCAGCTATGTAACTCTGACTGACCTCACCTCCTGAATCCTGCTGTTGTGCACATGCATCACAATACCCAGAATATTTTACAACTTGCATTTTATATTACATAGTCCTGATAAAATATTTTGATTATTAGTATTATTACCAATTCTGTTTTCTCATTTCATGCTAAAGACACAAGCAAATTGTACATGATCTACACAGCATTAGAATATTCTGAATTGTTGACATACTTTTACCAAGGAGTTTTATAGTGTTAAATGTTTTCATTTAACAATTTTGTATTCTTTTTTTTTTTTAAATTGAAAACCCTTCTGGCATTTCCTGTAGGAAAATACTATTTCAGATATGTTAGTCTGGGAGTTTTAAACTTATGTCCAGTCTCTGTTGTTTATGTGCATATAATTTCAGGACTGGTCATTTAGTATTAGATAACCAATTTTGGGTCTTGTCACTAAAGAAGGCTGGTTCTCCTCTTGGCAGTCATTAATTGCCTGCAGCTCTTTATCTAGGAGTGAGGCCTTATGAGATTTTTTTCATGCACATCGGCATGTTAACTGTTTATAATTCCTCATTTGATTTTGAGTATTTCCATTTCTTCCTGGACACTTACTGCAGCAACATCTTCTTTCTCTAATTTTTTCCCCATCCATTTGTAATGTGTAGGTATTTAAGAAAGAAGCTTTTGCTAAAACACTTTCTGTTTGTGTTTATCTTAACTGGTCCTACAACAGTTTGCACCACCTGACATTCTAGGCAAATATTTTGATGTGGAACTTATGTTTATGATTGTTGCATGTGTTGCAATCCCAGAAAATTCATTAAAATTAGTATAGCATGTTTGATGCTACCATGAGCTAGAATCATTTAGGTGTTAAATTTGTCGATGTCTTCCTATCACTGTAAGTTAATCTTGTTCCAACTCCACTGTCCTCAGTTGTGTTATACAGGTCAGAATTTAAGTTCATCTCCTAGTGGCTTTAGTCTCTTGCGTGGTATTGGGATAGGTCTAGAGACTCAGCCTGTGAATCTCTTCTATAGGCAAGTGTCATGGTGGTCCAGCTGGTGTTGACTTTCTTTTGGTGCACTGGCATGGCATTCTAAGGCTGTGTTCTAAGTTCATTTACTTCTTTTTCCCTCCTTGAATAGAACATCTCCCTTTTCTTTGCTGCCTTTTGACTAGTGGTTTGGTGATGTTGGAAATGTAAAAATGTCTTTTATATCTTTTTCAGTGCATCATTTTTATTATAATACAATTGCTAGACCCTGTGGTCTCTCACCCGTTTTTTTTTTTTACTTAAGTGAAGCTATTTTCCCAAGTGAATAGTTGTTCAAATTGATGTTTCTGTTGACAATTACTAAAGCATCCCATTGTATGAACTGTGCCTTCCCTAGGGGTTGAGGTTAAATGACAAACAAGACATGGTTACTTGCAGCTTTCCTGGGAATTGTGATCACCAATGTCTAATCGGAGTCTTGCATTTTTAGAGGGGGATGTTGAGTGGGAAAATTTGAAGTCAGGTATGTGTATGTGTGTGTGTGTGTACAAATATCAAATATATTCTTATTTTGGGCTTAGAAGAATGACCTTAAGCATAATCTTGAGACATATTTGCTTAAGATCTGGAAAAAGGTAAGCAATTTCTTGGGTAATATTAATGTAAGAAATAAGAAATGAGTGTAAAGTGTTTGTGGGGACCCCTGGCACATAGCACATAGAATTTACCAGGTAGCCAGGCAGTGGTGGCACATGCCTTTAATCCCAGCACTTGGGAGGCAGAGGCAGGTGGATTTCTGAGTTTGAGGCCCGCTTGGTGTACAGAGTGAGTTCCAGGACAGTCAGGGCTACACAGAGAAACCTTGTCTCAAAAAACAAAACAAAACAAAACAAAACAAAACAAAACAAAACAAAACAAAAACAAAAACAAACAGAATTTACCAGGCAATGGTTATTTTCTGTTGCTTTTCTGTGCCATTTCTTTTGGGCAAATGAAAAAGCAACCTAGCTCAGAAAAATACTGGATGATACTTTATAAATATGTAATTGCCTTCTTCCACTGAGGCTGTGTCTATTGTTGGTAGTTTTACAGCAAATCTCTCCAACCACAAGTTCTTTGTAGACTACTAGAACAGCATTAGGATTCATTCCCTTCTTCAACCCATCTACTCCTCATTCTCCTCATGATTATCTTGTTTTTGTCCCAAATCTTACTTTCATAGGAGATTTCCTGAAATGCTATTTTGAAAAATTTATTCCTTAAGAATTGCATACATGGGTCGGGCGGTGGTGGCGCACGCCTTTAATCCCAGCACTTAGGAGGCAGAGGCAGGCGGATTTCTGAGTTCGAGGCCAGCCTGGTCTACAGAGTAAGTTCCAGGACAGCCAGGGCTATACAGAAAAACCCTGTCTCGAAAAAACCAAAAAAAAAAAAAAAAAGAATTGCATACATGTACATGATATATTTTTATTACATGTTCCTATTATTGTCTTTCTCTTTTTCTCTCTTGCTGAAACTCTTTCCTTTTCCAACAAATTCTTGTTGAGCTTAATTGAGGTTATTTACATAAACATGGGTTTGGGGGTGCTTTAGTGGAAATGTGTAAACCAACCAATTGGATACACCATTGAGGATAATGACTAATCATCTCCCAATAGCCATTAACTACCATTGCACCTTTGGGAGGGGTGGGGTCTCCCAGCTCCACTCTAAACCACCATTTTTTGTCAGTTTTCTGAAGTCTAATTGGCCAAGACAATGGCAAGCTGATATAGTCAGCTTGCAGCTTTTATGAACAGCTCTGCTTCTGGAGCAGGCACTAGAGATCACACCTGAATACTTTCTTAGTGTTTATCCAAAAGTGAAACAATTACTTTGTCATATTAGGAAATGAGTGTCATTCTCTAAATATAGACTGAATCCAACTTACAACTGCAGTAGTAATATTGAATAGTAATTAGATCCAGTGGGTTCTGGAAGGTGACTGCTTATCTCACAGCCAAGTGCCACCTTAAAGAAGTAGAGGGTCTGCTAGCAAGCTTTGTTAATCTGTACAATAGTTTTCTTGTCTGTAAAATAGGTTGAATCATAGAACTTGCTTTGCCTGGCTGATGTGAGGGTTGAACAAGTTACAGTGTAAAAAGCACTTATGTAGGGTATTGTTGTTAAAAGTTTGGTTTCTCTTAATGGTCAGTATGCACTCCAAACTGCTGAGCCATCTTTATAACCCATACTCTCTGTTTCTTTAAGTTGAACTTCATTTATATTTCATAGATGTGATCATACAATACTTATCTTTCTTTTGTCTGACTGATGTCTCTTAGAATACTTTTCTCAGAGTTCATTTACATACTCTCACCTAGCAATATTGCTTTCTCTTAAAAAGTCAAATGCTATGTCTTTAGATGTTTTTTTTTTTTTTTAACTCATTTATCTATCAGAGGGCACTTAAACTTGTTTTCTATACTTTGGTGACTGTGAGTCCAACTGCAATGAATATGGGGATTAGAGATGTTTTTTAATGACACTAGATTCCCTTTCTTTGGATATAAATCTGTGAACAGTTCTGCTAGGTTGAATCCTAGCTTTCTTGTTAATATATTAGGACATTTCCATATTGTTTACCATAATGACTATTTCATTTTATATTCCCACTGAATGTATACAAGAGGTGCCTTCTCTCCATACCTTTACCAACACATATTCATAACAGCTATAGCAATAGGTGTAACAGGAAATTTTCCTGTTATAGATTTTACTTGCACCTTCCCAAAGTTTTACTGGTGTTGAGGACACTTTAACTTCCCATATGAATTTCTACTTTAGAACCACGTCTGCTAATGTCCTTTGCACATTTTAAAATTGGGTTATTTGAGTTGAGTTGTATCTTTATCATATACGTTACTTACAGATATTTTCTCCTATTTTGTAGATTGTATTTTCTTTTTGTTGATTAACTTGTTATACAAAATCAAGTTAGTATCATGTAGTCCTATATATTTAATACAAATATAAAAAATCCTGAAATGTATAAGAAATTTGAAACAACCCTAAACAAGTTTAACTTAGAAATGAACATAGTTACCAGCACTACATTTCCAACTTTTCCAATATATTACTGAACTATAGAAATCAAAAGAGTATAATATATAGTACTGACTAAAAATAGGCAATAATCAATGAATCACAAAGCAGCACATGTACACATGTACACATGTACATGTACACATGTACAGTTGGTTAATCTTTTCATCATAATTGAGAATGTACAGTGGAGAATCATTTCTTGAATAGGTGGTACTAGGAAAACTTGATATTTGATGTTGAATAATGAAATGGGACCTTTGTCATATATCATATCCAATAAGAAGCTCAAAATATACTAAAAACTTATATAAAAGACCAGGGATTACAAAATCCTAGGGAAATAAAGAGAATAAATACATTTACAATGGTTAGACAGTGTTATTATTTTTATTAAAAACAAAAGCACAAGGAGATTTTGATGGAGAGAAGTTTACTTTCTAGAATACTAGCTTTCTGCATACCTAGAGTGGATGAGTGGGCTTGCAATAAAACATGCTTAACATTTATTCTAAAACAAGCTAACACATTAGGATTCATGGTATTCAGATGTGGAGTCTGAAGCAGTGTGGTGTGAATAGGCAGAGAAATGTTACTCTAGAGACCATCTAGGTTATGTACTAAACAGGCCCCATGGGAATCACTCATGCAGAACAGTGGCTTTGGGAGAGACTTTCTTAGCAACTGTGATAACTAATATTTTGCATGCACAGTTGTGACTGTGCTGATGTCAATGGCTGCAGTCACTAAGGTTTATAAAAATTAGGGATGGTCTGTTTTCCTTCCCTGCCTCCTTCTCTTTATTTTTTTCTTTCATTTCCATCTTCCTTTTTTCTTCCCTCCCTCCCTCCTTACATCAACTTCCCCTCCTTCCTTCTTTTGCTTCTTTTTAAAACATGAAGAATGCCATAGCTTGGAAAGGGGATACATACAGTGTTTCTTTTCTTCTTGTAATAATCTAAACTTTCAGATGGAACTCAGAGAAAATGCCCAACAGTGGGATGTTTGTGAGAAGCTAACCTCACCGTTCTTAAGGCTCCTTTCTCTGTCTGACCTCTGTGCCCTGTCCACGAAGTGGTTAGATAAGACTTGTCCTTATGACTTTGGAACAATAAAGCTGGAATTTGGAAGACTTGATGGCCAATTTACCATTAGATTTGAGGAAAGTCACTTAACCTTTGGGTAGTTCTGCTCTTGACCTCAAGGGCTACTGTGATGTTCAAGTGCAACGATGAACGATAAAGTACTTTCAGAACTACAGGAAATATTTGAATGCTCAGCTTTATTCTAAAGTGTATTTGTATAATATAAGTTAGTGTGAGCTGCCTCCGATGTTTCTCCTTTTGTCTTCAGGGGAAGTTGTACCCTATCATATCTTGTCTGTTCTTCTGAAATCCCACAGTGTTTAGAGTAGAGGAGCATTTTCTTTTTTTAAATTTCCATTTAGTTTTTTAGAATATTATAACCGAGTACTGTGTTTACATAATTATCTTCCTGCCCTCTAATTCTTCCCGTTTCCCCTTTGTTCTCTCAAGTTATTGACCTCTCAATATAATATATAATACATACATTTCTTTTATTTATTTATTATATGATGTGTTTAGGGCTGATCACATAGGATTGAATAACCTATCAAGGGTCTTTTTTTCTAGAGGAGACCAATTCTCCCTTTCTCAGTAATCTATATCTCCTCATCCCTTCATAAAAGCACATTTTCTAATGATGCTTGTCTACAATCCTAGAGGGAAGGATTTTAGCTTCCTCTAGACAAATGCTTCCATCTTTATTTGATACTTTGCATTCTTTGATGTTCCATAGCCATAACTTTCTCTTGGGGCCGGAAAGTGGATGGTTTTCTCTTTTATTGTCTTCATGTGACTGCCCACATTATACATTGGTCCAAAATGTAAGCAGAAAAAATGGAAGGGGGGAGTATTCACCTTGTAGCCTCAGCCATGGGCTCCATTTCAGCTTATTAGAGTAACCATAACTTTGACAATCAAATACTTGGTAATTTTTTCTTTTTATGAACAGCTTTGTTGGTTAGGATTTCCAAAGATGAGGGTAGAGTAAGATTTAAGAAAGCAATGCACCGCTGTCATCATCCTTGAAGTCTTATAAGAAGATGCATGCTATGACTGACATAGGCCCAAGTTCTAGATTTTGAAAGACTCAGATTAAGTCCTAGTTTAATTAGTCTGTGACTTGAAAATGTGGCTTAACCTTATGACCTGAGTTTCCTCACTGTAAAAAGGAAAGCAGAATCGCAACTATCAAGAATCTTATCATATAGGCTCTGTAGAACTATGTATTCAAAGTGTTTGCTGGTCTGGGTACTTTTAGGAAGTGAACAAAAAATACTCTTTTTTTACTTAGCCCTCTGTACTAAAACTATCAAGAATATCAATAGTCATGTAGTGCATTTTTTTCCTTAACACACCCAAATCCAATTAAAGGCAGATTCTTTCAAAATCAAGTCAGTGAGTTATATGTAGAACACACAAAAACACATATATTCATAAATATACATGTATGGTCTTGTATATCCTAGGTTGGCCTCAAACTCACTGTGCTAGTAAAGATGACTTTGAAGTCCTGATCATGCTACTTCTACTTGCTGAGTGTTGGGGAATCATAATCATGCACCACCATGACTAGCACAAGTTATATATGGATTGAAATATTATCATTTCTTTACAAACATTGACCATCTCTAGACGTTCATTTCTTGCTTCTTTACATTCCATATATCTCTAGTCCTTCTTGTGGATATAAGGAGCTTGCTCATAACTCATACTTTATTAAGACAGTTTTCTTGCTTGGAAAATAATTCTGTTTTTTCTGCCATTTCCTTCTTACAAATTTCCAGGAAGTCTTCCCAAATCTCCTCTTGTATTTCAACATGGCTTGAACAGTACTGACCAGGTGTTAATGACTACAAACTTGTTTGTTTGTTTTATGAGTATAGAGAAGCACAATTTTTGTTTGCTCTTATGTGAAAGAAACTGTTTCAAGTATAGGAATTAATATGAGTTTTTGAAGTAAAAAATGGAGCTTCTTTTAACAACTCAACAGCAATAACTAGAGCATAGCCATGTTTCCTTTAGATTATACTAGGCAACAGTCTCTTCATGAACTACTATTTGGGATTTTAAAGATAAACTATTTTCTTTTGCTTTGACTAGTTTGAAAAACACTTGTCAAATCCTAACTCTGTAATTCAAAATCTTTAATTATTAAAACATACATTCATTGTGGATGAAAATTTTCATTTAGTCAGATTAATTTTTGTGGAATATGAAATCCTAAGTAGCAGGAAAAAGTGAAAACAAAGCCATAAGGGCAGTATCAACACATCCAGCCCATGTCTTTCTAGCTGAAGAGTTATGCTATTTACAGAAATGTGAACATATCTGGTTTGATCTAGTGGTGAACTCCATGCATATAAAAAGAAGAAAGCAGTAAAAGTGGGTCCAAGAACAGTAAGAGAAATTCATATGAATTATGGGTATAGATTAGAATAGAATAAAGAGCTTTCCATCAATGAGAAACTGTAATACTCTGCAAAGCATTGCGTTACTCATTTTATGTAAAAATCATCTTTGTGCTTACCTTCTTCACAGTGCTCTGAAAGGGGGGCTGTGACATTTTGTACTCTTTGACTTGTATGTGGAAGCACAAGGATCTTTGCAGATTGGAGCTGTAGCATGATATTTGTATGTTAGAGGCATGTCTTCACTTTACAACTGTTAAGATCAAAGATATCTCTGAGTCCAAAGATTTTCCATGTAGCTGGGAGACAATTTTAGACTCATAGATAAAATAAGAGAATGAGGATAAGATGGAAATTCTCTGGGCTACATTTTCTTATTCAAAAGTGTCAGGGACTAAACAAAACATTAAAACTATGGACAAGGATAAGTGTAATCCCTGCCTTCACACAGTCAGAAATTCAAAGCTGAGGAGGTATAACAGGAGGGTGGATATCAAGTTTATCATGTTTTGATGTTCACAAAATAGAGGAAATGATGTCTAGCTAGGAGTGGAACTTAAAAGTGAACTGGAAAGGTAAATTCTACTTGAAGGTAAAGGATCCTGGCTAGGACATACACTACCCATAGGAGAGCAAAAACTGAAGCATTTTGGGACTTGTGTGTCACATGTTAAAATGGGGCTAAGAGGAAAGGGTTCCTCTAATTGAGTACCTGGCTAGTGACATTAGTTAGGACACAGAATTTTGCTGACAGTTTAGAACATGGTCTTTTTAATAGATGCAAAATGAGTCACTGGGGAGTTTTAACTAAAAGAGGAGGTGTGAGAAAATGACTTCTTTAGAACAAACATTCTAACTATAGTGTGAAGAATGGGTAGAGAAGATAGGAGGTAGTGACACCTCATGGGAATTTATTACAGTGAAGTTGGCAAGAGGTGTTGATGGCTTACAAAGACCTAGTACTGCAAGACACAGAGGAAAGCAGGTAGATTCCAGACATAGTTTAAATATTTAGTATATATGTACCCATAATTTATTGAATGCAAAAGTTAAGAAAGACATAGCATTTTCAGGTTTAAACAAATGGGCAATGTATGTACATTTAAGATAAGAGGAAAGGGACATTTTTTTTTGGAAAAAGCATATACATAGTTTGGATATGTTCTATCCAAACAATACAGTAATAACACTGAAACCAATGGAAAGAGGCTTCTTTGAAGGCAGCCATGAGGAATGCTACAAATGCAGCTAAGGAGTAAAATACAAACAAAATAGCAGACCCAGGAAAGGAGGCAAAATTATCAAACAGCCCAAAGATGGAAGAGAGTAGGATTTCTATGCCTGGTGTATGGTGCTGAGAAGCAGCAGTGGGATGCAGTAACAGGAGGGTCCCAGGAAAAGATCACTTTTGTTATGGAGTGCTTGCCGTGGGAGGTACTGTTGTGAAACTCCTGCTTTGGACAGACACTAGATTCTGGAATTGACTTCTTAAGGTCCTCTTTGTCCAGATAAAAATACTGATCTTCTGGGAGGCTCAGTCATCAAGATTGCCCAGCTAGGAAGTGACAAATATGAAGATGGCCTTGGTTGTCTCAGATGCCTAATGGAAGTCAGTAATAGACCATTAGAAAGCATTGAATAATAGGAAATAAAAGATGACCACCACATGCATCTTTGAGGTTTTAATTCTGTGGATTGCTTCATTTCTGTCTCTTGCCAACTTTTCTGAGTGGATTCTATCAATTGAAGACAGTAGATAGAAGTTGGAATTCTGAGTTTTTGTGTATCTGTTAATGGCTACATCCCTCTGCCTGACCTCTCCTCCTGCAAGGTTCCAGTATTTTTTGAACCCTGATACCCTAGTAGAATTGCTAGCCTCTTGGAAACTCACCATCTACTGCCCCACATTAATTGCCTCTGAACCTGTTGGTCATGAGCTCCTCAGTAAAACTTTATCCCCCAAAATATTTACATTGTGATTCATAACTGCAGCAAAATTATGGTTATGACTTAGCAACCAAAATAATTTTATGGTTGGAGTCACCACAGTATGAGTAACTGTATTAAAGGGTTGCAGCATTAGAAAGGCTGAGAACCACTGCTAAAGAAGCCCACATAGATCTAATTATTAACATCTCCCTATTTGAATCATGGGGAGGGGGTGAATGATGCATCCTGCAAGACACAGAGAGTAGCTAAGGGATGATAGTAACACATGGGATTAACTGGCAGTAAGGCTCATATACTGTATCACTGTAATTAATGACGACCAGTGTTTTAGCACTCACAGTCATTAGTACTTTACAATTCGTGAAGTGCTTTTACTTAAGTTATGTCACTACAGTGAAAAATAATAACAAATATGTGGCCACATTATTTACATTGTAGACAAGCAGACTAAGGTTCAGTAGATCCGTGTCAAAGGCATCCCAGGTGACAGGTCTGAGCTCCAAACCCAGGCCGCCTGAGGCCTACGCCAATATTCTTTCCATCCCTCTCCATATTCCTGCTACTTAGTGAGGTAACAAGAAGCCTTTCTTACAAGGCTCCCTTGGTGGGCAGAAAGAACGCTTGAACATTGTCAGAAATCTTTGAATAGTATATACAGTTGCCCCACAACCAGATCCACATACAACAAAATGTTTCTCTATCTCCTGGGACCTGCCTTTCTCTGTAGACTGAAAAAGACTAATAAAGCTGGCAGCGCCACCAACAGTGTTAGTGTAGAACAAAACCTCATAAGAGATCTCCAGGGGCTGAAAATAAGTACACCAAGTAAAAATAACAACAAAGACACCATCCGAATTCCCAACCATCTCTGACACATACTTTTGGGGGTTTGAAGCTCTTCTCTAATGTAATAGGCATTTCCTATAAGACTTTGCTGGTTGCTTATGATTAATAGTCATGCAGTTTCAGTAGAAGCAGCTGAGGACCCACCCAGACTATTTTGAAAAACATTGGGGGAAAAGCTGACAATCCTCTTGTGTTAGAAAAGACTGCAGAGTTTGCTATGCGTTAGAGAGTCTGCAGATAAATGTAAAAGTGCTTCAGAGCAAAAACCCAGTAGGAGAAGAACAACAGTGCTCAGGACTGGCATCTGAGACAAGAAATTTACTTGATGATGAAAGAGGAAAGCAAACTAGGTTGGACGGGAAACTGCTACCCTGCCCTGTCCCATATTGGGCACCACCTGTAGGCTTACAGTTTTCAAAACCTACTTCAGTTGCAGTTCTTTAACATTTTAACCCTCCTTCTAGCCCAACACCCACTGAAGGTAGGGAGAGAATGGTTAGTAAGAAATGGGAGTTGTGGACCTGTTTAAAAATGGTTCTTTGGGGGCAATTCTAATCTTCCTTGTCAAGAGTCCAGTGTACTAGCAAAACACCAAACATAAATCAGCAGTGGTGGTCCACTAGGTAAACAACAAACACTAATAAGTGGCAATGGTTCTACCCAAAAGAAATCATGAGGCTCTACTAATTAGCCTGAGTCTGTGAAAACAGCAAGAGTACCACCAAAAGTTCTTTGACGCATTTCTTTCTACAAACTCCATGACAAGCAAAGATTAGCAAAAAATGCAAGGAAAACCAATGCAAGAGTGTTATCAGCAAAGACCAGCAAAACAAAACAAAACAAAACAAAACAAAACAAAACAAAACAAAACACCAGCAGAGCAGCAAAGTGTTGCAAGGCAAATGGTTGCAAGAGAATCATCTACTAAGAACTGCCTCAGTGAAGCCTAATGAAGACTAAGAAGAGACTTGCAAGGTGAACTAATGCAAGAACATCATCCACTCTGTCAGATTATACTTCTACTCTTTCCAAACATTACATGTCC
Source organism: Arvicanthis niloticus (assembly GCF_011762505.2). Taxonomy (NCBI): domain Eukaryota; kingdom Metazoa; phylum Chordata; class Mammalia; order Rodentia; family Muridae; genus Arvicanthis; species Arvicanthis niloticus. The sequence goes on from NC_047662.1 coordinate 53,775,935, forward strand.
TCTCAAGTGTCTGCTCCAGCAAAACATCACATGCCCTTTCACCAGGCAGCTTCCATAAAAACACCATGTGTCTGTTCTCAGCAAAACATACTCTCACTTTTCTGCTTCAACAAAACATTGTCTTACAGGACAGTTTTCTTGAAACAGAAAAACTTCTGCAAAACAAAGCGCACTGTCAATAGGACCAAATGGCATCCTACAGATTAGGAAAAGGTCTTCACTAACCCAACCTCTGATTGAGGGCTAATATCCAAAGTATATAAAGAATTCAAGAATTTAGACAACAAAATAAACCCAGATATCCCAAGTAAAAAATGGAGTACAGAGATGGTGATTCCCTCAGAAGATCGTTTATTGTTGAGAATTCTTTTGGCTATCCTGGGTCTTTTGTTTTTCCATATGAAATTGAGAATTGATCTTTTTATGTCTGTGAAGAACTGTTTTGGAATTTTGATGGGGATTGCATTGAATCTGTAGATTACTTTTGGTAAGATGGCTATTTTTTTTTTTTTTTAATGTTAGTCCTACCAATCCATGAGCGTGGGAAATCTTTTCATCTTCTGAGGTCTTCTTTGATTTTTTTTCTTCAGGGATTTGAAATTCTTGTAAAACAGATCTTTCACTTGCTCAGTAAGAATTACACCAAGATAGTTTTACATTATTTGTGACTATTGTGAAGGGTGTTGTTTCCATAATTTCTTTCTCAGCCTGCTTACCATTTGTATAAAGGAAGGCTACTGATTTGTTTCAGTTAATTTTATACCCCACCACTTTGCTGAAATTGTTTATAAGCTGTAAGAGTTCTCTGGTAGAATTTTGGGGATCGCTTATATATACTATCCTATCACCCACAAATAGTGATACTTTGATGTCTTCCTTTCCAATAGGTATACTCTTGATCTCCTTTTGTTGTGTAATTGCTCTAGCTAGAACTTCAAGTACTAGATTGAATAGATAGGGAGAGAGTGGGCAGCCCTGTCTTGTCCCTGATTTTAGTGAAATTACTTCTAGTTTCTCTCCATTCAATTTGATGTTGACTGTTGGTTTGCTATACATTGTTTTATTACGTTTAGGTATGTGCCATGAATTCCTGATCTCTCCAAGACTTTTAACATGAAGGAATGTGGTATTTTGTCAAAGGCTTTTTCAGCATCTAATGAGATGACCATGTAACATTTTCCTTGAGTTTGTTTATATAGTGTATTACATTGATGGATTTTTGTATATTGAACCAACTCCTCATCCCTAGGATGAAGCCTACTTGATCTTGGTGAATGATGGTTTTGATATGTTCTTGAATTCAATTTGTGAGAATTTTATTGACTATTTTTGCATTAATATTTATAAGTGAAATTGGCCTGAAGTTCTCTTTCTTGGTTGCGTCTTTGTGTGGTTTAGGTATCAGAGTGACTGTGGCTTCATAGAATGAGTTATGTAGTGTTCCTTCTGTTTTTATTTTGTGGAAGAGTTTTGAGGAATATTAGTATTAGCTCTTCTTTGAAGGTTTGGTAGAATTCTGCACTAAAACCATCTGGTCCTAGGGTTTTTTTTTTTTTTTTTTTTTTTTTTTTTTTTTTTTTTTTTTTTTTTGGAGGTTTTTAATGACTACTACTCCTGTAAGGGTTATGGGAATGTTTAGATAGTCTACATGATCTTAATTTAACTTTGGTACATGGTATCTGTCTAGAAAATCATCCACTTCATCTAGATTTTTGAGTTTTGCTGAGTGTAGGCTTTTGTAGTAAGTTCTGATAATTTTTTGAATTTCCTGTTTCTGTTGTTATGTCTTCCTTATTATTTACTACAAAGCAATAGTTTACAGACAGGTTCTTGGCATAGCTGTCCTCAGAGAGGCCCTACGAGCTGCTGACTGAGACAGATGCAGATACTTATACCTAACCATTGGACTGAAGTCAGGGGTCACCTACAGAGGAAGTAGGGGAAGAATTGAAGGAGCTGAAAGGGAAGGCAACCCCATAGGAAGACCAGCAGTCCCAACTAACTTGGACCTCTAAAAGATTCCAGAGAAGGAGCAGAGCTACACACACACACACACACACACACACACACACACACACACACACACACACACACATCTATATATGTGTATGCACATATATAACAGATGACTGCCTGGTTTGGCCTTAGTGAAAGAAAATGAGCCTAATCCCCAGAGACTTGAGGCCCCATGGAAGGAGGATATGGGGGTTAGGCAACACCCAGAGGCAAGGGGGAAGGAGGATGGGGTGAGGAACTGTGGAGGGGTGGGATGGAGCAAAGGGTAAAATATAAATAAATAAAATAATTAATTAAAAATGGGGTACGGAGCTTAACAGAGAATTCTCAACAGAGAAATCTGGAATGGCTAAGAAACACTTCTCAATATCTTTACACACCAGGAAAATGCAAATCAAAACGAACCTGAGATTCCACCTTACCTCAATCAGAATGGCTAAGATCAAAAACTCAAGAGATGCCGGGCAGTGGTGGCACACGCCTTTAATCCCAGCACTTGGGAGGCAGAGGCAGGCAGATTTCTGAGTTCGAGGCCAGCCTAGTCTACAGAGTGAGTTCCAGGACAGCTAGGGCTACACAGAGAAACCCTGCCAAACAAAACAAAACAAAAAACAACAACAACAAAAAAAACCTCAAGAGACAGCACATGCTGGTGAGGATGTAGAGAAAGGAGAATATTTATCCATTGCTACTGGAATTGCAAACTGGTACAACGCCTCTGGATATCCCTTCCTTTTAGTAAGGAGGGAGGAATTCTGCTCCCTGAGTATGTGTGCATGTGTGGAAGGGATTTCATCTAAGCTGCTTATAAGACAATAGGCTTGTACACTTTTCCTATTAAGACAGCCTCTGAGAAGCTACATTCTAACCAGTGTTGCAGCATGAGCATAGCAATTTCCAAGACTTGGACCATGGCCATGAATATATATTGACCATTAAAAATTTTTTTTTTTGCCTAAATGATGAGAATAGCATGCTTTCTCAGGGTGTGCATCCTCCTGATTGTCTAGCCTCCAATATTCCTGTGTTGTACTGATTACTGAGCCAGCACTGGCAATGGAGATGAATAGGTGGAGCCCATGTCTGCTAGAGCCTAGGGCTTTATATCCATCTAACTTATTCTCTTGTCTTGAAACCTACTTCAGACTCACAATTTGGTTAAATACTATGAACACAAGATAGCTCTCCACATCCTTTGGTCTACTTGCAGTGCTTGCCAATAGCTCTTCATTAAGTAATGTCTATATGTGTCTTCATAGTAAGTTATAGTAAGTGTCCTTTTTTGTTTTTCTAGAAGCTTTTCTGGAACTCTCCCTTCAAACCTGGCTAGAAACAATTATTCCTTTTTCTTCTGTGCTTGTTCGAAATAACTGCTAACTTTGAACATTAGGATTATCCCGGAGTGTGTGACATGTGTGTTCGTAAACCTCTGTAAACCTAATTTAAGGGGAGCATCTGTTTTGAAGTGGGCACTTGGTAAAATTAATGCCAGTGTGCAGAATTGAATACTTGTTCTCCAAGTGAAGAAACTCTACAATTTGATCACTCTCTGATCCTCACAAATATTCCAGACTGTAGCTACACAATGGCAATTTATATCTCTGCTCTCAGATAAGACAGAGCTTTGGCTGGATGCCTAACAATAGGGTGGACATAAATTAGCAGTAGAGCAATTTACAGTCTGCCATGTCTTATTGCTTAATGAATTTGTCAAAAATCATATTACTCTGAGAATTATGGCAGGCAGAGTCCATGGGACTTCTGTCTTTAAGAGGGAGATTGTGTTACTTCACTTAAGCAAAACTGTCCCCTTTCCTTTTTTTCTGATGCAGACAGCAAAATCTCTGAGCTTGTCTGTTTATTTATCAAATCTCTGTTGAGCTTCCTTTGCATTAGGACTAGCAGGGATGACCTTGGCCAGTTTGCAAATCCCCAATCCCAGTCTTCACCTGCTGTCAGAGCCAAATAGGATTGGGGAGTCCATCTTAAACTCCTGATTTTGTGCTAATACGACATCATGGATTTCTGGCTTATGTTCAACCTAGACTCCGTTACTCACAAATAAAGCTAAAGCCTTGTTCTTCCCAAGCACAACTGCTTTAATTGTGCCCTGGTTTCTCCCAGTCTTTCTTCCTTCTATTTTTTTTCTCTCTCTCCATTTGCTGCTCAAACCTCTCCCGGTCTTTGTTTCTTCCTGCTTCTGAGGCTGAACATCTCCTTTAAAAGTTGCTATTTTACAAGGTAAGATGCCCGATTAGGTTGTTGTTTTTTTTTTTTTTTTTTAAACAATACTTTCTTTATTTGCAAAATGGAATTAATAAGCACTAACTCATATAACAAGTGTGAAAAGTCACATGCTTAGCTTTCATCTATGCTTCTGTCCACCCAAAACCCACCTAGTCATTCGCAGCCATTGCTAGAGTAGATCGCATGGACCAGGCCCAACCTTTGGCATTTGGAATCCACCACTAAACTCTAGGCGCTGCTGTTGAAGACTTCAGATTCTATTGGGATGGGCAAAATAAAAGACAACTAAAAATGAATATTCAAGTGTGGTGATAGAGAGAGACATTGTCTGACTAGGAGATAGTTTCACAGCCATCTTCATAGTACTTAAGAATATGTAGATGGCCAATGAGACTATAATCCTGGGTAGACAGCTGTCTTTGAATTTGAAGAAAATTGATGATGAGCTGCTGGTGGGAGTGACAGAGCAACCTTAGAAGGATATTAGCAGCTATTGTTGCTATTGTTTCTGTCACTATCTTCTCTTTCAATTTCTTTCTAATGCCCTCTCCTATTTGGTTTTTCCTTCAAACTCCTATTTTGTACCTTGTTTGTCTTACAGTTTTAGGGGGTGAGGCTTGTAACTATGGATTAGCTGGTAGTCACTTAAAACATTGTAAGTTTGTTTGTTTGATGTTTTCAGTTGCACTGGAGATCAAACCCAGGGCTGGCATATGTGAGGCAAGTACACTACCACTGAGCTATTATCCTAAACCCCAGTTGGATTTTTTTAACCCCATGATTTACTTAAGAGAAAATTTTCCAGTGGCTCCCTGAACATATGGAAGAGCTGTGGCTAGTTTGCAAACTGATGGGGGCTGTCCCAGTGAGATGGCACATGTCACAAGGCAGTTCCCTGGCCCATCTTCTGAGCTGTCTGGTTGGCTAAATGGAAACACGCCAGCTACCTCACAGTTAACTGTGATTCTGTCCCCCAACCCCCATCATTTCATTCCAATCTCTTTGTTCCAAGCAACTGAAGAGCTAATGGCTGGAGAATTTATGATGACCTGTTGTTTGGCTTGTGGAATAAACCAATTCTTTCCTTTCTGTGTTCTGACTCTCCCCTTTGTCTGCAATTTTATTTTATAATTCTTTTTGTACATATCCAACACATGCTGAGGTTATTGAAAAGCACAAATTACACAGAATTCAATTTGCATATCTATGGAGCATCCATTCCCAGAGTCCTCAGTAGGCAAAATGCCCGTTGACTCTTACCTTCTTTCCTTTGCTCCTCCTTGGCAAGAAAACTAGCAGGCTGCCCCTTGCTGGTCCTGGCAGTCCTAGCAAATTGTCTTCAGGAGTGGTTTCAACAATTTTACAGCACAGGACAGAAGGCTGCACTTTGCAAAGTTCCAGTAAAGTCAAGTCACTCAGAAGCCTGAGCGGACAAGGTCAAGGAAGAAAGGTCAAACAACAACATCTTGGGGCCAATTTAGCACTGCTGCTGCTGAGAAAGTTCAGACAGAGCTGACAGCATTAGGTGTGAATTCTGTTGCTTAGTATTTGCTTTTTTACTTTTAATTCAATTTCTTGAGATGGTTTTAGGTTCACATGAAGTTCAAAGAACAAATACAGAGACCCACGTATGGTGACAGTGTCTATAATCCCCACTCCATTGAGGGTGGGGAGCTGTCTCAGGAGTATTGCTATTTGAAAGGCAACTGGGCTACATAGTAACTTCAAGGTCAACATGAACTCTCTGGCAAGAGTACTTTAAAATAACAGTAAAGAAACAATACAGCGATCTAGGGACTGTCCATCCACCATCTGTTCTCGGTTTTACCGTTATTTTGTCTCATGTAACTGATATTGGCTTTAAAATTATTATGTAGCAAATTGACTGTAAAGTCCTAATCTTTCTACCTCTACTTCCTGAATTTCTATATTCCAGGCATATATCGTAACACCTGAGTTCACATGGCACTGTGGATAATATACAGGACTTTGCATTGTATTTACAGTGGAGCTTGGTGATTGGGCAGTAGAAAAGGTAGGTGGAGCTAAGAGTTGGAAGGAGAGAAAAAAAAGGAGAGAAGGGGAAGAGAGAGGAAACAATATGGAGGAAGAACCATGGATCTCTAGCAGTCTGGGGTAGCAATTTCTATCAAAATGTTAGATACTGGGTAACAATTCCAACTGGTTGGGCATCATGTATATTGAGCATTTCCAAATATATAAATCCATTGGATAATCTTTAAGCATTAAGACTCTTCATTCTACCAGGTACCACAAGCATGGCAGGTATTATCTGGGGCTTAGCAGAAAATCATGAGGGTGATGGGGTTGGACCAAGATCCATGCTTTAGGGCATGGTCACTATGGAGTTGACTAGCAGAGACAGGTGCCAAGGTAATGTCTTGTAGGGTATTCTTGACCTCTGGCCAGTTTTATCTGTGCCACACTTGGCCTCTGGCCTCTTCTAGTGTGGGACATGGCAGGTGGCCCAGATAGTTAGCAGAGGTAGACCTCACTGAGGCTTTTCAAAATCCCTCCTGTTTCAGACTTTTGCCTTTGTATTCTCTCACCCAGATACCTATCAAAAATCCCATAGGACCATCTTATATTAATACATTTTGAACACTAGTTCTGAGCATTTGCTCTAGATACTTAAAATAATAATCTCTATGGTATACAGGTATGTATAGGATTTAAAATTCCCTAAAATGATTCTACTAGGCAACCCAATTAAATAATCAATGATCTAAAGTGCTTGTTAATAATATCACTTGTGTTTAATCAAAATTCATAAAATGTGTGCATCCTTTAGTTTGTAAATGTTCACTTCTAAGAAATAGTCTCTTTGGAAATGGTCAAAGATAACTGCAAAGCCTGTTATGAACACATTCAATACACCTCTCTTTACAAATAGTAGACCAAGGAAAGGAAAGAGGAAAGAAACAAGTTGGGGAGGAAATGGAAAAATAAATTAAAAAAAGAGAAAATAAAGAATCAGGAAAGGAATTTTTCCAACACCAAGACACTGAATATAAAAATATAATAATCACTAGAAGGCCTACAACAGGGTGCTATATTTTAATAACTGTTATAAAAGACTATGAGATAGGGTCTGCTGGTGTCTCTCAATTCTTAGAATTGTTGTCCTGTAACAAAACCCAACGAAAGGTTTTAAGTAGTATAAAGATAGAGAGATTTAGTTGAGAGTGGCATTCAGTTTCTCCAGATACTCATACTGAAAATATTGGGAAATCAACTTAGGTTGTTCAGATCTATTGAGTACCTTATTAATGGCCACAGCATCACAAGAAATTACCTGTTTTATTTTAAATATGAGACAACTGAAAATCAAAACATCCACAGTCAACATTTACAGAGTCAGATTTTAAATATCTTTTTTTCCTACAGATCCATAATTTTTACTGGTTTTTTTTTTTTACTCTATTGGTGAGTTTATCCCAAATCAGTGTAGTGTATCAGCCATATTGTGTCCAGAAGTTGATGTTTCCTTGGAATTATCAACCATTTATGGCTATTAAAATCTTTCTGCCTCATTCTCTGCATATACACATAATCCTTGAGAGGAGGAGGAGTAATACAGACATCCCATTTAGGACTGAGTGGTTCAAAATCTCTTACACTCTACACAAGGTCCAGTTGCAGGATGTCTGTATGAACTACTGTCTACTGAAAAAAAAAATTACCATCTACTGAAAGAATAAGCTTTCTTGATGAGTACTGAGTAATATACTGATCTATAGGTATAGCATATGTTGTTAGGATTTGTTTTATTACTATGTTCACTTTGCAGAATAATTGTAGTAGGCTTTCCTCCAATGCTCATGACCTTGTGTCAGATTATTAGCATCATTAACAGTATTAGGTATAGGTTCTAACTTATGAAACAAGCTTTAAATTCAAAGGTGCTTGGTAACTCCCATAACATTCATTTTTACCTCTATTGCATCACAATGTTTGTAGGTGGGCAAGATTGATCCTTACTTTTAGCATCTATATTATCTTCCAGCAATATGAATGCTAGTTAGTGTGGATGAAGCCTCCAGCTGGGCATTAGCTCCATTGTTTTCATGTTTGACAAAAGGAGTAGTTAGTGTCTTCAGCAATAGACTTTTCCCATCAAATTTTAGGAGATAACTAATAGCATTGGCATAGCCACTGATGCTGGGGGTGGGTGGTGGGTAGACTGTCTATTAGATTTCGTATGCCCAATGACTCAAAAAGATATAACCTATCCCTGGTTCTGAGGTGTTTTGTTAGGTAGCCTTTGATGTCTAGTTGAGATATTGTCTTCCCATTATATGATGATTCCATTTAAATTCCTTTCATACATGTATTTATTTTTAGGAAACTTCTATAGTAGTAGACTTTTATATGGCTTTTCAAAAGGTCTTTAATGTTTTTGGTCCCTCTCCATATTACCCACTTCATCCTTCCCTCTCATTCCCTTTCCCATTCTCCTTTATCATTTTCAACACTATATCTATCATATTTTCTATTCCTTGAAAGATCCTCTCCCCCTCCCTGGATTCTTGCAGCCATTCAATCTCTGTGGATATTCTAGTTAAAACACACTTTATCTAAACTTGAAACCTAGCATTCCCATATAAGGAAAACATGTAATATTTGTCTTTCTGTATGTGTGTTACATTACTTAAGATGACTGTTTTTAGATATATACATTTACCTGAAATTTTCATTTTTCTTACCAGATGGATAGTATTCCATCGTTATAGTAAAAGTACTATATTTTTAATATACATTTATTAGTTAAAGGTAAGGCCTAGTTAGTACGTGGAAGGGAAACAATCCCTCCCTACCATTTAAATAGAATATCAATATGTAATGTCAGCTGGCTTTTAATGGGATCTCTTCCTGCTTCATCATCATGAGTCCTAGGATTATAGGCCTATGCCATTATGTCCAACTATCAAATGTAGACTTTTGAGATGCATAATAGATTTACCAAATTAAGATCTTCTTAAATTGGTACCTAAAGAGTCAATACTTCTAAACTATGGTGAGGCTTGAGAATCAGTAATGATTTAACTTTAATTAAACTTGTGTTAATATGTGTTGACAGAACAATATAGCTAAAATATAAAGAAATCTTAATGTGAAGTTGATTTAACCAATCAAGGAGCAGACCCACATACTATTGAAGTAACTCTTGAGTAACTCACTTTAAGGTTGTATAAATATTGAAGTGGGCACAGAAAAGGGTAAAGAGTTTGGATGGTGCTTGGTATAGTGTAAGGAACTGTGATAACACTACTTGAAACAGAGAAGGATGAACAGATGAACGCGTTGATGAAATGGGATACCAAGACTTCCTTCCCAAGTTCCCCCTGCAGGACCTGGCAGACAGCTTGAAGACTTGGGATAGAAAAACTCTTATTCTGCTAAGAGAATTTCATCTTTAAGATATCTATGAGTGATATCTCCAGCAGGAGGAAGATTGTCCTCATGGTCCCCTGTTGGGAGATGGTACGGATTACAACAGCCGGGTTGTATTTGTTCTTTGATTTTGTCAGATAACTTCATAGTGCTAGAGAAGGGTTCTTAATAGAGACAACTAATGGTCAGGGTTTTACATTGTTCATCACTTTCTTCCTCATTAGTGGTAATGTTGGATGGATAGAAAGATGAATCTGAGTCTTGACTCTACTATTCATTTCATGGGTGACCTTGAAAACTATTCAGTTTTTCTTATCTGTACCATGGGCATTGCAGTTGAGTAATGGTTAAATATATGACAATTATAAGGGGTTGAAGTATAATTCCTAGTGTACAACAAATGTCGCTCTCTTACTTTTTATAAGTAGGAGTATCATGACTGAGAATGTTGTAGGTTTTCCAGGTACTCTTAGGAGATGCTATCCTTCTTCATTGACTTGTATTCAATAAACATAGAATGGGATGGGTATGTAGTGAGTTACTTATATTATTAGAAAAAGAATGTCTTGTCCTATTTATGTCCCAGTATATTTTGGTGGGCAAAGCTTTATAAAAAATTCTGTAAGTAAAGGGGACAGTTTCTTCTCTTTCTTCTTGGGAAAGAGTTGGGCCTTTATACTATAGTGGATTTCTTTTCTACTTAGCAATATCAACTGCTTCTAGGTCACACATTCCCTAGCTAAATTTGCTGTTACTGAACATGTTACTGGGTTCTTAATTTTGGTATTATGTATTTGGGTCTTACGTTAGTGCTTATTCTCCAATAAGCATTTATTGCAAATAATACTCTTATCAGTACAGGTATTAAAATTGACTTTGTCTTCACATTATTTTTATAGGAGTTCTAGTGTTACATAGTACAAAAAGATGATTAGAGTTTATAATATAGTACAATTATAAATAACTGAAACAATCCCTAAAGCCGATGACTTTTCTGGTCATATGATTTTCAGCAAGTTTAAAGCACCAGGCATGGATTCTCTCCTATGGAATGAGATGCAAATAAAACCAGAGAGCATCTGGTTACCTCCATAAGAATTATACCACTCTTGCACAAGCATGGCCATCTTGATGGCTTGTTGGTACTGTAGTTCATAGGATTTACAGCTGGGAAAAGGTGCTGGTTGGTATCTTTTCTTCTTCACAAGCTGGCTTTGCACATTTCAACACTATAAGCCCTTGACTTCTTTATGTATTGCAACCAAAGTGTGTGGTATTTTCACCAATAAGTTTTAAACACTTAGCTCATGTGAAGAGCCCAGAATCTCCCAAACCAATGACTAATACAGAACTATCAAGATATTTCACACCAGGAACTGGGATTATTGTTCAGAATTTCATAGCTCACAGGAGCATCAATATTCAGTCATGCAGGACATCTCTTTTCTTATGTATTTTTAATTATAAATTTTAATTGTGTTAGAAAGTAGTATTTTTCTATAAATTTTCCCGCATACCTTTTATTTTTTGTTAACTATATCTACTATTTTCTCATTTCTCCCACCCTTCACTGTCCTCCCTGGTTAAAAATTTCTGGCTTTGATATACCGCCTCTCTATTTTCATTTCACTTATGTTCTACTGATCTACCTCTCTTAATGTCTATGCCTCATTGCCTCATTATAGCTTCCTGGCCTCCATAGGTACTCCAAGTTAAACACACAAAAATAAAGATTTGAAGCTAGAATCCACATATGAGAAAGGTCATGTGGTATTTGTGTTTGTCTATCTGGGACTTTGTTAACTTATTCAGCATATTTTTTCCAAGTTTAATTAATTTTTATGTGTTTTAAATTTCATTATTATTTAGTACGAGTAAAACTATTGTGTATTATGTATGAAATTTTATTATGTATATATCAGTTGTTAGATATTTAGAGTGATTTCATTTCCTTGCTCTTGTGAATGGAGTAGCAATGAGCATGGTTGTACAATATCTTTGTAGTGGAAAATAGAAGCCTTTAGCTACATGCCTAAGAACAGTATCATTTGTTAACTCTATTTCTTGTTTTGAGAAACCTTCAGACTAAATTCTATACTTATTACTGCTGTTTAGTTAAATTGACATGACATTAAACTGCCTTCTAAACATATTCATAGAAAAATGTTAGTATCACCTTTAATCAGAAAATACTTTCTTTGCTGTGAATGCAGAGACTCACAGCTGCTCAAGGTACAAAAAAGGAAATGAAGGTTGAATGGTCAGAAATAATGGAGAAATTCATACCATAAATTCTAAGACACAGGGAATAATGTGCAAGAGAGGATGGAAAGAATGTAAGAGATGAATGGGAGAAAGGCTGCAAAATGTCACCTCCTATGTATTACACAGCCATTTAAAGATAAACTCACACTAGATGTGGTTACTGGCATGGGGCTTACATGAGACTGGATAAGGCAGTAATCAACCATGGAGGGAAGGGGCTCACTGGTTCTACAACTTACTCATAAACTTTTGGCAATCAGCTTATTATAGGAGAGGGGGATACATAGTATCCATCTGTGTTCCTGATAGGAAGCCACCAGACTCCAGTAGAAGTTTCCAAATCTACGATCACTCACATGGCTTTGGTTTATCTTAGAAGTCACAAAATGAAACAGAAAGACAGAAACTGATAAAAAAAAAAAAAAAGATTCAGGCCGGGTGGTGGTGGCGCACGCTTTTAATCCCAGCACTTGGGAGGCAGAGGCAGAGCAGGCGGATTTCTGAGTTCAAGGCCAGCCTGGTCTACAGAGTGAGTTCCAGGATAGCCAGGGCTACACAGAGAAACCCTGTCTCGAAAAAAAAAAAAAAAAAAAAAAAAAAAAAAAAAAAGATTCAGAAGAAAATGGTGAGGTAGTCACAGGTGAGAGAGAGGTAAGAGAGTAGAAAGGGGAAATTATCTGAATACACTATATATGAAATTGTGAAATGAGAAATTTAATTAAATAATTAACTAAGAACTGGAAGAAGAGAGGAATCTGTATGCATTAAACACAAGAAGGAAGTGGTAAATTCCATGACTTATTACTGCACTTGTACACATTCACCAGGTTACCACACTTTACACACAGATAAGAATAGTGATTCTATTTTGATTACGCATAAATTAATAAGGAATTAATCCTTACATTATTATATTGAAGGTAAAACATCAAACAGACAATG